>NC_136792.1:9626210-10071210 GCF_951216825.1 Electrona antarctica | reverse complement strand
AACCCCACACCTGCCAATTGATTACTTAACCAGTCCGCTTTTCACAGTCAGTTTGCAGCACTCTTCAGACACAGGCAGACAGGCAGATTAGATACAGAGATCTCCAAGTGGGACACAGACAGACAGTTAAAATGGGTGCTATGACAAGTTGACAACGGGTATTATTAGGTTCCCAAGTTGCATCGTTCTCAAGTAGGCCGGTGGCCGACGGGCACGTATAGGTCTAGTTACTCTAATAGACCCCCAGGTGTGGTTATAATATGCAATGTCTTCCCTGTGTATTTTTGGTTTCTTCCTGAATAGCGGAAAGCCTCGATGATCTATTCTAGCAGATCTGCAAGCATGTAGAGGTGATATTTTGGGGCGAAGCGATTTGGTGTATAGGGGGAAAAAAAGGTGGGGACCAAAGTATACAAGTAAACATTGATAGTGTTATGATAGTGATAGTGATAATGATAGTGTTTAATCTCTGCGATTCTCTCTGTAGTTATTGCACACGTACACGCTCGCACACGCACAGAACATACGTGCACTATACACAAGCTGACCATTCCTTCTCCCTTGTTGGACGCCAGGGCATGATCACCATCGTGCTGGAGTGCGTCGACCGGCTCAACATCTACAACACGGCCGCCCACTTCTCGGAGGTCGCCGGAGAGGATGCCGGAGAGTCCTGGAAGGAGATCGTCAACCTCCTCTACGAGCTGCTCGGTAGGAGGACGACCTTCTCTGTCCAGCTGTCCCCAAGTCTAAAGAGAAACTAGAAGCCTGTCCTCCTCCCACCATCTGTCTGGACACGACTCGCATCTCGCGACGGCCGTTCCCCAGTTCTTAACTATACTTCATTACGTGCAGTTCACTTTGCCACCGATGCCCAACATGATGTATTAGCCACTTTCAGCCTGGGTTCCCTATTTTGGGCATGTCCTCATTGGCCAAAAATGTTGAAAAATCTTCAAAAAGTTAAATTGTGACCTGATTTAACTGAGGGACTGCCATTGGATTTTTTTACATTTTCGTTTTTTCATGTCATATGAAAGCATGGAATCATAGCTTCACATTGACATATTGGCTGTTCAGTTTGACCCACCAGTTTTGGAGATATGGCTTATAGAGTGATGTCTTGGAGAAAACAGCGAGTTGAGAAAACACGCTTGAAAGGTTCACTTCTGTGGTCTCTAACATGCTCTCTGAGATGCTCTAGTATGTGAAGAGTCTGCCTGTGCTATTATCTCATTTTGGATAAAAAAAATAAATAATTTCAGTTTTTCTCCTCTGGTGAAAAGCTGGAGGCTGCACGATGGCAGTAACCTCAACCTGAACCTCAGTAAGCCTCAACCTGGAGTCAGGTTACGATGGCAGCCCCTCAGTCAAATCTGGTCACAATTGTGAAACTATCAGATCTACCAGCGACATGTTGTGAGCTTGGAGATTGGAAATGTTCGCTACATGAAACACGGGTGCAAAGACAAACTGCATGGAAATGCAAATGTATCACTTCATGCTGTCTAGTGCGACCACACATTGCACATCCACACGTTATGTTGATGCGATGCCTTCTTCTCCCAACAGTTAAAATACTGCCAGCATTATAAGCGTCATTAGAATGACTCAAATGTGTGTCTCCAACCCACAGCCTCTCTGATCCGAGGGAACCGGTCCAACTGTGCTCTGTTCTGTGACAACCTGGACTGGCTGGTCAGTAAGCTGGATCGCCTGGAAGCCTCCTCAGGTACTGGACGCCTCACAGTCACTACATACCAGGGATATATTATAGCGAAATAAAACAAAGACACTAACACTAAATAAAGATGAACTACCGTAAGATGTAATACTGACTAAAACTAGCTAAAGGCTTAGCAGTAGATATTTTGGCAGAGACCCGGCTTTGAATCCTGGGTATGACACAAATCTTAGACATTTTCTGCAACCTTCCCCCTGTGTCTCATTCTCTTCCATACGTCACACGTATATCAGATTGCGAGACACACAGGTGATGGCTGAGTCCTCTCACCCAGCTATAGCTCTGTCTTCGTATCCCTCCCCTCTGGGAGGAGACGCCACCGTTTTAGATGTAGGACATCTTGCCTCAGGAACGGTACATATCCTGAGGCTGTGCGATACATGAACTCTGATGCATACAAGCACGTTTTAGCAGATAGAGCAAACATTAGCCGACAAGCAATATAAACTGTAGGCAGTTAGAACTTAGCTGTACAAAACACACTATGTTTAATTTGTAAGTGGGATAGCGTTTTTTGTGTTTTCAACGGTGCTGACATGGCAATTAAGTATTGAAATACTTGACAACATTTTTGTGATCTTTAATTGACCTTAACATTGACCCAGTTAATCAAAAAAGTCACTAACAAACAAACAAACAATGTGTGTAATTCAACATTCGTGAAGCACTTTTTTTTAAAACAAATAATAAAGCATGGATCGTACTAAACGCCACAATTGAATGAACTGATCCTTATTGTTGTTGGAATGTTTCAGGTATTCTGGAGGTGCTCTACTGTGTGCTGATAGAGAGTCCTGAAGTCCTCAACATCATCCAGGAAAACCACATCAAGTCCATCATCTCTCTACTGGACAAGCATGGACGCAACCACAAGGTTTGTCTTTTGTTATAGGACAGACACTAGTCAGACACACACACAATCAAAATGTGGAACATTTCAAAGCCAAGTATAAAATTCATAGCCAGGAATGTGCTTTGCGGTGCCACTGTAAAGCTTATTTTGTACGTTGTAACGACAAAGTATAAATCAGGCTTAAGGTCCATTTCACGGGGCCGCGCTCACGTAAATACGCTTGCGTTGTCGCCACCTCAACGTTTCTCTGCGCGTACAGAAGAAAAAAAAGAAGAAAACGCAGGTCTCATTGAAAATGAATTACTAGGCACGTTAATCGATGCCTGTTTGAAAGGACCTTTAAGGTGTCATACTGTGTTTCATACTGTGACAATATGACACATCATCAAGCTGAAGGTTGGCAAACTGTGTGCTCATGCGGTCGGACACCATGTCCTCCCGTCTCTCTCTCTCTCCTCCTATAGGTGTTGGACGTGCTGCGCTCTCTCTGTGTGTGTAACGGTGTGGCTGTGAGGTCCAATCAGAACCTCATCACGGAAAATCTGCTTCCGGGTCGCGACCTTCTGCTGCAGACCGCCATCGTGAACTACGTAACCAGGTATTTGCACTTCCGGGGGAACCAGAGGGCAGTATACAGTTAGTCGAAAAACAGAATCCAGCCGTTCCTGGTCTTTTCCCTGATGTGCCCTTAAGCAAGGCACTGAGTCCCGAGCAACAATATTAGGATAAAATCTACTGTATATTTGGCAGAGAAAATTGTCGGTGTTCCTACAATTCCCATTCCCATAGACATACAGTGCATGGCCTGGCAAACCCATATGGTTTATGGCCATCATTACATCAACCCTATTGAGATTTTCTGAAGTCGAGATTTTGCCATAAACACAGCGAAAAAGGACAATGTCACGAACATTTTTTTTTTTTTAAATAGAAGACCTACAAGCTCATAGCGCGGCACTCGGTGCCACGCTATGAGCTTGTAGATCTGCTATTTTTCAACAGCTGAAGCATAACATAATGCTTAAAACACCAAAAGGGGTTCCCGCCCAAAATGGGTTAGAGCAACCACACTCATAACGTCTTCGTATCAACATGAGGGCTACAGCTTCTTCTCCATCTTGTTTTCATCCTTCAGTGTGAGGCCCAACATCTTCCTGGGTACGTGCGAAGGCTCCACGCAGTACAAGAAGTGGTACTTTGAGGTGATGGTGGACAACGTGGAGGCCTTCGTCACGGCGCAGGCCACCCACCTGCGCGTGGGCTGGGCGCTGACCGAGGGCTATAGCCCCTACCCCGGAGGAGGAGAGGGCTGGGGAGGCAACGGCGTGGGCGACGACCTCTACTCCTACGGCTTCGACGGGCTCCATCTGTGGTCAGGTACGGTGGTGGGGGGGAAAAAAGCACTCACAATTTGCACTTTATAGGTATTTATCTCTAAACTGCAAGTTGGAAATTGCAAGTAAAAGTCCGGAATTCAAAATGTATGTAAGTATTGGCATCAAAATGTACTTAAAGTACCAAAAGTAAAAGTACTCAACATAAAGTACTGAAAGTAAAAGTACTCAACTTAAAGTACTCAAATGTATAAATCTATATAAATTAGCGGATCTACAAGCTCACAGTGCATGCGTCACATTGTGACACATTGTGAGCTCGTAGATCGTCTATTTTCAAATGGCCGAAATGAAGTGGTTAATCTGTGTTTTGTAATAATAATTAAACTCTACAAAGTACAGTAACTAGAAAGGAGTAGAGGAAATTGGAAATACTCCAGTAAAGTAAAAGTACCTCAAAATGTACAGTACTTAAAGATGGAGTGCCGTGATTTTCTTCAAGTAAATGTACTTCTACTACATTCCACCACTGTGCCCCCCCCCCCCCCCCACCACCCACCACAGGTACCGTCCCTCGCCAGGTGGCGTCCCCCGGCGCCCACACGCTGGCGGCCGACGACGTGGTGAGCTGCTGCCTGGACCTGAGCGTGCCCAGCATCTCCTTCCGCATCAACGGCCACCCCGTCCAGGGCATGTTCGAGAACTTCAACCTGGACGGCCTCTTCTTCCCCGTCATCAGCTTCTCGGCCGGGATCAAGTACGTAAAGGGGCTTCACTTCACGCATTGTTGTTTTTGTTTTTTGGCAGCAAATTTAGATTTTTAGTTGTCTTTTTTTTGTCGTAGTCTCTTGAATAGTTTTCATTTTGGTTTTAGTCACCTGGAATGTTTTAGTGTTTAGTCTAGTTTTAGTCGGCTAAATATAAGATTTTAGTCGACAAAATCTACTGGTGCTTTAGTCGACTAAAATGTATTTCGGCGGGCCTTGATGCCGTCGTAATGACTGTTTTTACATTTGCTGAAAATAGCCGATCTGTTATTTTCAGCTCTACTCTACGGGTCCATTTGGTTTCATTTTACACTCTCAAGAGTTATTTTATTGTTAAACATCTGCATTACTTAATTTACAAGAATACTACATAATTAGAGAATGTAGAAGAATTGTTATGTGTTGTTCTTCACCCCTCAGGGCTCGCTTCCTTCTGGGCGGCCGTCACGGAGACTTCAAGTTCCTGCCCCCTCCCGGCTACGCCCCGTGCTACGAGGCCCTGCTGCCCAAGGACAGGATGCGCATCGAGCCCATCAAGGAGTACAAGCATGACTTCGAGGGCGTCCGCAACCTGCTGGGTCCCACTCAGTCCCTGACCCACACGTCCTTCACGCCCTGCCCTGTGGACACGGTGCAGGTAAAAAAACTAAAACATCAACCACTACAACAACATACATTCAGGTTCTTTCTGCCTTTATTGATAGGATGAAAGTAGTCTGACAGGAAATGGGTAGAGAGATGTGGGGAATACACGCGGCAAAGGCCGTCGGGATGGAGAGTCAAACCCGCGGCACGCCGTCAGGCTGCCTCAGCAGCCACCTAGGCTGCTGAGGCCCAGACGGTTGAGCTAACCGTCCGGGCCTTCAGGTTAATTTCTTATAGAGTAAGCCGTGTAACCAGTAACCACCACATGGCTATAGTATCTGAAACATTCCATGGGAGGGATATGGCGAGGCTCTCCGTCGATAATTATAGTCACCAATGTACACAGTTTTTATTTACATACTAGGTAGTTAAACAACTAGTCGACTAGTAAACTAGGCAACTAGTCAACTAATAAAAATGACTAGAAGTGAATGCCCTAGTGTGTTGTGCTTTGTGCCGTATAGATCGTGTTGCCGCCCCATTTGGAGCGTATCCGGGAGAAATTGGCGGAGAACATCCACGAGCTGTGGGCCTGCACGCGCATCGAGCAGGGCTGGACCTATGGGTCGGTGAGTAGATGACGCTAAAGATTAGTAACACCTCTTTGGCTCGAGTCAAAAGCTTCTCAATCACTTCTTAAAACCTTTTTCACGGTGTGATCTATAACAGCATGTCTATCTGTCTGTCTGTATGCGTGTGTGTGTGTGTGTGTATGTGTGTAGGGTGTCTGTCTGTGTGTGTATAGTCCAGTAATAATGTAATTTGGCCTCAAACTAATTGCAAAAAAAACAAACTCAGCTGATTTTGTATCTTCAATATATCCTGAATAACAGAAAAAAAAGTTGCCTGGAATTGTCTGAGGGGAAAGTTTAGAAAATGGCCTGTACAGTATGGCCACCATTGACAAATATAAGTATAAGTAAATATAAGGCAAATATTTTCTAGATTTCCTTTTGCTTTAAGTAGCATGTGACATGTCACAACTACTTAAAGCAAAAGGAAATCTAGAAAAAAATATTTTTGCAATTACATAAACCGTAGTTTAATGTTGATCCTGTATTTTCCATAGATTTCCAGTACTAGTAGGGCAGCAGTGATAATGTTTCAAGCTGTCAGTTGCTGGAATGAGTAGCCTATCATTTTCTGTATGTTCTCCTAACAGTTCAGGGATGACAACAAGAAGCTCCATCCCTGTCTGGTGGACTTCCAGAGCCTCCCTAATCTTCTGTATGTTCTCCTAACAGTTCAGGGATGACAACAAGAAGCTCCATCCCTGTCTGGTGGACTTCCAGAGCCTCCCTAATCTTCTGTATGTTCTCCTAACAGTTCAGGGATGACAACAAGAAGCTCCATCCCTGTCTGGTGGACTTCCAGAGCCTCCCTGAGCCAGAGAGGAACTACAACCTCCAGATGTCTGCGGAGACCCTCAAGTGAGTGTTTGTGAGAAATGGTTTACAATGGTTTACAATGCTAGGCAGTGATTCTCAACCTTTTTAATTTAAGAACTGATATATTGATTGATTGATTGATTGATTGATTGATTATTTGTCAAAATTTGAATGACCTTTTTTTATTTTATTTATTTTATTCATACAGCCAGCAATGAGTAAAACGCTCCCCAAAAAAATGTTGTTTCTGTGACTCATCTAAGGGCCGCAATCTGCATTCAAAGATTGTCCTAGAAGCTTTGTCATTGGTCGATTTGCCTGTCTACTTCCTGATTGGTTAGTCATTGCGACCGGGTTCTTTTTCTTTTTGCAGATTGCAGCCCCTAGATGTGTCACAGAGACTACATTTTTTTGGGAGCGTTTTACTCATTGCTTGCTGTCTGAATACCATTTATTTTTTAAAAGGTCATTACAATTTTGACATTATTGCTTATAGCAGCTTTAACAGTTTGTAGAATGGGTACAGTTCAAGGAAAGTACAGGTCAATACAAAATCTGCTAAGAGGATAAAACCAGACAAAGCACATAAGACCGGTTTACATAAGGGTCGATAAGGTTTAGAGTTTAGAATTGACAGAAAATCTATACTAGTATAGAGTGTGGTCGTCTAAACTCTATAGAAAAAGACTCGTTTCGGCTACTAATAAATAATAGATAAATCTAAGAAAGACGTGAGTGCGGACTGTTTCTATACTGTAGATAATCAACTGACAGTAGAGCGTGCTCAGCTCAGGACTTTGCAGACAAACCACAGGACCGATCAGTACCGACATTCTTGTGGCATGCATGCTAGTAGGCCGAGGATGCAAATCCCTGACTATATTAAAATATGTAACTTTGTAAAACGTATGTATTTTATACTGTAAGTCAGACTGAAACTTCTGCTCACATCTGGAGATGACTGTGGTGACAACTTAACCGTGGGTCCGACACACTCGATACCTGGCACTGCACTCCCTGCGGGGGTGTGGAACGTGTGTGTCGAATGTGAAGTCGGTGGGTCAAACGGTTCTCGAGTTACGTGCATTACAACCGTCTACAAGCTCATAGTGCGCCACTCTGTGGCTACAAGCTTGTACAGTAGGTCTGCTATTTTTGAAAAGTCGTGAAAATGTGGCGCAGTCAGAGCGAACATTTCTAACTAAAATATTGGCTTCTGGGGGGGTCCCTGGAACTACTTATTTTGAGATGGGGGTCCGTGGCCCAATAGAGATAATTCTGGGGGTCCTTGACATGAAAAAGGTTGAGCACCACTGACATAGAAACATGGGTTTTTCAGAAAAACGTTAGGATTTAGAAGCCTTTTTTTTTAATCGACTTCAGTCCAAAATGCCCTGTTGTGATTGTGTTTCTGCTTGATCTGTGTGTTCCCACAGGACTCTGCTGGCCCTGGGCTGTCACGTGGGTATGGGTGATGAGAAAGCAGAGGAGAACCTCAAGAAGATCAAGCTGCCCAAGACGTACGGCAACACCCTTCATCTTTTCTTTATTTTTTATTTTTGTAAATATGTATTTGTCGATAGTGTACAAAGTACAACCATCCAGTACATTTACATTTACGTAGTACTCTACATGTTGATGCCGATACTTTTGTACTTTTACCCAAGCAGTGATGTAATGTAATGAGTCCCGGGATGCAGGGATGGTCTTTTAGATGAGTCCCAGGGACATTTTATGAGTCCCACTTCAACAACGTTAGGATTCATATTTTGCCATTTTTACAAATTGCAGCATTTAACTCCCATTTCATTTTACATGGTTATAATGTGGTTTATATTCATGTAGAAAACGGAAGAAGAAATTATTATTATAACTAAAGCTAGCAAAATAAACCAGAATAAAAAAACAGTACAGTAGTACAGTAGTGCATCCCGTGGATGCAGAGGTCGTTGTTTTATTGCGTCCCTTAACTATAAACTGCGTTTTGGGATGCAAAATGCACCCTATTTTAATCTCTGCCCACGTACATTTTGAATTCCGGACTTTTACTTCTGTCTTGCAGTATTGGTACTTTTACTTAAGTAAAAAAAACGATTTTGTACTTTTTCCACCACTCACGGCCTGTTTCTCTCCTCTCTCCTGCAGCCATATGATGACCAGTGGATACAAGCCCGCCCCGCTGGACCTGAACCATGTCAAACTGACCCCCAATCAGAACCAGCTGGTGGAGAAGCTGGCAGAGAACGGGCACAACGTGTGGGCCCGGGACCGCGTGAAGCAGGGATGGACCTACAGCATTGTGCAGGTCAATAATGGGATTATTTATAGACTAGACCTGTACATGCCCGTCGCAGTCGGGCCATCGGCCTACTTGGGAACGATGCAACTTGGGAACCTGATGATATATGTTGTCATAGCACCCGTTTTTACTGTCAGCCGGTGTCCCACATGGAGATCTGTGTATGTGCCTGTGCCCACTGGCAGAGCCTGATTGGTTGAGCCTCAATTGGCTGAGGCAGAGGCTGGAAATTGCACAGGTGAAAGGAGTTTGCCTCATTAGGCCCACTGGCAGAGCCTGGCCCAGGTGAAAGGAGTTGGCCTCATTAGGCCCACTGGCAGAGCCTGACCAGAGCCTTTTGTGGTGGTTCTGGAGAACCGTGGGTCCGACCGACTCGATACCGGGCACTGCACTCCCTGCGGGGGTGTGGAACGCGTGTGTCGAATGTGAAGTCGGTGGGTCAAACGGTTCTCGAGTTACGTGCATTACAACCGTACACACACACACACGTACGCAGAGATGTGGCGCATTATAGTAGGATGTTTACTGTTCAGTGGCATTCTGTCCTTTCTGGGAACTTTTGGTCGCATCGAGAAAAAAAAAAAAAAAAAAAGTCTTCTAAATCCTGACAGTTTTCTGAAATACCTCATGTTTCTATATCAGTGGTGCTCAATATTTCATGTCAAGGACCCCAAAAATTATATGTAATTGGCCGCCGACCCCCATTACGAGTGCCGCGCTACGAGCTTGTAGGTCTGCTATTTTTTTTTTAATCCTGAAAATGTTATTTCAGAGCGAACGCTTTTAACTCCCTGGAACAACATATTTTCAAATGGGAGCTTGTAGATCTGCCATTTTTTCAATAAGCTAAAGTATAACATAATGCTTTAAAACACCAAAAGGGGTTCCCGTCCAGAGGAACGGGTGAGGTACAGTACACGTAGATATCACATGAACTAAAAAATAAATGTTTCTTTGTGCAGGACATCTTGAATAAGCGTAACCCTCGTCTGGTTCCCTACAACCTGCTGGACGAGCGAACTAAGAAGACCAACCGAGACAGTGTCAACAACGCTGTCCGCACTCTCATTGGCTACGGCTACAACATCGAGCCTCCGGACCAGGAGAGCAGTAAGTTCACCTGAGATGAAAATGCTACAACGATATGAGATAGAAGCACAACTTTTAGATTTTTTTTTTGGTCATCAAAGTTTTTTAATGATTTTACAATAAAGCATACAAAATACACATGACTTACACAAAAGAAAAGGACAAGAAAAAACAAACAAAAAACGAAACACAACTAGCAGTCAAAAAAAAAAAAAAAACTCAATGGACAACACCCCTCCACATTCTGTTGTTGACAATGGTGATTATATCATCTGTAATGTATTACCAATTTCAAATTGTTAATTCAACCATCCTTTAATATACACTCAAGTAAAAGTACTTAGTTACTTTCCACCCCTGTTGAACTCTCTCCCTCTCCCTTTTTTCTCTGCGTCTCCCTTTCCGTCAACGCAGCGGGTCACGGCCTTGAAGACGGCCGCGGGGACAAGGTGCGCATCTTCCGGGCGGAGAGGTCCTACGCCGTCACCCAGGGAAAGTGGTACTTTGAGTTTGAGGCGGTGACCACGGGGGAGATGCGAGTGGGCTGGGCTCGGCCCAACGTGCGCGCCGACGCCGAGCTCGGATCGGACGAGTTATCCTGGGTTTTCAACGGCAACAAGGTACAGTCATCCACACTCTATAGCTCCATGTGGGGTATGGTGGTACAGCACATTATGTACTGTGTGAATATGTGAATACTGTTTTGCTGTTGTTCCATACACTTGTTAATGGCACTGGAGATTTCAATACATTTTAAAGGTTTCATGACATTAAGTTTTCTTGTAGGTTTTATGACCTCAATTACATCCAGAAAACCTGAACTTTGAACATTCAGTGGATTTTCTGTGGCCTGGAGTTTTCTCTGGGGTTTGGAAGTCTTTCTGAGCTGCAATGAAAACAGGGAAAACAGTGACATCTGCTGGCAAATCCCATTGACATATATGGGATTTTCTGTCTCTTACATCACAAACAGCAGGAAACTCAGAGCACCTGTTTGAGCCAGAAAACCCCACACCACACCACAGAAAATCTACTGAATGTTAAAAGTTCAGGTTTTTTGGGTGCAATTGAGCTCAGAAAACCTATAAGAATTAAGAAGAATTACCAAAAATGATGTCACAATCCCTTTAAGCTAACATTCTGAACAGCACTACACGCCTTCCTGTTATTGTACAGTACACTAGACAATATTGTGAATATAGCTGTATTTGCAGAACTGTGCAAGCCTTCGTTTGTGTCTCTCAGTTCATTGCTGCACTAGAAATGATTATTTTCTATACAGCCACACACGCGCAATGATCGCAAGCAAAACAAATGTTTTGGTTTCGCTGCAGAGCACACTTTGTAGAAAGGTTTGAAAGCACCTTTTTTTTTAAATTGTTTTGACATTATGACCTGCTCCAGGCCCAGCGCTGGCACGTCGGCAACGAGCCGTTTGGTCGCCAGTGGCTGTCGGGCGACGTCGTGGGATGTATGATCGACCTGACTGAGATGAACATCATGTTCACCCTCAACGGAGAGATGCTCATCAGCGACTCGGGCTCGGACATGGCCTTCAAGGACCTTGAAACGGGCGACGGTAAGGAGAATGAATCTTTGATCGATCGTACATGGTTCAGTTACAAACACTTAATGAGCCATTATAAGCGTTGTCTTATTTTCATGTTGAGAGCTTTGTGTAATATATTGTTTTTGACCTCACACATCCCACGGAGCCAGTGGCGTGCACAGATAGACACTAGGGGTTCTAGAGCACCCCCTGCCCTTTTGGCAATGTGCCCTTTTGAAAAAAAAAAAGAAAAAAAAACTTTTTTTTTTCTTTCTTTTTTTTTTCTTTTTCAAAAATAGCAGACCTACAAGCTCGTAGCGCGCCACTCGGTGGCGCGCTATGAGCTTGTAGATCTGCTATTTTTCAATAGCTAAAGCATAACATAATGCTAACACCAAAAGGGGTTCCCGCCCAAAATAGATTAAGGCAACCGGCCGGTTCCACGCGTTGCACAAGGTGCCCTTTTTTAACTTGAGCACCTGCCCCTCTAAATGTCTGTGCACGCCACTGCTGTGGTTAATACTATAGGGTTGTCCCGATCGGATCGGGTGATCGGAAATCGGGGGCCGATCACATCATTTTCAAATGATCGGAATCGGATCTGGAGCCAAGAAACGTGATCGGGACAATATTGTATCCATATCATGATATTAGACTGGATATTGTCTGTGATTTGGGATATTGTACTGTTGTGATATGGCATAAACGTGTTCTGTGAAATATAAATTTATCAGATCGGGAAAAATCGGTATCGGCGGTCCCTAGTTAAATGGTAAATGGTGCATTTATATAGCGCCTTTATCCAAGGCGCTTTACATAGATTGTGCATTACATTCACCCATTCACACACACATTCATACACCGATTGCGGCGGAAGCCATGCAAGGTACCAACCAGCACATCGGGAGCAATTTGGGGTTCAGTGTCTTGCCCAAGGACACTTCGACATGTAGACAGGAGGAGCCGGGATTCGAACCGCCGACCCATGGATCATTGGACGACCTGCTCTACCTCTACTTAGTTACTACTACTAGCTCATTCCCTCCTTTCGCAGTAACTGTAGTGGCAATTTCACATTGGAATCTCGAGATATGTGATAATACTTTCTCGCTTTGGTGCTTACATATATACATTTTCATAAGTATACTTTGATATACTTAATTACTTATAGGGTAAATAACATGTGCGTTAATGTGACGTGTCCTCCTCCCAACAGGTTTCATTCCAGTGTGCACCCTGGGACTGTCCCAGGTTGGAAGGGTCAACCTGGGCCAAAATGTCAGCAGCCTGCGGTACTTTGCCATCTGTGGCCTCCAGGAGGGTTTCGAACCCTTCGCCATCAACATGAAGAGAGACACCACCATGTGGTTCAGTAAAAGCCTGCCCCAGTTTGTGCCTATGCCTGTCGACCACCACATCGAGGTAAATATATAGACCCTTTGGGCTAACTAAAGCTAATATTACTTGCAACTTTTGTATCAACTATTGTGCCTATTCTATTGTGCCTGTGCACCCTCCAGGTCATTCTTTAAGCCATGTGGTTCCCGAAGTGTTTAGCCCTGTGACCCAAAAGAGACATTTTATCAGCCGCCCCTAATTTAATAAAGTGGGGGATCCCGCGTGAAAGGCTGACAAACGTTCTCCGTTTTTGTCTTTGCCACAGGTGTCCCGTGTGGACGGGACGGTGGACAGCGCCCCCTGCCTGAAGCTGACCCACAAGACCTTTGGCTCGCAGAATGCCAACATGGACATGCTGTTCCTGCGCCTCAGCATGCCCGTGGAGTTCCACGAGACCTTCAAGGTGGTGCCGGGCAGCACGCCGCTCACCCGCAGCCTCACCATCCCCGAGGATGAGGTGACCGTCATCCGCGAGCCCGACACGGAGTACGAGGTGCTGCAGAAGTCGGCCAGCCGCAAGGAGCAGGAGGACGATAAGAAGGAGCCCTCCGTGCCCAAGGACGTGATGGCCGAGAACGAGAAAGACACCATGTCGGAGAAAGGCAAAAAGAAAGGGTGAGTTGAGAGAGCGTGTCGTAAATATGTGTCTTTGTTGAATGCTGAATTGTTTACACATTTCGACCTGAGGACGATTCTACAAATGTCTTCTAAATCCCCACAGTTTTCTGAAAAACCTATGTTTCTATGTCAGTCCTTCTCAGAACATTTTCATGTCAGGGACCCCAAAAATGATATGTAATTGGCTGCCGACCCCCATTTGAAAATATGTTGTTCCAGGGACCCCCCAGAAGCAAAGACTTGAGTTTAAAACGTCCGCTCTGAAAGAATATATATTCCAAATTTGTGCCAGATTTTTCAAAAATAGCAGACCTACAAGCTCGTAGCGCGGCACTCGGTGCCGCGCTATGAGCTTGTAGCTCTATAGCGGTTTCAATCGCTATAGAGCACCGAAGTCCTGACGTAACTCGCTCATCCCTTCGATTCCCCTGGTTCGCAGAAGTAATTTCTCTATGGAGAATAACATGGGCTCATCTTCAAATCGTTTCATATAAGTGTTGTGGTCCAAAAATAAACAAGCTGTCTCAGCGTTATTGTCATGGAGGTGTCTCTGTATCGTTTGCTCATGATAAAGTCTGTTTCTAGCGAAAATGTAACTAATTCAGTAACATTAGCGTTTTCAATTGATCAATTGATTCTTAATATCCATATGAGTGAAACGGCCGGGGTGACATGTTTATTTTTCAAACACAGTTCTTATATGAGGCGATCTAAAATCCCCCTATGGGGATTATAATGCAAATAAAAAGTACACAAACCTGTGGATTTGCGCCCTCTACCGATATTGACGTCAGACTTCGGTGCTTTATAGGATTACTTTTCTGCTTTCAGCCCCGCAAAAGATGTCTGCGCAGGTTGCTCAGATGAGTGCATGGGGTTAGCTGTTAGGTAGTCACACGTAGCCATGGGCAACTATTCCACAGTCTCTGAATGCTATATAGAGTCTGGAACTACGCCTCCCGAAATCCCAACACGGAAGCTGGTATCTATTCGTCATTTCCGTTTTCCGTATATTTTCATTCTATCATGTTTTACTTTGCATTTCTGCTAATCAGCAAGCTATTATGCTTGGGGTTAGGTTTAGGGTGAGGGTTTGAGATAGGTTGTAGTTGTAGGACTAATGACTGGTCTAACCCAGGGGTTCTCAACGTTTTTGACCGGGGACCCCCGAAAATGCTTTGGCAATGTCTCGGGACCCCCGCCCCACCCCCTCCCGACCCCCAATATAAATTGACTGCTACAATGACCTTAAACCATTTTGGGGCGGGAACCCCTTTTGGTGTTTTTAAGCATTGTTATAATTTAGCTATTGAAAAATAGCAGATCTACAAGCTCATAGCGCGCCACTCGGTGGCGCGCTATGAGCTTGTAGATCTGCTTGTAGGTCTGCTATTTTTGAAAAATCGTAAAAAAAAAATTAAAAAAAAAAAATTTGGGGACCCCCTAAAATAATTTGGCGACCCCCCGAGGGGTCGCGACCCACGGGTTGAGAACCCCTGGTCTAACCAATGACTAGTCTAAACCAAAAACTGTCTAAACTAAGTACTGCACCCATTATATGCTTAGATGATTTTGATTTATATTACGATAAATGTGCGCGACTGTAAAGACGGTAGTAGTGACATTCTTCCTACTCCCCACTACCAACTCGACTGCGGCCAGCCGTAATTCTGTGAGTGTCTAATGTCATTAAGGGTTGCTTGTGCTGACTGACAACATCCTCTGTACTTGTTATGCATCTGGACTCTATCAGATTATTCCAAAGGGCAAAGAAGGTGGCCTCGACAACCATATCCCCTCCCCCTCCCCCAACCTTAGTGACAAGGTTGAACGACGACGTCGTTCCCGATGACAGAGATGACCCTGACACCATTATCTTCACGACCACGGTGAGCTGCTAATGTCATTCCCTTCCACAATTATAATTCTTATTCTTATTTTCTTCAACCCATTTTGACCTGAGATCAGATTCTAAAAATGTCTTCTACATCCTGACAGTTTTCTGAAAAAGCTATTTTTCTATGTCAGTCGTTCTTCAAAAATCGATTTTTCAAGAATAGCAGACCTACAAGCTTGTAGCGCGCCACTCGGTGTCGCGCTACAAGCTTGTAGATCTGCTATGCTAAAGGGTGTGCTTAGAAGTTGAAAAAAAACAAACAAAAAACATTGTGTGCTTCTCGCTGTATGTCTTGTCTATACATGTGTGTACTATATATTTCTGAGAGGTGTACTGCATTTAATTTGGGGCTCACTCGCTGTTCCGTTGTGGTGGTCTTGCCTTTCCGTATAGTATTACTACTCCGTGAGGATCTTCGCCGGCCAGGAGCCGCCCGGCGTGTGGATAGGCTGGGTCACGCCCGACTACCATCAGTTCGACACGCACTTCGACCTCTCCAAAGTACGCAACGTCACCGTGACCGTGGGAGACGACCGAGGCAACATACATGACAGGTCAGTACGTAGGGTAACCTAGAGTCTGTCTTCGGTTTAACCACACCGTCATTATTCCAAAAGTGGTCTTTGGTATAATACCACTCTACAAAAAGTGGTATATACCACTTTGAAAAGTGGTATATACCACTTTGAAAAGTGGTATATACCACTTTGAAAAGTGGTATCTACCACTTTGAAAAGTAGTATATAGCACTTTGAAAAGTGGTATATACCACTTTGAAAAGTGGTATATACCACTTTGAAAAGTAGTATATAGCACTTTTTCAGAATCAGAACCAGAAGCCTTTATTGTTAGTTTAGTTTTAGTCGATCTACAAGCTCACAACGCGTTGTGAGCTTGTAGATCGGCTATTTTCAGCATGCAACCAAGTGTGAAATGACTTATACTGGATCTCTTGTCCACTAGTCCCTTCCTAACATTTTAGTCTAGTTTATATTTGTTGATGAAATTGTCAGTATATTTAATCTTAGTTTTAGTCATCATAGCTTAGTTTTTATTTAGTTTTCATCAGTGAAAAAAGGTAGTCGACGAACATTTTTTTTCGTCGTAGTTTTAGTCGACGAAGTCAACACTGCTGGACCCCCACTTTAAAATGTCACTGTCCTGCCTTGTCTCTGCAGTATGAAGCACAGCAACTGCTACATGGTGTGGGGAGGAGATCTGGTCAGCAACCAGACCACACGCTTCAGCCAGGAGGACATGGTGGTCGGCTGCCTGGTTGACCTGGCGACCGGTCTCATGACCTTCACGGCCAATGGGAAAGAGATCAACACTTTCTTCCAGGTGAGCGAGCGCCCGATCGGATTCTTCTCCGTCAATGTTTTATTTTTGAGTGGTGTAAACCACTCCAACAACTGGCTTTGTACCCGTGTCTGTTCGTACCAAAAAAAGCGATGTACCCGTGTCTGTCCGTACCAAAAAAATCACACCCGTGTGAACTGAGTGGTGTAAGGTCTTAGCCTGTCTGACGTAATGAAATCATGTCTGACGTAATTAAATCACACCCGGGTGAACAGGGTGAACATAGCAACCATTCTCATTTTTTCTGCACAAACAAAGCCAGTTGTATGAAATCACACCCGGGTGAACAGGGTGAACATAGCAACCATGCTCATTTTTTCTGCACAAAAAAGCCAGTTGTAGGAGTGGTTTACACCACTCAAAAAATGAGCACGGTTGCTATGGTTAGTATGTGACGTCACTATATAAGACCTTACACCACTCAGTTCACACGGGTGTGATTTTTTTTTATGTGCGATTTGCCTGGAATTGAATGCAATTGTGCAGTTTCATTATTATTCTATTTTTTTAAGGGGAGCTATTATGCTCATTTGCAGCAATTATATTTTGTGAGGGACGCTAGCCCCTCCTATATTCAGCTATAGTGTCGATTTTTGTCTTACACAAACATTAAATTCCCATTGACAATGAAAGGAGAATTTGTCGTCATATGTGGACGAGCAAATCGGCTATTTTTGTCCTACACAAATATTAAATTCCCATTGACAATGAATGGATGATGTACGATGATAGGAGAATGTAGTGGAGTAAAAAGTACAATATTTGCCTCGGAGATGCAGTGTAAAATAAGTAAAGTAAAAATAAAAGTATTGGAAATACTAGTAAAGCACAAATACCTCCAAATTGTACTTACCGTAAGTATAGTACACAAGCAAATGTACTTAGTTACTTTCCACCCCCCTGACATTTACTGTGTACTGGCCTCGATTCTACATCTAGTCCATCCTGCTGGTATTTAACCCCCTTCCCCCCTCTCTCTGTCTCTCTCTCTCTCTCTCTCTCTCTCTCTCTCTCTCTCTCTCTCTGACGTGGTGTTCAGGTGGAGCCCAACACGAAGCTGTTCCCTGCTGTCTTTGTTGAGCCAACCAATAACAACGTGGTGCAGTTCGAGCTGGGCAAACTCAAGGTCACAAGATTTCCTTGTCCTCTCACACAAAGACGTGCACACACACACACACACACACACACACACACACACACACACACACACACACACACACACACACACACACACACACACACACACACACACACACACACACACACACACACACACACACACACACACACACACACACACGTCCTTCTTCTTGTCGGTTCTGTTTAGAAGAAGCATAGTCTGTAGACTCTTGAACTGAATTGTAAGAAACATAATTCATACTTTAACCCATTTTGACCTGAGATCAGATTCTAAAAATGTCTTCTACATCCTGACAGTTTTCTGAACAAGCTATGTTACTATGTCAGTCGTTCTTCGATTTTTCAAAATCTCGGTGGCGCGCTATGAGCTTCCTCCAACTGCGCCTTGGTCTGCCCCGGGGTCTCCTCCCAGTGGGACATGCGTAGAGGACCTCCCTATAGGGAGACGCCCGAGAGGCATCCTTCCTAACCAGATGCCCGAAACCACCTCAGCTGACTCCTTTCCAGGCGAAGGAGCAGCGGTTCTACTCCGAGTCTCTCTCGTGTGACTGAACTTCTAAGGGAGATGCCAGCCACCCGTCGAAAAATAAAAAATAACATACAAAAATGAGTACCAGTGCCCAAAAGAGCCACATTCTTCTTTATTTATTTTTAACACAAATCTTCTCTCTTTCTGTCTCCCATGGTTTTTGGCCTCCTCCCCATCAGAACATCATGCCCATCTCGGCAGCCATGTTCCGCAGCGAGCGCACCAACGCCGTGCCCCAGCTTCCCCCTCGGCTGGACGTCCAGATGCTCACGCCGGTCATCTGGAGCCGCATGCCCAACAACTTCCTCCACCCGGAGGTGGTCCGCGTGAGCGAGAGGCTGGGCTGGGCGGTGGACTGCGTGGAACCTCTCACCATGATGGCCCTGCACATCCCTGAGGAGAACAGGTCAGCCCCACCACCACAACTATAGGACAACAAGAGCCTTACTTTAACCCATTTGGACCTGATTTAGACCGATTCTACAAAATGTCTTTTAAATCATGACAGTTTCTGAAAAAAAATCATGTTTCTATATCAGTGATTCTCAAACATTTTCATGTCAAGGACCCCCAAAAATATATGTATTTGGCCGCCGACCCCCATCTGAAAATGTGTTGTTCCAGGGGACCACTCCCAGAAGCAAAGATTTGAGTTAAAAACGTTCGCCCTGAAAGAAAATATATTCAAGGATTTGCACCAAATGTTCACGATTTTTGAATAGCTAAAGTATAACATAATGCTTAAAACACCAAAAGGGGTTCTCGTCTAGAATGGATTAAAACGGTCTTTTATTCTGGCTCTTCATTTAGACCAGAGGCAGTGTCAGAAATGTGTTGTGATCTATTTGTCGTGACTGATTCATTTAGTTGATTACAAAAAAATCTATACAAATGTGTTGCTTTTTGATGGTAAATGTTAAATGTTTGCATTTATGTAGTGCTTTTATCCAAAGTGCTTCACATAGATTGCGCATTCCATTCACACACACACACACACACACACACACACACACACACACACACACACACACACACACACACACACACACACACACACACACCGAAGGCGTAGGAAACCATGCAAGGCACCAACCTGCACATACACTTTGACACTAACTCTGGTGGAGCCCACAGGGATCGAACTAGGAACCTTGCGGTTCACCTCCGGCTGCTCCACTGGCCACTCTACCCCTGCTGCTGCCACAGCCACTGCCTTACACTAATCATTCCCCCCCAGGTGTATCGACGTCTTGGAGCTGGCCGAGCGGCAGGACCTCATGAAGTTCCACTTCCACACGCTCATGCTGTACTGCGCCGTGTGCGCGCTGGGCAACAACCGCGTGGCACACGCCCTCTGCAGCCACGTGGACGAGTCGCAGCTCTTCTACGCCATCGAGAACACCTACCTGCCCGGCCCGCTGCGCAGCGGCTACTTCGACCTGCTCATCAGCATCCACCTGGAGTCGGCCAAGCGGGCGCGCCTGGCCACCAACAGCGAGTTCATCGTGCCCATGACCGCGGAGACCCTCACCATCAAGCTGTACGAGTCAGAGAGTCGGTGCCACTCGCTGCCCGGCGTGGGTCTCACCACCTGCCTGCGGCCCAAGAACCACTACTCCCCCGTGGGCTTTGTGGGCACGGACCCCGACGTGTACACCCTTAGTCCCATATTCCCACTGCAGGTAAACCAGACTTTCATCCAGGAATGAATGAATGAATGAATGAATGAATTGGATGGATGAATGAATTAATTGAATTAATTGAATTAATTAATTAATTTAATTAATGTAATCAATTTAATCAATTGAATGGATGATGAATTAATTAATTAATTAATTAATGAATGAGCTTCTGTGTCTGTCTCCCTTCTGGGATTATAAGACTATTATATGACTAAAGCTAAATGGCATTTTTGCTCAAAAGGCTATGACTATGACACTAAAATCAAAGTTTGTTCGTTGTCAAAATGAACACTGGTGACAACAACCCTGATACACGTATTATCTATCACATAAATGGGCGGGTGGCCCGGGGGCCACATGCGGCCCCCCACCTTTACTTAATGTGGCCCTCAGGTTAATATCAGAATACTGATATAATATTGGTTTCAGCTGTTCCAATTCCACAACATGCAAACATGACCCGCTTTAATTAGGCTACTTTAGCAAAAGAATAGCAAAAGAATAATTCAAGATTTCAATTCGAATATAGCAAGAATAGCAGATCTGCAATCTCAAAACGCATTCGCACTGTGACGCGTATTGAGTTTGTAGATCTGCTATTTTTTTGCTACGACAGCAATGTGGCCCTCTGGAGTGAGTGTGGCATATATAGTGGCCCTCTCCATCTCCATCAAAGTTGCCCCAACCCTGATCTATCATCTTCTCTCGTATCAGGAGCTGAAGACCAAAGCCAACAGCATGCTGACGGAGGCCGTGCTGGACGGCAGCCAGGCCATGCGGGACCCGGTGGGCGGCAGCGTGGAGTTCCAGTACGTCCCCATCCTGAAGCTCATCAGCACACTGCTCATCATGGGCATCTTCAGCGACGAGGACACGGAGCACATCCTCAAGATGATCGACCCCAGCGTCTTCGCTGCCAAGAAGGAGATCGAGGAGGCGGCGGTGGAGGAGGAGCCGGCGGAGGATGCCGGCGAGGCCAAGGAAGAAGGCGAGGAGGAGGAGGAGGAGGACGAGGGCATGGGTGAAGAGGAGGAGGAGAAGGAGCTCAAAGAGGAGGGAGACGGAGAGGAGAAGGAGAAGGCGGAGGGAGAGAAGGCGGAGGAGGAGATGCAGCTGGTGGAGGCCGAGGAAGAGGGGCTTCCGGAGGAGGGTCTACTCCAGATGAAGCTGCCAGAGTCGGTCAAATTGCAGGTCAGTGTCTACAAAATATTATAACTCTTATCCTGCAGGATATGGGACGCTTCTTTATTTTATTACCTGCTTCCTTCCTTTCTTTTTTGTGTTTCTTCCTTCCTTCTTTTACTCCTGTATTATTTTTTTCTTTCCTTCCTTCTCCACCCTTTTCGTCTTATCTTTCGTCCTTTTTCTGTCCCCTTCAATTCCTTCCGTCATTCATTCTTTAATTATTTGTCTTTTCCTCTTATTTATTTCGTTCCTTCGTTTGCTAGACCCCAACAGAGCTTCATCTGGCCCACACACTAGTTCCTCCTGCTATTGCTATACGTATATCGTTGCGCTTTGTGCCGCACTGCAAGCTTTTTGAACATTTTGTGTGAGAACTACAGATTTTGAAGGCATTTGTAGAATCGACCTCAGATCTTAACCCATTCAGGCCATGTCTTCTAAATCCTGACAGTTTTCTGAAATACCTATGTTTCTATATCAGTGGTGCTCAATATTTCATGTCAAGGACCCCAGAAACTATATGTAATTGGCCACCGACCACCATCTGAAAATATGTTGTTCCAGGGAGCAAAGATTTGAGTTAAAAACGTTCTCTCTGAAAGAATATATATTCCCGGCTGTGGCTCAGGAGGTAGAGCAGGTCGTCCAATGATCCATGGGTCGGCGGTTCGAATCCCGGCTCCTCCTGGCTACATGTCGAAGTGTCCTTGGGCAAGACACTGAACCCCAAATTGCTCCTGATGTGCTGGTTGGTACCTTGCATGGCTCCCGCCGCCATCAGTGTATGAATGTGTGTGTGAATGGGTGAATGTAATGCACAATCTATGTAAAGCGCCTTGGATAAAGGCGCTATATAAATGCACCATTTACCATTTACCATTTACCATTTTATTCAAAGCTTTGCACTACATTTTCACGATTTTTCAAAAATAGCAGACCTACAAGCTTGTAGATGTGCTATTTTTCAATAGCTAAAGTATAACATTGATTAAAACACCAAAACGGGTTCCCGTTCAGAATGGGTTAAGATGAACTGTGCTTGTGTCATCCCCAAAACAACTCAATCCTCTCCTCTCCTCTGCCCGTCATCCTCAGATGTGCACTCTGCTGCAGTACTTCTGTGACTGTGAGCTGAGGCACCGGATCGAGGCTATCGTGGCTTACTCGGACTCCTTCGTCGGCGCCATACAGAGCAACCAGCGCGTGCGCTACGCTCAGCTGATGAGAGCGTTCACTATGTCGGCAGCGGAGACGGCGCGCAGGACCCGCGAGTTTCGCTCGCCACCACAAGACCAGGTACGGACGGACTGCTGTTAAATAGATGTTTGGGAATGCATTGAACACTATTAATTGTCAAACCTTTTCAAGATATGGATATGTTGAGAGTGTGCATATCTACAGGCTCTCAATGTGTTGTCGTGATACTGTGAACTATTTTCGAATAGCCAAAGTATAAAATGATCATTGTACAAAGTAACTTGTAACTAAAGTTTTCTAATTCATTGTAGTGGATTAAAGAGTGCAATATTTGCCTCTGACATGTAGTGGAGTAGAAGTATACTATAAACCATTGGAAAATGGAGGTCCTCAAGTACAGTAAAATTCCCTCAAAATTGTACCTAAGTAAGTATAGTACTTGAGAGTAAGTAATGTTCTTAATTACTTTCCACCACTGCTCCAACATATGTGTCTCACAGCATTGGAAATGGAGTTGGCTGTTACAATTGTGTGTGTGTTCGTGTGCGTGTGTGTGTGTGTGTGTGTGTGTGTGTGTGTGTGTGTGTGTGTGTGTGTGTGTATGTGTGCGTGTCCAGGTGGTTCTGCTGACCAACTTCAAGCATGGTCCAGAGGAGGAGGACTGCCCCGTACCAGAGGAAACCAGAGAGACCCTGGTTTACTTCCACAATGACCTGCTGCTGCACTGCGGTGAGCAGTGTTGTTGTTTTTGGCAGCAAAGTTTGAGTTTTAGTCATAGTCTTCTGAATAGTTTCCATTTAGTTTTAGTCACATTTGAGTCACCTGGAATGTTTTAGTGTTAGTTTTAGTCGACTAAACGTCATAAGATTTTTGTCGACTAAATGTCATAAGATTTTTGTCGACTAAATCTACAGTTGATTTAGTCGGCGGGCCTTGATGCCGTTGTAATGACTGATTTAATACTTGCTGAAAATAGCCGATCTACCATGCAGCAACCAAGTGTAAAATGACTGATACTGGATCTCTTGTCCACTAGTCCCTTCCTAACATTTTAGTCTAGTTTGTATTTGTCGACAAAATTGTCAAAATATTAGTTTTTGTCATTGTACAGTAGCTTAGTTTTCATATAAGTTTCCATTTAGTTTTCATCAGTGAAAAAAGGTAGTCGACGAACATTTTTCGTCTTAGTTTTAGTCGACGAAAACAACACTGCTACAAGGATTTAAGTCATTTAACGTCCCCTTTTCTTCTTTTCATAAATGCCGTTTTCAGGTATCCAAATAGAGCAGGAGGCCGAGGAGCAGGAGGTGGACACCTCTCTGACAGGAAGACTGTACAGCCTGGTGGACAAGGTCAAGAACTTCCGCAAGGTGGAAGAGCCGGAGCCGGAACCGGAGGAGGAGCCTAAACCCAGTAAGACTTTAAAGACCAATGACAAAACACTTGAAAATACAACCTGATTTCTCACACGAAGCGGTGGCGATTCTGACGAAGTACTGTAGCTTAATTAGCAGTCAGACTGTCTGTATCGCCGTGTTGATTTTTGGCAGCAAATTTTGATTTTGGTTTAGTCATTGTCTTTTTGAATAAAATGTAATTTAGTTTTAGTCATATTTTTTAAATTTTTATTGAATCATCCCTCGAATTCTTATTCGAGGGATGACTTCTGCACACCCGGTTCAATTTTATAGCAGGTGCGTATAGGTCCTGGCAGTACAGCAAACGTTATGAGGAAGGAGGAGAGACCCGCACACCGCCACTTGCTGGTTCAAGAACTTTATTTTAAAGAGTCATAGCAACGTTTCGGCCTTCTTCAGGCATCAAGAAGGCCGAAAGGCCGAAACGTTGCTATGACTCTTTAAAATAAAGTTCTTGAACCAGCAAGTGGCGGTGTGCGGGTCTCTCCTCCTTCCTCATAACGTTTGTTATATTTTTTATCTGAAATGCTTAAAGGGCCTTGCAAACGGGGAGCGATAAAACGCGCCTATAGTTCATTTTCAATGAGACCTACGTTTCTGCTTGGAGAAGTCGCGTACGTAAGTGCTCACCAGCGACTCACCAGACCTGGATTTTCTCGCTTGAGTTGTTGCGCCCCTCTTGAACAGACCTGGAGGAGACCTGTCGTTGATCCAGGCAACAACGCCTGCGTTCCTCGCTTCACGTTTGCAAGGCCCTTTAGAGTTTTTGCGGGCCTAGATGCCGACATGTTGTGAGCTTGTAGATCGGCTATTTTCAGCATGCAACCAAGTGTAAAATGACAATCTTTTACTTATACTGGATGTCTTATCCACTAGTCCCTTCCAAACATTTTAGTCTAGTTTTTATTTGTTGACGAAATTTGTCATTATATTTAGTTTTAGTCATCACAGCTTAGTTTTCAATTAGTTTCAATTTAGTTTTCGTCAGCAAAAAAAGGTAGTCGACATTTTTCGTCATAGTCTAGTCGACTGAATCAACACTAGCTGTATCGTTTTCCCGTACAATCCTCACCTGTCTGGATTTCCCCGCCCGTACCCAGGTACCCTCCAGGAGCTGATCTCCCACACCATGATCCACTGGGCCCAGGAGTCCTTCATCCAGAACCCGGAGCTGGTGAGGATCATGTTCAGCCTGCTCCACAGGCAGTACGACGGGCTGGGGGAGCTGATCCGAGCCCTGCCCAAGGCCTACACCGTCAACGCCATCTCCGTCCAGGACACCATGGATCTGCTGGAGTGTCTGGGCCAGATCCGCTCTCTGCTCATCGTCCAGATGGGGCCAGAGGAGGAGAGGCTCATGATCCAGAGCATCGGGTCAGTGGCATATCAGAGATTAATATAGGGTGCATTTTTAGTTTATAGTTAAGGGACGCAATAAAACAATGACCTCTGCATCCACGGGATGCACTACTATACTACTGTACTGTTTTTTTATTCTAGTTTATTTTGCTGGCTTTAGTTATAATAATCATTTCTTCTTCTGTTTTCTACATGAATATAACCACATTATAACCATATAAAATGGGGAGTTAAAATGCAAAATGCAAAATATGACTCCTAACGTCGTTGAAGTGGGACTCATAAAATGTCCCTGGGACTCATCTAAAAGACCATCCCTGCATCCCGGGACTCATTACATTGAAAACCTATTTACATCACTCGGTTATTAGGAGGGAATGAAAATGTGTTGGTTGGTTGGTTGGTTGGTTGGTTGATTGATTGATTGATTTTTTTTTCCAATGTATTTTTATTGAGGCTCTGAAATATCACAGCTGTTCGATCGCAATACATTGCATATAGAACCACCCTTTTTTAACACAACATAGAAAACAACACATACCACAATACGGACATTACATTACACAGACGGGGGGAAAAAAATAAATACAAGACCAACGAGTAGTCTTGACATGATTGTACATTGATTGAATGTATTCAAAATGTGTCAGTCACTAGTTTTAATTTGGGGGAAAAATGTTATAATGCCAAAGTCAATATAAATCTAAATAAAAATAAATAAATTACACACAGATTAACACATACATAATATGTGGCACACGGTCAAATTCAGAGTGTAAGACTATGGAAGGAACTATTATAGTCTGGGATTAAAAAAAGGATGCAACCTAAACTTGTAGCTTAGATCTTACTTCTGTTCTGTGATATAATGTTTTTGATTTTATTTCCAGGAATATCATGAATAACAAGGTGTTCTACCAGCATCCCAACCTGATGCGAGCCCTGGGGATGCACGAGACCGTCATGGAGGTCATGGTCAATGTGTTGGGAGGCGGAGGGGACTCCAAGGTAACATTAACACTCCCTTTATTTAGAAAGACAGTGTGAAAGCTGAAAAGTAGACAATGTAGGAGAGACAGACAATAGGAAATCTGAGAGTCAGACAGAGCAGGAGATACAGACAGTAGGACATGTGAGAGAAAGACTGTGTAGGAGAGACAGACAAAGACAATAGGAAACTGAGAAGACAATGTAGGATTCACAGACAGGAGAGACAGACAGTAGGAAAGCTGAGAGAAAGACAGTCTAAGAGAGACAGACAGTAGGCAAGCTGAGAGAAAGACAGTCTAAGAGAGACAGACAGTAGGCAAGCTGAGAGAAAGACAGTGTAAGAGAGACAGACAGTAGGAAAGCTGAGAGAAAGACAGACAGTAGGAAAGCTGAGGAGACAGTTTAGGAGGGACAGACAGTATAGGCAAACTGAGATAAAGAGGGAAAGTAGGAAAATGAGTGTGGAAATAAGTGGAGAAGAGAGTGCTCAAGTTAAAGCATCTCATAATGATGATGGTGAGGTAGGAAGGGGAAAATACACACGGGTGAACTTAAAATACGTTATCAGGGAGTGTTTTAATTAAGTGTCTGCATTTAAAACAGACCATTAGAGCACATATCGAGGGTACGTAATTAAAATAAATAAATGAATGATGTATCTCACAGTGTCACTCCACTCGCTCTCCCCCCAGGAGATCCGGTTCCCCCAGATGGTGACCAACTGCTGTCGCTTCCTGTGTTACTTCTGTCGCATCAGCCGGCAGAACCAGCGCTCCATGTTCGACCACCTGAGCTACCTGCTGCAGAACAGTGGGATAGGCCTGGGTCAGTCTCAGCTCCAAAACATACCCATTCATATTACCAGCTCATTTTCTATATAGAACAATTGTTTTTATTCCTTTACACCCCTTCTCTTGACGTTGCTTAAAGCAACGTCATGTGATATATGATTTATGAATGAAGTCATAATACCAATATTGATGAGGCAGTATTGCTTTGTTTTAAAAATACAAAATGTTCTTAATTTCCTGATTTTTTTCTTTTTGTATTTTTCAATTCCTGAAAAATGAACATTTTGGAGTTGGGTGATATATAGAACAATTGTTTTTATTCCTTTACTCTCTTCTTTTGCTGTTGCTTAAAGCAGTGGCTCTCAAAAGTTTTAATTTCAAGGAATCCCAGTTTGACGCCATCTTAGCCCATAGTACTTGCCCTAGCCTCGACCTCCTACAGGCGTATGCATACTGTAGGCTCAACTTATGTAACTTAAAGAGCACTTTATGTAGACATGGCTCTCTATAGTGTATAGTTTTCCTTAGATAGATATTCCACTGTTAGGTTCTTAAGCTTACGTAGGATTCATGATGACTATTTTTTATGTATTAGCATATTTATTGTTCTTGCTTACTGTAAATCGCTCTGGATTAAGAGCGTCAAATTGTAAATGCACCCCATAACTCTGAGAGTGTATACATAAATGGAACCAAATGGACCCATAAAGGTCCGTTTGGTTCCATTTTCTACACACTCTTGAGTTACAGACCCGTAATTGTCCATTTGGCTTTATGGCTGTCAATTAAGCTGGGGACCCCCTGGGGTACCCAGGGGTCCATTCTCTCAACATTGAGTTGAGAGAATTGAGTTAATTTGTGGTAAGAATTATGAATAGAACTCGGGTTTTGATTGTATTTGTATTGACTTTGAACTTAAACTTTGACTTTGACTTAAATGCTGCAGGCATGCGTGGTTCCACCCCGCTGGACGTGGCTGCTGCTTCCTGCATCGACAACAACGAGCTGGCCTTGGCTCTCCAAGAGCAGGACCTGGAGAAGGTTGGAAAGACACCATGCACTTACAATAATATCCTCTCTGTCGGGGTGGAAACATCATAAAGTAAATTAATACTTATTAATACCTCATATCTCCAATACTTTGGAGATATGAGGTATTAATAAGTATTAATTTACGGAAAAAAACACAAAGGTTTAAGTTTTCTGCCCGACAGAGACGATTAACTGAAACATTAACATACTGTAGTAGTACATGGACATAAAGGATGAAATCATACTTTGTCACACAAAGTGTCACCGGATAAATAAAACACGATTTCCTTCCTAACATAACGTTTTTATTTGTTGACGAAATTGTCAATATATTTAGTCTTAGTTTTAGTCGTCATAGCTTAGTTTTCATTTAGTTTCTATTTAGTTTTCATCAGTGAAAAAAGGTAGTCGACGAACATTTTTTGTCATAGTTTTAGTCGACGAAAACAACACTGGTGACAAACTGAGTGTGATGTGTGTTTCTAGGTGGTGACGTACCTGGCAGGCTGTGGCCTGCAGAGCTGCCCCATGCTCCTGTCCAAGGGTTACCCTGACATCGGCTGGAACCCCTGCGGAGGAGAGAAATATCTGGACTTCCTCCGATTCGCTGTCTTTGTCAACGGTCTGTCATATCATTTTTTTTATTTTTTTTTTATTATATTTTTTATCCCACGATTTTTGTAACCTATGTTTACACCCAGTGTCAATTATCTAATGTAATCCTGGGCGCGTAATCCTGGGCGCTTTCCCGAGTTTCCCCGGCCGGACGTAACGCGTGGAAGGAACACGTTATTCCGACCAGTTCCTTAACTTCCTTTCCCCTCCATCAGGCCCCCCCGGCTTGCCAGGGGGAGGCAGTTTAGAGACCAGGATTACTGCATGTTATTTGTGAGGGTATACCTACCCTAGGGGGACACGGGGAGAACATGCAAACACCACACAGAAAGGCCCTTTCGCCAGTCAAACACTATGCGAGATATACTATGCATTTAACGTGGGTTATTAGAGAGTCTTGCACCAACTGACACCAGCTGCACCTTCCATCACAGGGGAGAGCGTGGAGGAGAACGCCAATGTCGTGGTTCGTCTGCTGATCCGTCGTCCCGAGTGCTTTGGCCCCGCCCTCCGAGGAGAGGGGGGGAACGGTCTGCTGTCCGCCATTGAGGAGGCCATCAAAATCTCGGAGGACCCCGCCAGGGATGGACCCACCGTCAAAAAGGACAGGCGCTTCATGTAAGCTCATGTGCTGAGGAGATGAACTGGGAATCCAGAGTATACATAAATGAAAGGGGGTGAATGTTGCACAAGTAATAGCTCTGCTTGAGGAAGGATTTGTCTCCCCTTTGGTCGATCGATCTAACATGAGTGAGATCTTTGTCTGTTGTGTTTCCTGGTTGTCAGGTATGGTGGTGAGGGACAGCAGGAAGAGAACCGCATACACCTGGGGAATGCCATCATGTCATTCTACTCAGCCCTCATCGATCTGCTGGGCCGCTGCGCCCCTGAGATGCATGTGAGTACATGGTGACTCTACACCAAGCCCCCCCAGTAAGGCTATCCAACGTTGAAGCTGCCACTACCTACTGGCAAAAAGAGGAACTGCAGCACTTTCATGGAGGTGGATGGACGGACGTTCATGACGTCATGTGCGTCAGCCCATGGGACCTCAAATTTGAGGTCCGGGGGCTAGGCTATAGGTACCCCCGCTCGCTCGAGCCATTGAGTTATAATTGTACTTCCGGCAGTCTTCCGGGTGCTTCAAAACGCCACTGAGCAACTTCCACTGAAATGAATAGCGTGGGGGCGGGGCTTGCGCTCCTGTTCGGTCTCTATCCTTTTATTACTCTATGCTCTACATCTACACGCTATGAACCACTTTGAACCTGGTGTCCCTATTTTGGGTCTTGTCCATTTGCTTTCTGGCTGTCAATTATGCTGGGTGGGACCCCCTGGACCCCTGGCGAACATTAAAAAAAAAATAGGCGAACATTTAAAAAAAATAGCTACAACTTCCCAACACGATGCGTTGTGAGCTAGTAGATCGAGACTAGAGGTTTGAGGATTCTAATCCCTAGTCTTCACTGTGAAGAAATAGCCAATTCAACAGTTTTTTTCTTTTGAGCTCCTTACTATACCAGTTTACACAACATTAATCAAAAACTGAAACAGGCCACTGGTTGTAACTGCACGTGGGCATTGGGGAGTCAAAGGAAAACACATTATAAAATTACATTATGATAAAATAAAAATAAAACGTATCGCACGTTTTCTTTTGCTTTTAGGATCATAGAACCCTCGTGGTGACCTAAAATGTTCTCCTTCCACAGCTGATCCAAGCAGGGAAGGGTGAAGCACTGAGGATCCGAGCCATCCTGAGGTCTCTGGTGCCCATCGAGGACCTGGTTGGAGTTATCAGCCTTTCTGTGCAGATTCCCACCTTTAGAGGAGGTAATAAGAAAGCATAAGTATTGTGGAATCACTCGGGATGCTTTTTTTCCATCAGATTTATTTTGCTGCCGCTCTTATCCAGAGTAAATGTCACTCTGTGGACTGGACAAACCGGTTTAGTTATGTTTTACTGCCTAATATTGAATCAGTTCAGAGTGTTTCCACTAGAAAACAAATTGGTTCCAGAACCCAAATAGTTGATTTGGAACTGGAACCAAAAAATGGCCGCCGGCGGTTCCATGAAAGCACCAATTTTCCAAGAATCTAGTACGGAACCAGTTCTAGAAACAAAAGTTATTCTGGTGGAAAAGGGGCCAATGTATCACACTGTAGATCGGCTATGGAGAAATTTGATGTAGATGGGGAAAAAACAAGGGTACTATAAGTACAGTCCCTTGGGGGGTAGTGGACACAAGCTGCCTGTGAACGTTCTGTCACTTCACTTGATGTGGTCAATGATGGGTTTCTAACAAGTAACATTGTGTGAACTCGCGCAGAAAGCCAGATTGTTGAACCCAAGATGTCGGCCAACTTTGTGCCGGACCACAAGGCCGCCATGGTGCTTTTCCTGGACAGAGTTTACGCCGTCGAGAGCCAGGACTTCCTGCTTCACGTTCTGGAGGTGGGCTTCCTGCCTGACATGAGGGCTGCTGCCTCCCTGGACACGGTAAGCAGGCCACAACACCCACTATGGTGAAGGAATCAGGTGTCATTAAATGTTTTTTTATTTGTGTTGCACTGTGTTTTGGATGCGGTCATTTCATATTCCTTATGGTTTCTAAATCCAGTTAAAGGAGCATTCAGTGATTTGGGTGATTTGGAAAACCACCCAGTCCGCCCCGGTAACAAAATGTGCACATGCACGCTCTACAGTGGGGGGAAGTGCAACAGGCCAACAGCATGTGCACCAAGGCCCGCCCCCACTCGATCATGATTGGAGGAAGGCCCCTCTCATCCTGATTGGATGAAGGTTTTGCCACCCGCCACCAAAACTGAAACTAGGGTTTTTTGACCCCAGGGGCTCACTGGGGACAGGGAGGAACTCCTTATATGGTCAGCACACTCTATAGTAGGGAGGATTATCCAGAAAAAAAGAGAAAATAAGTGATATTTGAATTAAGTCAAATCACTGAATATACCTTTAAAGTTAAAGCAGCACTTCTATGTAACTTTCCTCTTCTAACCCGGATTTGAACCTTGTTTGCTGACATTGAGCTACTGTAATAGAGCTTGCTCTGGGGATGACATTGAGCTACTGTAATAGAGCTTGCTCTGGGGATGAATTGAAACTTGGCCTGTCAAAATCCCTGTCGGGTCCCGCCCGTGTCTAGGTGAAACATGACCTTTGACACGATCAAAATGTCTCAATAGAATAACAGAGAGACAAAATACAACCATCCCAATTGTACAAAAAGTTATATTGTATAATTCCGTCCATGCTCAGGAGTCACAGGAGCTCTTGTTCACCTCTCTTATCCACCACAGCTGGCGTTCAGCACCACAGAGATGGCGTTGGCCCTGAACCGCTACCTGTGTTCGGCCGTGCTCCCTCTGCTCACCAAGTGCGCCTATCTGTTCGCTGGCTCGGACCACCGCGCCATCATGATCGACTCCATGCTGCACACCATCTACCGGCTGTCCCGCGGCCGAGCCCTCACCAAGGCCCAGAGGGACGTCATCGAGGAGTGTCTCATGTCCCTCTGCAAGTCAGTTCACGGCCTCAGTTTTGTCTTCTCTGTATTCTGAACACCGTCACAAATGAGTCTGTCTAGCTGTATACAGTCGAGCTGAATCATAGTGATCTAGTGGCTATAGGTACACTGTAAATCAGGGGCTCCCAAACTTTAAACGAATTATAATACCATATGTGTTTCCTGGTTCAAATCTGCTGCCGAACCAATCAAACAAAGCTACAGGGACTGAACCAGAATAGTAAACGGGCCTTATGCAAACCCAGGATTACATTTATGTTCAGACTTCAGAGCCTATCAGCTCTCCACATTTGACTGTGTTGTGTTGTTTCCCAGCTTAAGCCACGTTTATATTTTGTGTGTCGTGTGTCGTGCCAAAAATAGACAAAAAAATCTAAAACTCACAATGTATCTGCAACGTATTGTGAGCTTATAGATCGGCTCTTTTCAGACAGACTTTTAGCCCAGATGAAGTATAGAGTAGAGTATAGAGTAGAGTATAGAGTAGAGTATAGAGTAGAGTATAGAGTAGAGTATGGAGTAGAGTATGGAGTAGAGTATGGAGTAGAGTATGGAGTAGAGTATAGAGTAGAGTATAGAGTAGAGTATAGAGTAGAGTATAGAGTAGAGTATAAAGTATCTATCTCTCAAAGTTCTGGATAGGCATTAGATGGGATCTAAAAGGGTAAAAAAAAGGGCATTCATTTAATTTCAACATTAATATATATATATTTCTCCATACAGTATAGTGTGCTTATTATAATGACTATATTTTCTTGTGAATGTGAATTTGATCGTGCACATCTTCAGGTACCTGCGGCCCTCAATGCTGCAGCATCTGCTCAGAAGGCTGGTGTTCGACGTGCCTATCCTCAACGAGTTCGCCAAGATGCCTCTTAAGGTCGGGACTATTAACATTGTTCATTTTGGTTTGAGGTCATTTCTCCGTTTTGTATTCATCTGCCTTTTTTTCCCCCACTTAAAAATGTGTTAACCTCGTCGTGCCTTTCTTTGATCCATTCAGCTGTTGACGAATCACTACGAGCGTTGCTGGAAGTACTACTGCTTGCCCAACGGCTGGGCCAACTTCGGTGTGACCTCAGAGGAAGAGCTGCATCTGTCCCGTAAACTCTTCTACGGTATCTTTGAGTCTCTGGCGCACAAGGTGAGAGTCGCCGTCCACTTGACCTCCAGAATTATTTCTTCTGTCTTGAACCGGAAGTTATAGCGAAAGGCTACGCCGATGCTCCCGCGGGTAGGATTTGCGGAGTTGCGGACCCCCCCCGAGGCATGAATTTTGTAACCGTGACCAGCAGCGCTTTACTTATGAGCCGTGAATACATTTTGTTTTGATCAAAATCGCAATCTGGGAAAAGAATCAGAGATAAGGAGGATTTCGGCTAACGTTGAAGTCAACGAGGAAGTCAATTCCAGGTTTATCTCCTAGCAGCGGAGACGCTCGGTAGTGAAGAGCGTCTCAAACTGATACAAGACAAGAATCTCTGCTTTGGCACTGTGGACAACGTGATTAAAGACGAGTAATTTCATCCAAAAAAGGAGGGTTTCCGTGAAAGCACCAAGATTCCAAGAATCTAGAACGGAACGGAACCAGTTATTTTGGTGGAAAAGGGACCAAAGTGAGGTCCGGGGTTCCTTGAGGGGGTTCCAGGGGGGCAAAAAACTGTTTAACCACATACTACATACTGTAGGCTATTTGAAAATAGCTGATTTACAAGCTCACAATGCGTTGAGTTGTGATGCTTGTAGATTGCGATGCTGCTATTTTAAAAGAAATCTTGAAAAGAATGTGATGAATATTCTTCATCTCCCTGGCACAAAGTATTTTCAGATGGGGATCCGCGGCCATACAGTATGCGTTATTATTTATTTGACATTTTGAGAAGCAATGTTCCTATTTATTTAGTAGCACATGGATTCAACTAATCAGTGAAATGAACAGCTGTAGTGTTGTACTCGGTGGTGTAAAGTAACAAAGTACATTTACCCAAGTACTGTATTTATACATTGTAGTATTGCTACTTTTACATAAGTAAAAAAAAAAAGAAGAGAAAAGAGTACTTTGTATTGTAAAGGAAAACGTCCAGACATCGCAGCATGAGCGTACCTGACATCTCTACCCGCTCTTCTCCACTGACAGAAATTTGATCAGGAGCTCTTCAAGATCGCCATGCCCTGCCTCTGTGCCATAGGGGGCGCCATCCCTCCCGACTACGTGGACGCCTGCTTCTCCGCCACAGAGAAGAAGGCCTCGGTGGACGCCGAGGGAAACTTTGACCCCAAGCCAGTGGAGACACAGAAGTGAGCAGTGGCGTGCACAGATGGACACTAGGGGGTGCTAGAGCCCTGCCTTTTTCCCTCTGGACAAATGTGCCCTTTTGAAGAAAAAAAAACACCGTCACATTTAGAAGTTTTAACTTTATTGTTTTAACAACATTATAAACACAATACAGTAGGTTTAAACGTAAAACCTACGTACAATAATTTATAAAAATGTAGTTTTTTTTGTACAGTGTACACTGTATATTATGTGCAATATAAATTGGGGCCCCAGAAATAGAAATGCTATTAATTTTAAATGGGGGACCGTAGGCTAATGCATGTCAAACCTGGGGTTGAAATGTAACTGGTTGAGAATCACTGCTAGAGCCTATAGAGAATTGAATGTATTTGGGGAGTTGGAATGCTAAATATGTTTGTTTCTTCAGCACCATCATCCCAGAGAGACTGGACCCCTTCATCAACAAGTATGCTGAGCACACTCATGACAAGTGGGCCTTTGAAAAGGTCAGTCGCAGTGCCTCGTGCAAGATATATGTTTAATTGATCGGTATTGATTAGTATCCGCCATATTAAATGGAACGTGACATATGTTCTTTGAATTTTTTCGTAATTATTTTTAGGGTTTACATCAAAAGGGCATGTGAGCTCAAACCCACAATTCAACATTTTGTTACTTTTAAGATGTTGATATTCAGTTTGTATTCATCCTTAGGACCCCAAATCACACCTTGGAAAGCATGAGTGTGTCTATTTCAAACAAAGTGTTTTTTGACTGGGGGGGTCATATTTTGACAGCAGGAATTGCCTGTCATAATTTGACCCCCCAGTATTAGGATGTTGATATTCATTCATTAGCCAACACTCCCCACTGACAGGTAGTACCCCCCCCCCCCCCCCCCCCCCCAGCGAGGACGTATAGGGCCTTAGTCCTACTACTCCTCCCAGCCAACACTCCCCACTGACAGGTTACCTGTTTTGTTTAACAAAAACAAAATGTTTTTGTTAAAATTTTAAAGCGCTATATTCTGCCATAGAGTGCAATAACAGGGGTCTCCCCATCTCTCCAGCTCTTTAGTAAATAGAAAATACATTTTCATGTCGGGGATACCAGCAATTTTACCCAATCAGGAGAGAGAAACCCACATTTGTTGCATGACAATGGATGATGTAAAGTATGGTTTAACTTTATTCATTATTATTAGTAGTTGTAGTAGTGGTAGAAGACATGTTTAGTGATGGTTCTACCACCAAAGTCAGAGAGAGAAGGATGAGGCTGGCAGGGAACTGCGTTAGGCACCCAGAACTTGAGGCAAGTACCTGTGGGAGCCAACCCAGGGCAAAGCCAGGAGGTGAAAGAAGCGTACCACCTATGTAGACGCATGCTGCGGCGCGACAGCTTGGCTGACAACACTGCAGAGCTCAAGAACCTGATGTTGGATAGGAAATTGTGGAGGGCAGCGATCCAGGAAGCCCGAGTTGGTGTTGGCTAGACCTCACTCTCGCAGCAACTAACTAACTACCACCATATTATCCACTTTCAGATTCAGAACAATTGGTCATATGGACTGGAGCTGGACGAGAACGCCAAGACTCACCCCATGCTGCGGCCCTACAAGACCTTCTCTGAGAAGGTAAGGAACTGCACCTGTTACTCTATAATAGTGATTTCACATTATGTATCTTATGTGATCCATAATTGCGTATGCACCCCCGTTAAACGGTTATACACACAAAGGTGTGTTTGACATGTGGATGTTTGGTCTAACATTCTCTCTCTCTCTCTCTCTCTCTCTTTCTCTGCCTCTCTCTCTCTTTCTCTGCCTCTCAGGACAAGGAAATCTACAGATGGCCGATCAAGGAATCCGTCAAAGCCATGCTGGCGTGGGAGTGGACAATGGATAAATCCAGAGACGAGGGAGCAGCAGAGAAGAATGCTGCTGCGGCCGCCCCCCGCAAGATCTCTCAAACTGCTCAGGTGTGGAGGAGAGGAGAGGAGAGGAGAGAGTGGGGAAGATAGGGGAGAAAAGGAGAGGAGATAGTGGGGAAGATAGGGGAGGACCGTTGTCTGTTTTTATGTTGTAATGCTTTGTCTCAGACCACAGGACCACAATGGAGATTTAAGCCACTGACTTTATTGTGTTTTTAGTCTAATAAATAAAGATACTGTACGAGGAAGGGAGAACAAGGGGAGGAGGAGATGAGGTGGAAAATAGTTGATTATCACAGGACGGTTGAAGTAAAACCTGACCTCTGTTCATTGTGTGTGCGTGTGTGTGTGTGTGTGTGTGACTGTAGGCGACCTACGACCCCTGCCAAGGCTACAACCCTCAGCCAGTGGACTACACTGGAATGGCCCTCTCCAGAGAGCTGCAGGTAGGTGTCAACACCACTGACTGTGTGCAGTCTAGGGCTTTAAGCAACTAGTCGACTATTCAACTAGTCGACTATTCAACTAGTCGACTATTCAACTAGTCGACTAGTAAATCCACTAGTCGACGTTGTTGGTACTAGTTGACTAGTTGATAAGAAAGGCCTCAAGATCAGCTAGAATGCTAGATTATAGTCACCAATGTACACAGTAGTCGACTAGTCTACTAGTAAAAATCACTAGAAGTGAAAGCCTTTGTGCAGTCTTGAGCCTGGCTGTCACGCTTCCATCGTCAAATCAGCCGTTGCCTAATCTTCACTGCTCTTGAAGTGAGGTCGATTGTTGCGACTGTAGGTCGCAGATTACTATGGAAACCTGCAAAACCCGGTCCGTCAAGTCGTGTCACGCCTCCATATATGGTTATCAGTCCATCACCTTCTTCCATATGTTGATCTGACCTCATCAAACCCTGTACACTCCAGACATGCATGGCCAGACCTCATCAAACCCTGTACACTCAAGACACGCTCCATATATGGCCAGTACAGAATTTATTCCATATGTTGATCTGACCACCCCATGCCAAAGCGCCAGCCCAAGCAGTCTGCCAGTCACCCAGGCGGATGCGTGCACGCGACCCTTTGGGGCGAGATCGCTTCTCGCCCTCAGAGCGTCTTACTAGTATTGAGAGCTTGTAGATAGGCTATTTTTGTTTTTAACACATTCAGAAGCATCTTCCATAAAATCTTAATTACGGTATATGGATATTTTATTTAAAAGCAAAGGTTAGCCTCAATCTGTGTCTTACAAACATGACATTTTATTTTTCTTTAATCCAAATGTGTGGAATGCTGCTCTATTTCTGTGTATTTTTTGTATATGATGCAGATGATTTTTATGTATAATTTTCTTGACCTCTCTCTCTCTCTCTCTCTCTCTCTCTCCAGTCAATGGCTGAACAGCTAGCTGAGAACTACCACAACACTTGGGGCAGAAAGAAGAAGCTTGAGCTACAGTCTAAAGGTGAGAGGGGATACGATGGGATCTCTCTTGAACGTTGATAAGCTTCTTTGTTTTGGTTCATCTCTCTCATCAGTCCTAATTTAGAAATGGATTCATATTTGAAATATTTTGAATGAATAAAAAAACAACATTTTAATCAATCTACATTAATAGAGTATGTTAATACAATATAACTAATACAACTGCAGTGTTCGGAGGTGGTCTCCCTGCTCTTCCATTGAGAAATGTTAAACCTAGCGACAATGTTAACAATGTCTGTAAAGTTATTGCAGTTTTCGGTCGTTTCGGACATCGTTGCAATTTACCCACCTCTTTCGAGAGAGGGAGACAACGGACATAAAACGTAATTATTGTAGTTTTAATCGTATTTTTTTAGGCTTTCGCCTTTATTTTTTTAATATATATATATATATATATATATATATATATATATATATATATATATATATTATTTTTTTTTGTATAGAGGGACAGACAGTAGGCTGACATGGAAATGGGGAGAGAGATGGGGGGGGGGGGGCAGAATACATAATACATAATTACACTTTCAACACTACATTGTACTTGTCAAGTTATACAACAGCCAAACAATAAATCCATGAACAATACCTCCGGAAGCCTATAGAATATATACAACAGTACTCCAAAATAATACACTACTTGTACCGGGTACAAGAACATTTGTACATACGCGAGTACATTTATGGACCGGAACCAAAAGAGAAAAAAAACAACAACAACAAAATAAATATATGGGCATATGCGAGTGCCAGTACGCATCCGAATGCAGGTGTTGGATTGTACAGTTAAGATGATCCTTTTGAAACTTCTCAAAGGACTTCTCAAAACATTTTGATCAATGTGTGTGTGTGTGTGTGTGTGTTCAGGCGGTGGGACCCACCCTCTCCTGGTGCCATACGACACGCTGACGGCCAAGGAGAAGGCCAGAGACAGAGAGAAGGCACAGGACCTGCTCAAGTTCCTGCAGCTCAACGGCTTTGCCGTCACCAGGTACTGTATGACACCCAGTGTTGTTTTTGGCAGCAAATTTAGATTTTAGTTTTAGTCCATAGTCTCTTGAATAGGTTTCACTTAGTTTTAGTCACATTTTAGTCACCTGGAATTTTCAGTTGACTAAATGTCATAAGATTTTAGTCTACTAAATCTACAGTTGATTTAGTCGAACAAAATGTGTTTGGGCCACAATTTAAAGACTTTTATTACCTTATTTATACAAATCATCAAAAGTAATCAACAAACTACTATGAAAACTGGTCAAACATTGGCTAAATTGTCAAATAATAATTATTTCCTTCCTTCCTCCTTTTCAGGGGTCTTAAGGACATGGAGCAGGACATCTCATCCATTGAGAAGCGCTTTGCCTATGGCTTCCTGCAGAAGCTTCTGAAATGGATGGACATCGCTCAGGAATTCATTGCCCATCTCGGTACGGTCGCCTGACTTTAGACTTTAGCTATTTGCATTATTTCTGAAATAATGGACCTAAGTGGTTAATTTCATACTAGAGGTTCGGGCCCGAACACCATAATAATGGAGATCTCTGCATCTGTCAGTCCTTGTCCCTTTCATGTCGAAGCCAGTTTCGATATAGGATAGTATTTATGTATATGGTTGCGTCCCAAGCAGGCACCACATCTAACTTTTGGGAATTGCTGGTGTAGGGGACAGGAGACAGGGAGACAGTCTAGTGAACAGGGAGAAAGACAAGTGTAGGGGACATGGAGACAGTATAGGGGACAGGGGACAAAGCATATTCACGCTTAAATAAAGGCTACTTGTATAAGAAATTGTAGCATACTTTGATCATTGGTCAGGTCAAGGTTCAGAATGTCTTGTACAAGTCCTAATTCTTTTGCTATTCGTTCCTCTACAGAGGCTGTGGTTAGCAGCGGTAGAGTGGAGAAATCTCCACACGAACAGGAGATCAAATTCTTTGCCAAGGTGAGGTGACAAATGTTGATGGTTTAATCACGTTACTCAAATAATGTACAGCTGTATGCACTTAGGTATCACCCCACATAAATGGTGCCTTTATCCAAGGCGCTTTACATAGATTGTGCATTACATTCACCCATTCACACACACATTCATACACCGATGGCAGCGGAAACCATGCAAGGCACCAACTAGCACATCGGGAGCAATTAGGGGTTCAGTGTCTTGCTCAAGGACACTTCGACAGTAACTCTGGGGGAGCCCGGGTTCGAACTGGCAACCTTGCGGTTCCCATCCAGGCACTCTACCCCTGAGCCACCACCGCCTGAGCCACATATATTATTAGCATACAGTATAATAGCCGAATTTCGGTATCAGCCAGTAATTGTTAAGTAAGTGCATCCTTGGCTACGCAAAAAAATGTAAATACATTTTCATATTTATTTATTTATTTCCCTGTATTTTCCCTGGATCTGTGTCGCACAGACCGACCTTGTCTCGGATAATAAACGCTTGTCATTTATTTGACAGATTCTCTTGCCGCTGGTGAATCAGTACTTCAAGAATCACTGCCTGTACTTCCTGTCCACCCCCGCTAAAGTGCTGGGCCCTGGAGGCCACTCGTCCAATAAGGAAAAAGAGATGATCGCAAGGTAAGGTGGCGATTATACAAGCTTTACGAATAGCACACGTTACGACCAAAAGAACTAAGGTGATCTCTGAAAAATGTAACTCTTTTTCTCATTTTTTAAAATTTTTACAAACACTTTTGTTTTTGATACTGTCCTGGGATACTGTCCCCTCCCTTACGTACATTTCATTTCTTTTCTATCTTTGCCTATTTTTGGTGCAGTACCCTTAACTCCCACATTACCCTCCATTTGTTTTGCTTTAACGTGATTTCAAATGCCCTCCCTATCCCTGTCTTCCGTGCGCAGCTAAATCTGGGGTGTTCATTTAAGTGTGACAAGTGTACAAAATGGTACCCGTCAGTCAGGGTCCATTTGTACACTTTCACACTTAAAATGAACACTCTTGAACTTGACTGTGTGTAGGAACCGTCATCCCTGTCCATTCTCTTGTTCTTTTATTTCCTTTTTCTCCTTCTCTACCTCAGTATCTTCTGTAAGTTGGCTGCTCTGGTGAGACACCGAGTCTCTCTGTTTGGTAAGGAAACCTGCATGGTGCAATGATGATCTCTCTGTTTTCCAACCAAGCTTCCACTTCATCTCTCACTCTCCTGTATCCCCTCACTCATCCAATGCCTAATTTATACACCCAGCCTTGACGACCGTGTGTCGCCTGCCGCGGCAATCGACACCGGTGGTGCGGTGCGACCAGTGTTGTTTTCGTCAACTAAAACTAAGACGAAAAATGTTCGTCGACTACCTTTTTTCACTGACAAAAAATAAATAGAAACTAAATAAAAACTAAGCTATGATGACTAAAACTAAGACTAAATATATCGACAATTTCGTCAACAAATAAAAACTAGACTAAAATGTTAGGAAGGGACTAGTGGACAAGAGATCCAGTATAAGTCATTTTACACTTGGTTGCATGCTGAAAATAGCCGATCTACAAGCTCACAACGCGTCGCGCTGCGACGCGTTGTGAGCTTGTAGATCGGCTATTTTCAGCAACTGTAAAAACAGTCATTACGACGGCATCAAGCCCCGCCAAAATACATTTTAGTCGACTAAATCAACCGTAGATTTAGTCGTCTAAAATCTCATGACATTTAGTCGACTAAAACTAGACTAACACTAAAACATTCCAGGTGACTAAAATGTGACTAAAACTAAGTGAAAACTATTTAAAAGACTATGACTAAAACTAAAATAAAATTTTGCTGCCAAAAACAACACTGGGTGCGACGGAGCATAAATTAGGCTTAACTCTTCTATCTTTTCTTCTCATTATCCGCCACATGCTGTGCTTTTCTTCTCATTATCCGCCACATGCTGTGCTTTTGCTTGCCGTTTGTTGTCTCTTGTTTTTTTCTCTCTTTATTTTATTTGTTTTCCACAGCCTTTCTGTTCTGTTTGGTTGGTTGTGTTTGTGAGCAGCTTTTTGTGAGGTATATAGTCATATGTCACGCACAGGGGGGCGGCATGAGTGTTTCGTTTGAAGTGCATAGCATCGATCATGGCAGTAATCTCGGTTTACAAAATGTTTGTCCAATAGTCAGGTTTTCAAAATGTTGATTCCTCGCGCTCCTCATGTTGTCTTATTTGTGAACACTTTCTGCGCCTGGCTAAGTGGTTCTTCTAAGTGCTCCGTGTTCAGACATCACATTAGAACACTCGTTGGGTAGAGGGCACACAGGTGGCACGTCATGGGTAAAGTCCCTGCCCAGTGCCCACCACTGTGGGCACTGGGCACTTGTAATGAATTGTTTTGATTTAAAGCCTTATAGGGATTGCTGTATATTGGCTCTAGTTGTATGTTTTGTATCTGTGTTCTCAGGCTGGCTGCTCTGAAATCCTCATTCTCCTCATTGTACACCGTAAAATCCTTGAGTGTTGATTTAACTGAGAGTGTAAAATAATTTACACTATCGGAGTTTAATTAATTCTGAGGGTTTTGCTGTGTACTAGCCTATAGAGCGTCGCAGTCCCGCCCCCTACCAGGCCCCAGGAAATGATTCCCTGTTAATTTTCCTCATATACATTTCAAAAAGTATTTATTTAAAGACCTTTTAAGCCTTGTACAAAGCCAACTCAAGTTGTGACAAATCATGACAACAAACACAATGTTTCGGGCCGAACAAATAATTAGAAAGAAGAAGAAAATGGCAGGTTACAACACTTTTTTTTGCTTTGTTTTTCTTCTTTGTAATTATTTGTTCGGCCCAAAATGTTGTCATGATTTGTCACAACTCGAGTTGGCTTAGTCCGACCGCGGCGTAAACGTCTTTAAATAAATACTTTTTGAAAAGCCTATGGAGAAAATGAGCAGGGAATTCACTTCTGGGTCTCACGTCATCATGAAAGGGGGCGGGACTGCGACGCTCTATGGATTCATTACTGTATGTGCTGGGCAACATCTCCAATAGAATATGGTTTAATTAAGGACATAATTGAAAATAAATACAGTCTTCAGATATTGAACATATTGTCATTTAAAATGTGTCTATAGACACATATAGAAGATTCAATTGAGGCATTTCAATGTCACAATGTGTATAGTGTACTGCATCCTACACATTGTCCAATAGTCTCTATCACTATTGCTGCAACTGTAACTTTGACTCAAGTGCTAGTGCTGTTGTTTAAAAATGTTTTAATCTACGTTTTATAAATATGTAAACATTCACAACCTAATCTTTTATGGTAATGTATTATATTTGTACCTGCAATACCAAATGTTCAGATTCATTAGGAAATAGTATACATACCGGTATTTGATATTAACAGTCGATTCAAATGTACTAATTTACTAAAAAAAAAAAACTAAAGATACCTCCTCCTATCACTTTCACTAAACCTGTGTGATTAATGTTTGGTTTGTATTATATTTATTTCATTGTTGCATATTTCCATTTGAGATTAGAATTTATATAAATTAACAAATATATAAGTGTTGGATTGGAGCCTTTCTAACAATAAGACATGGAGTTACTGTACATTATTGACTTAACCCATTCTGGGCGGGAACCCCTTTTGGTGTTAGCATTATGTTATGCTTTAGCTATTGAAAAATAGCAGATCTACAAGCTCATAGCGCGCCACCGAGTGGCGCGCTATGAGCTTGTAGGTCTGCTATTTTTGAAAAATCGACTGACATAGAAACGACTGACATAGAAACATAGCTTTTTCAGAAAACTGTCAGGATGTAGAAGACATTTTTAGAATCTGATCTCAGGTCAAAATGGGTTAAATTGAAACATTGTATTGTGGTTCAACTTAAATTGAAACATTGTATTGTGGTTCAACTTAAATTGAAACATTGTATTGTGGTTCAACTTCAAAGTCATACCACCCAGTTCTAGACCATGTTCTTCTCAACGGGTCTCATACTGTGAGACCCAGAGACTTACGATTGGTTAGTTATTGTCACATGGTTAAACTTGTGTATTTTTTATTTTTATTGTAGCATACTAACATACTTGTAACATACTACTACTTGTATTTATTTATTGTAGCATACTAACATACTTGTAACATACTACTATTTTTATTTATTTATTGTAGCATACTAACATACTTGTAACATACTACTACTGCAGGGGTTCTCAACCCGTGGGTCGCGACCCCTAGGGCGGTCACCAAATTATTTTGGGGGGTCCCCAAATCATAAAAAAAAAAAAAACACTTTTTGTTTTTATGCAACTGAATGGCTGGAAAATGTAAATGAAGAGTTTACATATAGTACACATAGTACATGCATACACCTTCCCTAATGATTATATCTGGTTTCAGTATTTATTTATGGTGTATTGTCTCTATTATTATATATATAGGTTATTGTAGCAGTCAATTTATATTGGGGGTCGGGAGTGGGCGGGGCGGGGGTCCCGTGACATTGCCAAAGCATTTTCGGGGGTCCCCGGCCAAAAACGTTGAGAACCCCTGTACTATTGTACCATGTGTTTGCTTTTTGAATTATTTATTATAATGAAATATTGAAATAATATTCTGTTGCGTTTAACAGGAACGGATGCAGGTGCAGTGGTTAACTGTCTGCACATCCTGTCACGATCACTGGATGCCAGGTAACCATGACCTATCATCAAATGTATCAGTTGCAACAAAGTGAAGTAATATTTACAATTGCTTTAAAAAATTGGCCTGGGCCGTGGCTCAGCGGTCCAGGCACCTTGGCCGGTAGCCCAAGTCTGGCAGTGTGCCGCGGGTTCGACTCCGGATCCCGACAGCCTTTACTGCATGTCACTCCCCCATCTCTCTCCCCCATTTCCTGTCAGCCTACTGTCTGTCCCTCTATAAAAATATAAAATAAAAGGCCGCAAAAAACAAACATAAAGAAAATAATAATAATTGCTTTAAAATTAAACTATGATTTAGTCTGACTATGACTATAAGCTCATGCCACACAGCATTTAATAAGACCATGCTCCACCCACAGGGCATTCAATAGCCTGACGGTAAATATTCACTTTTAATCTCAATTTTCAATTCAATTCAAAGGAGCTTGAATTGTTATTGGCATAAGAAAACATACGTTTACATTGCCAAAGCAAGGGTCAAAATATAATAAAAAACGTTGAAAATGGGGAAAGTATATACAGTTGGAGGGGGTACAGCATTTTGTAAACAGAGCTATGTCACATTGCATTGTTACATGTTATGTAGGGCATAAAGCTTTTTTGAAACAAATGGCTGCTAATTTTTGCAGTCACTTTGGGGCAAATAGCAGCATTTTTTAAATTCATTTAAATGGTATAAAAAACAATAAAATAAATCTCGTTGATAATCTGTTCAGACACTGTCGTTACAGTAGAACTTTATTTGCATCACATTACATTATTACAATTACAAAAATATGTTGTGTATTTTTATAGGACGTTCAGCACAATCATATTATGTCATAAACGGTAGCATATCATATTTCACAGGCTAATGAAAAATGAAATTACACGTTACAATTGCATTACTTGTGAGCTGTTCACTTGTTCTGTCCATCACAGGACTGTGATGAAGTCTGGCCCAGAGATCGTCAAGGCAGGACTGCGTCAGTTCTTTGAGAGCGCTGCCGATGACATCGAGAAGATGGTAGAGAACCTGAAACTGGGAAAGGTGTCCAGCCGCAACCAGGTCAATACCTTTCTTTCTTTCTTTCTTTCTTTCTTTCTTTCTTTCTTTCTTTCTCTTTCTTTCTTTCTTTCTGTTATCTTTAATTGGTCTAATGCTAACAAGCATCTCTTGGTTCGCTGTGTGTGTGTGTGTGTGTGTGTGTGTGTGTGTGTGTGTGTGTGTGTGTGTGTGTGTGTGTGTGTGTGTGTGTGTGTGTGTGTGTGTGTGTGTGTGTGTGTGTGTGTGTGTGTGTGTGTGTGTGTGTGTGTGTGTGTGTGTGTGTGTGTGTGTGGGGGGGGGTGCGTGCAGGTGAAAGGCGTGTCCCAGAACATCAACTACACCACCATTGCGTTGCTTCCAGTGCTCACCTCTCTGTTCGACCACATGGCCCAGAATCAGTTCGGGGACGACGTCATTTGTGAGTAGATCTTCATACAATCTGTTAAATAACTTTTCATCTCAAGGACCCCCGTTTTGACACAATTGTGATCTCCGGGTCCCCCAATACAAATGCTAAAATCCTTTGTGTTATCCAGTCTGTATGTATGTAATAATAATAATAATAATAATAATAATAATAATAATAATAATATTGTTCTTCCTGTTCAGTGGATGACTTGCAGATCTCCTGCTACCGTATCATGTGTAGTATCTACTCACTGGGAACTGTCAAGACTCCACATGTAGAGAAGTGAGTAGACACACACACAACACACACGCACACACACACACACACACACACACACACACACACAAACATACGCACGCACGCACGCACACACACACACACACACACACAAACATACGCGCGCACACACACACACACACACACACACACACACACACACACACACACACACACACACACACACACTGTCATACAATGTGGTATAATGTAGGCTTTAAGTTCAGACTCAACTTTGTGATTGTGTATTTGTTGCGATGTCCAGGCAGAGGCCAGCGCTGGGGGAGTGTTTGGCCCACTTAGCGGCGGCCATGCCGGTTGCTTACCTGGAACCGACCCTCAACGAGTACAACGCCTTCTCCGTCTACACCACCAAGACCCCCAGAGAGAGAACCAGTAAGTCAGCCATCCACCTCCAATTCAACCTATTTGCTGGCTAGGTGATTCCATTTGTTTCCAATTTCCATTAGCTTTATTGTGTGTGTGTGCCTGCTGCTTTTTCAATACATTTTTCTTTAGCTCCCCCCCTACTTCTGTGCAACACGGATGTATAAAATAGACATTCATTCATGAATTTTACATAACATAACATAACATAAACCACTTCAACCCTATACATTTCGGCCATAAAAAAAACAAAAAAAAAAAACAAGCTAAAAAAAAAAGTAGATCGGTAGAACTTGTAGATCGGCTATTTTCAATTGATTTTGTACACATTTTGAACTTGTGAAATGGCACATTCTGCAATATGAGTACTTTTACTTTTAGTACTGTAAGTGCCTTTTGATGCCGATACTTTTGTACTTTTGTACATTTTCAATTCCGTACTTTTACTTGTAACAAAGTACTTCTAAATTGCAGTATTCGTACTTTTTACTTAAGTAAAACAATTGAGTACTTTTTTCCACCACTGCAGCGAAGACATTTGGCAAAGTGATTCAAACCCTGCGTCGTCTTCCTCGTCTTTCTCTCTCTCTCTCTCTCTCTCTCTCTCTCTCTCTTTCAGTTCTGGGTCTTCCGGCCCAAGTGGAGGAGCTGTGCCCCGACATCCCCGAGCTGGAGATCCTCATCAAGGAGATCCACGACCTGGCCGAGTCCGGGGCCCGCTACACGGAGATGCCCCACGTGATCGAGATCACGCTGCCCATGCTGTGCAACTACCTGCCCCGCTGGTGGGAGCGCGGCCTGGAGAACTTCCCCGACCAGGACGGGCAGCTGTGCACTGCCGTCACCTCGGAGCAGCTCAACCAGCTGCTGGGCAGCATCATGAAGATTGTGGTCAACAACCTGGGCATCGACGAGGCCTCCTGGATGAAGAGACTGGCAGGTATAAAACCCAAAACGAGAGCTCTCCCATGGGACAGCCGACGGTGGGCTTGTTTGGTCTTGGAAGAAGATTACGTTTTGGGTCGAAAAGGTCAAAGGTTAAAGGGGAATTTCTTCCTAACCATTTTTTTTTACAAAATCATGTTGATAATATGTATATTGACCAAAAACAATATATAAAAAAATAAATAAACATATAGGGCGCTTGTCCTTTAAGAAAAGCATAGGAGGGGTCTAACATCAGCACACGTAGAACAGGAAGAGTGCAGCAACAACACAGCATGGACTAACCTGTCATATCATCTACAACAGATGTAAACAAAAACTAAAACAAATCGCGCAATTTAAGAGTTCTAGCGGTTGATCCACCCGGACGGTAAATCCGCTAATTTGGTATGGAACGTTCGGCATGTTTTTTTTCAATGACGAATGGATACGTGTCTTCATATACAGTAAGAAAACAGCTTGTGCGAAACTCTCCTTTAATATAACAATCAAGGCCAATATATATATATCTATAAATGCACCACGTCTCTGTACGCCTGTCTGTATACGTACGTCTGTACGTGTGTACGGCTGTAATCCACGTAACTCGAGAACCGTTCGTACCCAGTTCATGGATCTCCAACTTCCATCGTTACCGACTCGGTGCTCTCTACAGCCGCAGGCACCGGTCTAGTAGGTCAAAATGACATGACCAGTCGTATCTCGGGAACAAAAAGACATAGACAAGAGACGCTGGCATGATACAGAGTAGTACAGCGCAAGTGCTATTGTTTACCATTATCTGTGTGTGTGTGTGTGTGTGTGTGTGTGTGTGTGTGTGTGTGTGTGTGTGTGTGTGTGTGTGTGTGTGTGTGTGTGTGTGTGTGTGTGTGTGTGTGTGTGTGTGTGTGTGTGTGTGTGTGTGTGTGTGTGTGTGTGTGTGTGTGTGTGTGTGTGTGTCCTGTGTCCTGTGTCCTGTGTCCAGTGTTTTCCCAGCCCATCGTGAGCATGGCGCTGCCAGAGATGCTCAAGTCACACTTCATCCCCACCATGGAGAAGCTGAAGAAGCGCTCAGGGAAGGTGGTGGCCGAGGAGGAGCACCTGCGCATGGAGGGGAAGTCGGAGGTGGACAGCGAGGACGGCACCATTCGGGACGAGTTTGCGGTGCTCTGCAGAGACCTGTACGCGCTGTACCCTCTGCTCATCCGCTACGTGGACAACAACAGGTGATTTATATACAGTAAACGCTATTCATTCACACCCCCTGCCATCTGAGCAGCAATGTGCTCGTTGAACACAGGGAAAGAACCACGGTAGTACTCCTCACGCGACGACGACACATAGTCATATGACGACGTATTAATGAGGCTCACGTGGTTAATCCTTTGCTGTGGTATATGTCACTCAGGGCTAGATGGCTGACCTGTCCCGACCCAGACGCAGAGGAGCTCTTCAGGATGGTGGGAGAGGTCTTCATTTTCTGGTCCAAATCTCATGTGAGTTTCACCTCTTCATGTCTGCCCTAGTTCCATAACTTCCATCATTGATCGATTGCCTAGTATATTTATATCTAAGAATTCTGAGGTTTTTTTTATTGCTATTTAAGTAAAAGTACAGTACCAATACTGCAATTTAGAACTACTTCGTTACAAGTAAAAGTACGGAATTGAAAATGTACTTGAGTAAAAGTACAAAAGTATCAGCATCAAAATGCACTTAAAGTACTAAAAGTAAAAGTATTCATATTGCAGAATGTCCCGTTTCACAAGTTCAAAATGTGTAGAAAATCTATTGAAAATGTCCAAAGTAACTAGTAACTAAAGTTTTCAAATAATTGTAGCGGAGTAAAAGTAAAAATTTTGGCTCTGAGATGTAGTGGAGTAGAAGTAAAAGTACTGGAAATTAGAAATACTCAAGTAAAGTAATACCTCAACATTGTACTTAAGTACAGTACTCAAGTAAAAGTACTTAGTTACTTTCCACCAGTGGTTCTGGATGAATGAAGCTTCAGAGCGGATCAAACGGAATGTACTGTATTCTCTTCACTGCAGAACTTCAAGAGAGAGGAGCAGAACTTTGTGGTGATGAACGAGATCAACAACATGTCCTTCCTCACGGCCGCCAGTAAGAGTAATATGAGCAAGGTAAGAGCGCCACCGACACACAGACACACACATACGCTAGATCTGTATGCCGTGAGAAGATGCCGTCGCTTGCTGAGAAGGACCCCGTTTTCCGCAAGCGTCGCCATCATTTCCACGGAGCATAAGTTAAGCTGCTTCACCCTCTTCATTAATAAATGTACATCAAGCAGTAACATGCCCCATAATAATGAATAATTCACTAACATTCTTCCATCTCCAAAGACAGAACGCCCCATGAAGCATTTCTACACAAATAAATCATAAACATTATATTGGATCAGCTTGGTTCTCTTCTCTAGGTTCCCGGAGAACAAGAACACTTAGGTTTGATTGTTTTTCTATTTGTTATTAAACCGGTTCTTAAACGTTGGTCCTTTGGAACCAGAGATTTCTACATGATGGGATCCCATCTGGAAGTGAGTCGACCCCCCCGCCCCCAGTCGCTTGACAACAAGCTGCTGAGTGAGAACCTCTGATGTAGATTTCTTAGACAAGCGGTACCTTCAACATAGTGACGTTAGAGCAGTCTTGTGAGCAGGTGGCTCCCAGGGGTCCTATGTGGCTAACTGTGTTTTCTCCTCATGTGTCCTGTGTCGGGGTGGACCCGCGCGGGCAGGGTGGCGGAGACGCAGAGGTTAGGACTGTGTTTGTGCACGCAAAAGAAGCGCTGTGCTGACCGCATGGCACCCCGCCACTTATACAGGGAGGCTGTTTCATCAAGCTCTCCCATGGGCTACCGCACTGGAGCGCCTTAAACAGAGAGTCCAGTTTACACATGCACATGCACACACACACACACACGCACACACATACACAAGCGCACACGCACGCACACACACACACACACGCACGCACGCACACACGCACGCACGCACGCACACACCCACACACACAGACTCAATTATTTAAAATCGTTACAGTAACTATTTAGAAAAGACATGAAATCTGTGTGAAACGGGTGGATCGAACAGATTTTTTTATTTATCTCCGGCAAATACACCCTAACCCTAATCCTGAACACAGAAGAATACACGCATTTATCCATAGAGCATATGGAATGGAAAAGTAATGAAACCCATTTTTACTTTTTTTCTTCTTAAAATTGCTAAATTCAACTCACAAGTGCTTAGTATTAAATACAATTGATTATTTGCATTTGCAAAACCATATTCGATGCTGATTATTTGCATTTCAAAATTATACGATACAAAGTCAAACGATATACGATACTTTGGAGTTTTCATATCGATACATTTTTCTATGCCGTTACTATAGTGTACACCCCATGGCATCTTCACACATGCGCTCATAACATACTCTCTGGTGATTGTCGGTTACAGTACAGTTAGTAGATGTTGAAATAAGCCAGCACCCTCTGGTGGACAGTACAGTACAGTACAGTACGGTACGGTACGGTACGGTACGGTACAGTACAGTACAGTACAGTACAGTACAGTACAGTACAGTACAGTACAGTACAGTACAGTACAGTACAGTACAGTACATACACAGACAGTCTCATCATGATACCATTTCACCACGTGGCAGAACATCACTTCCGTTTAAACAACTCAGACAGAGGAATGCGGTCTTCAAGTGGTACAATTGCATTGGAGGAATTATCCCTGTGTGCGTGTGTGCGTGTGCGTGTGTAGATGCAGGTGTGTGTGTACAGTAGGTGTGTGTGTGTGTGCGTGTGTGTGTGTGTGTGTTGGAGTAGGCATTGGGATGGCTTGATGAAAGCTTCTCTGCTGTAGAATGTAGTGTTGTGAGGGCAGCTCCATGGCACTTGGTCGAGCAGTGACTGGATCAAATTCTGATTGCCGAAGCGCTTTGCTGCGTCAGCCAAGTTCCATCGAACCCTTTACCCTGGTTTGACTTTAAAAAGAAAAAAAAAAAGGTTTGCCTTTTCTTTTTAGAAGGTGAACCCTGTTGGGGTCCATTTTTGGAGTTCATGCTACTGTGCCTTCTTTGTTGTTGAATTGTTCTTGTTTTTTTTTGGTTGTTGACGCTTGGATTTCTTTCAGCTTTGGTGGGAAAGATTCCTGAGCTGTGGGACTCTTATTAATTGCCCTTGGTTTCTTTTTTATTTTCCCTGACAAGCTTTTCTCACTCCCATTCTATAATATTGTTCTTTGCCTCATTAGCTAGTAGTTATTCACCTGCTACTCCACATTAGCTCATATCTAGTTTTTTTTCCCCTCGTTTTTCTCAGCACAATCCTGGAATAGTTACAGCGAGCTTGACATTGCTAGTCAGCCTCCATTACACTCAACTAACGTCTCACTTATTTCTCCCTTCATTATCTAAGTAATTGACAACATTCTGTTGTGATTGTCATCCCACATCATGGTTAGTAGTCGAAAAGCTCCTCTCCTCAGCTTTCAGATGGGCATTATTGTAGCCAGTGTGCTGTTGCCTGGTCATTACAATACCGCTTTCTGCCCACAGAGCAGGCAAACATACACACACACACACACACACACACGTGTGCACAGCCACACAAACACACATGTGCACACTGATATACCACAGAAGCATTCATGCATCGTTTAGAATTCAAATTAAAACACATACTGTACACACAGGGCACAGGGGGGAGTGCTGTGAGGCCAGACAACAGTCGGTAATGACCGTTGACATGTGTGAGGAAGGAGGAGTGTGTGAGAAGGGCTCTGCTGTGTCCGTGTGCTGTGCAGAAGATAGGATGTTTGACGTATCTATCCGGGCCACTGCGCTGCTACTAACACACAGGCTGCATTGTGTGTCCTTAGCTGAAGCAGCAATGCTACTCCTGAAACACCCATGTGGACCTAGCTGCACCCATATTTCTAAAGGCTTTCTTTTTTATATATATATATACTGTATATAGCCAACGAGACTGCAGTAGATGTAGATGCTGTAGATGCTGGTTGATTTGTCATTTCAGTTGTGGATTCACCTTTTGTACCATTTTTAGCATGCTGTGACATTGCTTGGGGAAAAAAAGAAAAGTTCCCAAAGCTGACATGATGAAAGAAGACATGTTTTATTCCATTCCATTGTCTTCTGTTTGTTTCTCATCATAATTCATGTAAAGAGTAGTTCTACTGCATACGTAGATGTAGTATGTCCATTCAGGAGTTGAGAATATATATGCAGGTTTACACCAAACGCTACAGCATCAGGTTTTGCTATAAGGGTGTGCTAGTAGTGAAATCTCCTGCTGTAGTGTTGGACGTGCAAACTTGCATTTTACACGATTGGACACCACTAATCATGTAGCTTGATTTATTGTCTTCAGTATGACCATGTTGCTTGCCAAACATAACTGATCTACAAGCTAATAAAGTGGTGTGTTGTGACATGACACATTGTTAGTTTGTAAAAAGAAACAAAAACAGCAAATGCTCTACAAGCTAACAATGCATCACACCACGTGAATAATTTGTTTTTTTGGCAAGTGAAATGCTCGTGTGATGGACTATAAATGAATCTTAAAAACCCCTTTGAAGCTTTTTCATGTCACTATAGCTTCGCTAAACCTTAACAAAGGGGTTGCGGACCAAGGTAAGTTGCGACGTGCTAGGCATGCAGTATGGAGGACTTATTCATCGAATCGCCTAATTTATACGTGGTTTCATGACTGTGTGGCTAGAGGAAAATAACAGATCTTTAAAAAAAAAAGAAAAGAAAAGGAAAAAATCTTTCGGGTGAAGTTCTGCTATTTTCCTCGAGCAAACGTATAAATTAGCCGTTCAGCGATCAGTGTGAGCTCAATGTATCCCCCCCCCCCCACCCACCCTTTCTAGGCCGGAGGTTCGAGCGAAGAACGCTCCAAGAAGAAGAAGCGTGGCGACCGCTACTCTGTGCAGACGTCACTCATCGTGGCGGCCCTGAAGAAGTTGCTGCCCATTGGCCTGAACATGTGCTCCCCTGCTGACCAGGAGCTCATCAACCTGGCCAAGATCAGATACTCACTGGTACTGTGACTGTAAACTGAATGGATTATAGGGCCCTGTGTTGTAGAGGATTTTTTTTTTGTTTTAGCAAAAGGCCGATGCACACCTCTAGGAGGCTAGTGACACTAGGGGGTGCTATAGCACCTCCTGCCCTTTTCCCTCTGGACAAGTGTGCAAATGTTTTTTTTTGGTAGAGTGTACACTTTATGTGGACCATGGTGACATTGATCAATTCTTGACAAAAGCTTCTAATATATTATTTAGGCCCCAAAATCTATAAATCTCATGACGCGCTTTTTCCACTTGAGCACCTGCCCCTCTAAATGTTATTGATCATGTGTATCGGTGAACCTATGAAATGTTGGGGTTTGCAAATATGCTTATCCAAAGTGACGTGTTTGTTCTGTGCATTAAAGAGTGTGTTTAAATGAATGTGTTCCCTGGCAGAAAGACACAGATGAAGAGGTACGAGAGTTCCTTACAAACAACCTGCATCTTCAGGGCAAAGTGAGTATACCTGCCTTTTTTTCATACATTTTTTTCTTCTTTTTTTTGCTATTGTTTTGAACTGTTAAGACGGTGTACTATATACCCGTTGTTTTACATTAAATTCCGGCTGCGCCCTCGGTGTCACATACACCTCTGTGACTCATATAGCATATATCATTTATTTTATTTATTTTTTTAATACGAATTTGAACGTTTTCAGAAAACCTTAGGTTAGGTTTTACAAGGCATTTTTTTTTAAAGAATCTGCCTCAGGTCTAACGTCAAAGTCGTACGATTTGACACACGTTACCGATAGAACATGAAACTTCCGGATTACACACTCTAATTTATACTGTAGTAAGCTGGTTCTTGACAAACAATGCTGGCGTACTACAGAGTATGAATGACTTAAGATGTTGTCAGTGCGTGTTACTGATGTTTGGACCATTGGTGGTGGTGCAGGTGGAGGACCCCGCCATGCGCTGGCAGATGGCGCTCTACAAGGAGATGTCTGGGAAGGCTGAGGATGCAGAGGACCCTGAGAAGGTGGTGAAAAGAGTGCAGGAGGTATCTGCCGTCCTTTACCACATTGAGGTGGTGAGTACACAACATGTGCACACACGCACGCACGCACGCACGCACGCACGCACGCACATACACAAAGAAATAAAGAAAGGCAGTAAAGGCACACACACATCATCTGCAAGAAGAAAACCAACACACTCTCACTCCCCTAACATGCCTATCTTGACTTCTTGGGACAGATCAAGGTTCAAGGTTCAAAGGTTAGCTTTATTGTCCCTTGCGGGAAATTGGTTTGCAGGCAGATAATAGTAAAAAACAATACACACAACAAACATCAAAACACTAAGACTAAAATCTAAGATGACGTTAGATGTGACCAATAACGTCAAACATTTGAATGGAAGGAGATACCCTTCCAGTCATAGATAATAAATATGGTGCCGTCCCGGGCACTTCCGCACTCCAGGAATGCCGCTCTCAAACCCAAGCCGTAAAAAAGAGGCGTGCCACCGTCTATAAAGCGGAATGTAAAACATGCAGCAACACTTGGGGCTCCATTTTCGTCACCGACCACTAAACCCCTTATCCCTAAACTTCTTTGCCTTTGCGGTCAAGTACCTTTTTTGTTTGTTGGTGCTATCGTTTCCATTTTGGTCCTACTGTATATATTCAATTCATAAACATGATGAGATTATCTGGCATTATATTTATTGTATACTTATAGTTTATGTTCTCAGTGAATTTGGTAGAGCAGGTAACATGATGTCAAACTTTGACTCTTTTCTCCTGGCAAGACGGAGCATCCCTACAAGTCGAAGAAGATGGTTTGGCACAAGCTGCTGTCTAAACAGCGACGCAGGGCTGTGGTGGCTTGTTTCAGGATGACCCCACTCTACAACATCCCCAGGTAACTGTTCTCAAAGATGGAGAGCCGTGAATTTTTTTCCACCCTAAAACATGATCATCAAGGTCTTATTGTTATATAAGGAGTAAGATTTTTTTCAAAAAAGTGTACAGTATTTGTGACCAGGTCTAGCAAAATGGTCCTCATCTCGCCTATAATGAAAAGGCAGAAAGTCTAAAATAAACTAGATTCTTTTTTTTTTTGTGATTTTCGTTTTTTTCATATTAACACAGTTTGAATGTTGAAGAAGGTTTTCATTCCAACAGATTATTGATTTGGGCAAATTAAATGTATACATTTATAAGTCAAAGTAGGCTTGTTTTGTGAATGTTGTGAATGTTGTGAACATTCAAAGGGGTTTTTCTCAGCTTTGGGTAAAACGGCATACGTCATATTTTCTTCAAATATTTTCCAATTTCATTGAATGATACATCATATGAAAGCTTACATTCTGTACTTTAATAATCTGTAAAAAACTGAAAAATTACTCTGGTCGAGATGAGGGCCTATTTGCCAGACCCGGTCACATTTGTATGAAAATATGTTTTCTCCCATCAGGCACAGAGCGGCGAACATGTTCCTGGACGGATACAAGCGTAACTGGCTGGGGACGGAGGGCTACTCGTTTGAAGACAAGATGATTGACGACCTGTCGGTAAGTCACACGCTCACTGACCTCGAACTTAGGGCTTTAAGCAACTAGTCGACTATTCAACTAGTCGACTAGTAAATCCACTAGTCGACCTTGTTGGTACTAGTTGACTAGTTGATAAGATCTTTTTTATTTTTTATTTTTTGTAGGCCTCAAGATCAGCTAGAATGCTATATTATAGTCACCAATGTACACAGTTTTAAAATGTAAAAATATTATAAAAAAACAACAACACTTTTTTTTTTTTTTTTAGATACTAGGTAGTTAGTCGACTAGTAAACTAGGCAACTAGTAAAAATCACACCCGTGTGAACTGAGTGGTGCAACTCCCCTCTCCCCCTGCCTCTCTCTCTGTCTCTCTCTCTCTCTCTCTCTCTCTCTGGAATTAGCAGGCAACAGTGCAACACTATCTCTCTCTCTCTCTGTTTCTGGCGCCACCTTTGCCCCTACTGGTACTCTAAACATAGTCACATAGGTTAGGACATATAGTCACATAGGTTAGGACATTGCTGTTCCTTGGAGTGGTTGCACCACTCAAAAATCACTAGAAGTGAAAGCCCTACATTGAACCGTGGTGGCATTTCGTCAGCCTCTTCTGCATATAGGAAGCAGCTGTTTTTCAGCTCTGAATTGTGTGTTAATGCCTGCATGCGCGCGCATGTGTCTCCACTCTCCAATGATTAGAAAGCCATGGAGGAGGAAGTGCACGAAGAGGAAGAGGAGCCGGAGACGAAGCCCGACCCCCTGCACCAGCTCATCCTTCATTTCAGCCGCACCGCGCTCACAGAAAAGAGGTAAGGCAACTCTGAATCATTATACTTAGGGCATATAAGTGCACGCATAAATATGAACCCAGCTCAGTTCAATACACTATTATACTTGTTTTCTCATAAAACACTAGTTTAGGATAACAAAAAATTGTGATCTTACATATTTGAAGTAGGTTAAATGCACTTACACAGGGGAATTTTACTATTGAACCACTTAATTGAATTTAACTAGTACATGCTTGTTTTGTCTTGATATTTCTGCATGCTCAATTCTGACCTAATTGCATGACGTCTCCACTCTGCGTCTGGAAGTTCTTCATTATAGGTTAAGTCTGATGCTCATCACAAGTTCTGTTCTGTTTTCTTCCTTTCTTTTCAGTAAACTGGACATTGACCACCTCTATATGTCATATGCTCATATTATGGCACAGGTAAGAGGTCCTGGTTCACCATGACTCATCAGATAAAAGCCCTCATGCTGTGTTCAATTCACACTAGCGGTGAAAAAAGCAACAGGTAGTTTTCAATGGAGGCCAGCGACTTGAAGCTACAAAGTTACGCCCGCATGACAGCGCTATAAATCAAAGTTGTACACTCCAATGATGCAGTGAAGCATCAACCAGTCATATATTTTTTTTCCCCGCCATTTATACTCTCCCCTTTTCTTTATTTCAAAAACGTCATCTATATCTATATATATATACATAATCTAAGAACCGGTTCACCGGTGATGATGTTTCGATGTTACCATGAACGGGGCCAGACTCACTCGCCTGAGCTTGCTCGGCAGGGTGTCTCTCGTGATTCAATTCCAACGTCAGATGGCACACCAAAAAACGGTTCTCCAAAGTTAACATCTTAATTGCCCGGGGTTATTTAATCCATTACATTATAGCGCCCAGTCGATTTATAAACACGGACCACTTTTACAGACGGACCGGATGTTGTTGTGAATGTGTGTGTAGCAGCTAACAATAGCCACGCCACTTTAAAGGCGATCGACAACAGCGGGAGGTAAGAATAAATCTATCGCGACTAGCGACTGGGCCATCAAACACAGGATCTTTTTTCATAATTAGATGGGATTTATTAACGTTTTAAGATTTTCATTGTCGTCGGATAAACAGGGGAGGGAGATTTTCGATGACGTCTCACTCTTGCGCAACATCGAGAATTGCACAACAGGCGCTCCTAGGCTGTGGAGCGATTGCGATCCGTTTTCATATCAATAAACTTCGTCTTTTGGACAATACTTCGTCTTGGGCGTCGGGCGTTACTAATACAAAGGACAAAGAACTTCGTCCTGGGCGATGGGGGTGTTAACAGCCTGTCGTTGTCAGCGTTGTCATCTTGTTTTGTTGTTGTTGTTGTCTCCCCACAGAGCTGCCACATGGTTGAGGACGGCGAAGGGGGAGAGGAGGGGGAGGTCTCTTCCTTTGAGGTGCGACAGGCTCAATCAGAGATGGTATGGGGGGCCAGGGGAAGGGGAACAGGGGAGTCAGCCCATGAAGCAGCTCCCCCCGCGCGACCACCGAGTGACCACATCAGGCCGCCACACACACGCACATCCCCCCTCGCTGTCACATGACTGTCCTGTTCTTTTTCTGTCTTCTCTCTATCCGTCTCTCTCTCTCCTTCACTCGTTCACTCACACCACTCTGTCTCTCTCTCTCTGTCTCTCTCTGTCCTGCAATGCGGTGGACTGACTTGTGCATTCCTTTGCTGGACCTCTTGTCGTCTTGTATAGTCTGATCAATGTCCGATCAATGTCTGATCAATTAATTTGTGTTTTCCTCAACCCATTCTAAATTGCATGAGACACGAGTGCAGAGAGATCTTGCAGCTAAAGACAACAAAATAAATGCAACTGAGGCGCTGTCCCGTACCGTGACTCTGAGGCGCTGTCCCGTACCGTGACTCGGTGACCGTGATAAATTATAGGGCGACAACTAGCTCTCTAAAATCCCCGTTACACTTGTACGACAACGGCGCGCACTCAATTCGTCTTAATCCTTCTCAATTCTTCTTCTGTGAAAGATTTTAAAAGTCAGGCATGGATAGCGCTATGTTGTAGTCGTAAGTAACTCTGACTTCTAGCATTGTGTTTCGTTGTTTTCGTAAAGCTTCAACTGTAAAGCTTTCCTCAGTGAACATTCCGAAAATTGTTACTGTGCTACATGCACAATTGTTTTATTTATTTCTTACATGGATTCCAAAAAGTGATGCTACCCTCTGAAACCTGGTTAATATTAACAAGGACATGCAAACATTTGGGGGACATCCCTATACATAGTATAATAGTATTATGGTATACCGTCAAACGCTCTTCTAGATGGGTCGTCCCTTTGATGCCAAAAATCAAAGTTCAGGCTGTGTCTGCGATATTGTGCTACAATTAGCATAGTGTAAGGAGAGTAGTGTGTGTTCGTTACCACAACACTACAGTAGTTTGCTACCGTATTATAGGCCGATCGGCTCATTGTCTGCTGATTCAGCAATGGCACGTCATACAAGATTTGGACAGAATATCCTTGCTGTAGCCAGGAGCCTAATATATCTCCCCTGGCTAAGGAGGATTCCGCTTTGGTTCAGTGGCAGATGTTTGTTTCCCATGTGGGAGTCTGGGGAGACCTGCCTTTGAATAGTTAAATTGAGGCTCGATCGGTTCGGGATTATATTATATAAACACTAAAGTTTAAACAGAGTGAGTTAATCGGGACATGTGTTCTTCTGGGTCCTTTACTAGAAATGTTGTGCGCGCTCACTTCTTGCACGACGCGTCGCAATTGGGAAGAAGGAAATAGCGGGAATTCGATACTGTTTTTGTTTAACAACGGGCAAAACCTCACACTCTGCAGAAGAAAAAACAACTCGACTCACATCACTGTTTTCTGAGTCTTACTCACCTCTTGTACTCACATTGACCTCAACTCATCCATTAACGTCTGCTTTGAGACAATAACCTCCCAACTCTCCTCGATTTTGTTTGTCTTTATTTTGCATTGGACCTCGTTGACGTTAACAAGTCTGCCTCTCTGTACTCACCCATGACTACAGTAAAAGCCTTGCACAGTCAACCAGACAGACTCTACATTTTCCCTCACCACCAGAACACTCACGTATCCACGAGCGGCAGACAATTTGTACACGTGCATTGCAGACACTCACTCACTCACACACACACAACCCAAGCACTCAAGCACTTTTTACACAGACTCAAACGCACACAATAAACACAATACAAGGAGGACCTCTGTACCCAGAGAAGGATCGTCCTATTATCTAGCATCCATAGGGAGTGGGCAGGGCAGGAAGGGGGTGGGGAAGGTTGGGAGGTAAGGTGAGGGGTGCATGGTGTCTATAGAATGCTTCGGGTTGGGTACTTATGTGTTATGTGTATTATTAATCTCTCTTTGTCAACAGGATGGTTGTCTATAACATTGCAATATAATATCCAAGGTCATAGTCAAGTACTTTGCAGTTACATGTTAGTTAGATTGTGTACTACTGTGCTGGCATAATAGGAGTGTGTGTGTCCGGTCTGAGGAGAGCAGACCACCGTACTGTCGAAACAGTTTTGCTTCCGCTGACATGAACAGCTGTGAATAACGACTTCCACCACTAATACATGTGTCACAACAGAAAGAGAATATACATGTGTGTGTCTGCGCGTGTCTTGTGTGCGCACACTGGCGCTGCACGATTATTACTCTCCAATGAAACTTGTATAGTCCCAGAACTCGGAAGTGAGTTAGCAATATATTATTCCCTCGGTAGAAAATGTCATTATGTCAACTCCCAATTCCCTTGTCTATTATAGTTCCATGTCACTGCTATGTAACTCCTGCAGTAGGTCCTAAGGAGGGTACAAACAAAAGCCCCTTAAAAAGAAAATATGACATCAGTCAAAACGTAGCAAGCATTATTTCAATCACAACCCCCCAAAAAAAGCAATTTGTTTTCCGCCAGTGTCACGCAGGTCTAGTTTGTGCCAGGTCATCTGTGTTGCTTTGTATGTGTGTGTGTGTGTGTGTGTATGTATGTACACAGTATAAGTGCACAGCGCAGGTGCGGGGGGGAAGGGGCGGTGCAGGCCTGCTTGGCAGGGTTACAGCTTCTCTCTCTCTCCTCCCAACCACAGGACAAGGAGATGGAGAAACAGAGACTCCTGTACCAGCAGTCCCGCCTGCACAACCGCGGGGCTGCCGAGATGGTCCTGCAGATGATCAGCGCCAGCAAAGGTATAACCGACTGTAGGCAATTTATATACACAGTTAGACACTCCCAGGGACGTGCAGAGAGTGTTAGAGGGGCAGGGGCTGAAATCCTGTAAGAGGGCCACTTTTGGGCGAAAATAGCAGATCTACAAGCTCACAACGCGTCGCGCTGCGACGCGTTGTGAGCTTGTAGATCAGCTATTTTCGGGGCGCAAACCCAGCACTCTTTAGCTAGTGGAGATGCGGGTTACGACATGGATTTCTAAACTAAATTTGTTCAACACAAAATACTGTGTTCAAGTTCAGGAGAACTTCTGCTGCCTTCCGGCATGGCAGGGAAAGGAGTGGCATTTGCATTTCTTTCACCATGTAGTAAACGCTGCATTCGTGGTCTGGAAAGGGCAGTTGTTTTACAGACGGGTAAAAGGGGCAGGGGCTGCAAAGCCCCCTTTTGACGTCCCTGGACACTCTTCTCACGTTAAACGTTCCTTATCTCTCAAAGTGACTATACTTTCAATGGAATAAGCTCTCGTTCTCCCGTGCCTTGCTCCTCTCCTCTCTCTCTCCAGGCGAGCCGGGAGTCATGGTCTCCTCCACCCTCAAGCTGGGAATCTCCATCCTCAACGGAGGCAACTGTGCCGTTCAGCAGGTCTGTGGAAGCTCTTTTTAGTGGGCCTTTTATTAATTGACCTCCATCCAGACATCCATTTCGTCATGTTTTTCGTCACATGCTGCATTGCATTCTACAATACATTTCTACACATTTGAGTGGAAGATTATTAGTATTTTTGGCATTGAAATATATTCTTCTTCTTCTTCTTCCTCTTCCTCTATGTGTGTGTGTGTGTGTGTGTGTGTGTGTGTGTGTGTGTGTGTGTGTGTGTGTGTGTGTGTGTGTGTGTGTGTGTGTGTGTGTGTGTGTGTGTGTGTGTGTGTGTGTGTGTGTGTGTGCGCGCGCACAGAGGATGCTGGAATATCTGAGGGATAAAAAGGATGTGGGATTTTTCCTTAGCGTTCAGGCTCTGATGCAGACCTGCAGGTGAGTTCACCTTCTGCGTTTCAATGAATCCGTTGTAGATATTATTTATTATACAACAGGTCGTTTCGAGGAAGCAATCTGATTGGTTGAAACAGCCTTCTAGCCGTGGTTCAAACGAGCACCACTCCACACCTAATCAAAACAAAACAAAGAATTCAGCTGCTCTGTTCTCCCAGAGTGCAGCAAACTCGGTGGCTAGGCTAGCTAGTTTCTTGGGACATTTGTGGTCGTAGTGACTACATCTGTCATTAAAGAAATCAGCGATTTTCTTAGTTTTAAGGGTAACTGTTGTATAATTGCAATATTACACTCGAGGGGGTGGTTTTACGTCATTAATGCACGCCTGCGATGCTGCAGGAACGAGCCTGCAGGGTGATTTCCGAAAGCAACGCAGAAGTTAAACCACCCCCTCGAGTGTAATATTTTTTTTGGCATAAATCAGTGCTATTGAACACCCTTTACGTCTCGAAAACGTTTCGAAAATGTTGAACCAATCGAAAGTAGTAAAAAGTGCTTTGGACAAAACCTCTTAACTCCATTGGACCCTCAAACTGTCTGCTAAAACAACTAACTCCACCACCTCTCCCCCTCTCATGGAAGTAATTGACAATATATAACTTGTATATAACTTGTATATAACTTTGATGAGGCTGTATTGCTTCCTGAAATCCTGTATGTATATTTTTCATTTCCTGAAAAATGAACATTTTGGAGTTTTTTTTATTTTAAATGTGTGAGTGTGTGTGTGTTGGCAGCGTTCTGGACCTCAATGCATTTGAAAGACAGAACAAGGCCGAGGGACTCGGAATGGTTTCAGAGGAAGGCACGAGTGAGTAACTTTACCAACACACACAGTAATGTGAAGAAAAAAAGCACTTGCACACAAACCTGCCTATCATATTTGGAACCAGATTGGCCCTTTTCAGATTGCCGTATAATGTTTGTTGTATATTAAGATTATTGTTTCCATGTTGCACTCTTGTTCCAGTCTGTCATCTCTCCCCTTGCAGGTGCATTTTGTCCCACTGTCAGAGATAAATTAACACAGGATTTTGTGCCGTGCCGTGTGTGTACAGGGACCAGGTTGCATCATCCGTGTTTTGAGCACGCGGGTGAAATCACCCCTCAACGGCTTCTGACAGACATACTAGGGGTTGGAACATGCATCCAGCAAGACCAACCCAGTAGTGACTTTGAGTGGCACCACACAAAGCCACAAACAAAGCCTCGTCCCTTCCCCATCCCCTCCCATATGTCTGTCAGAAGCCGTTGAGGGTTGATTTCACCCAACACTGTGTTGGCGAATGTATTTCCTCATGAACCTGTTTATCATCCCGACGGCGATGCACTTTGCACTCACTGTCTTGTCTCTTTGTCTCTCTCCCTCCCTCTCTCTCCTCTTCCACACCACACTCACAACACCCCCCATGCCCTCCCTACAACCACCATTACGATGCTCTCGCGGTACTCAGATATGGAACGTGGTAAATACAAACTGGCTTTCATGTATTCTCACTCTCTCTCATTCTCGCTCTCCGTCTCAGCCATTCTGTCCTCTCGCTATCTCTGTCTCTTCCAGTTTCCATTGTCCTGACTAGCCGTTGTGTTGTGTAGCTTAATTGTGCATTTCATTTCGCTCTCAAGGACCTCACAAAATCCAACTTTAAAGTCACTCGAGGAGGTTAAAATGTAAGGACTGCCCTACTAACACTATTTTGGGCCGATATTGGAGTAGTCTCGAATATCGCAATATTTTCCGTGATACCCAGACCCTCCCTGAACCGGTGTGCAGATTTATTTTAAGTTATACCTAACCATAGCAGTTGAATAGACACACAGCATGAACCCAATACCTAACTTGAGGTGATTTTGATAAGATAATTAAAATGTGTGTCATTCAAGATTCAAGATTTGTTAAATCTCATTATAGTATGAGTTATTTACTTTCGACTCCTCGAATATTACAAACAAAAAACATTAAAGAACAACAACGAGAATAATTTAAATAACATAACACAACCCCAATAACATATACGCAATATATGTATACTGTATATTGTGATGCTTTGATAGTGGAATTACATTTTGGATAGCGCCCCAAGCCTATATCTCGTACACTACTAGTGTTATCACGTTGCTCTCTTTTACTCTTCGCTTAACCGGGTGATGGACAAGTTGGATTTTGTCTCCTTGCGTGCTTTTAGCACAGATCTACTGTAACTCCATCTATCTTATAGATCAGTGACTGCTCACTGATCAGCTCTCTGAAGGAGTTTGCAGAGCCTAGAAAAAAACGGAAATGAATTGCAGTCAAAGTTTATATCACTCCACAAAAGCCATAATATGGCCAAATTCAAAGGTACCTGTACCAGCCACCTGCCTAATACCACCACATGTAACCCTCCACCCTCCTACACACATACCCTAACCCAGTGGTTCCCAAAGTGGGGTCCGGGGACCCCCAGGGGTACTTGAGGGAGTTCCAGGGGGGACCCAGCTAAATGATAATTTGGAACCGAATGGACCCTTATAGGTCTGTAACTCAGAGAGCGTACAACTACAAATAGAACCAAATGGACCATAACGGTAACTCAGAGTTAAATTAGCATTGATTTTACAATATAAATTGGGGGTCCCAGAGATATAAATGCTATTAAATGGGGGGTCCGTAGAATAATGCATGTCAAACTAGGGGGTCCTTGAAATTAAACGGGTTGAAAATTACTGCTAGAGCCATAAAAGTCTTCTCTTATGGGGGGTCCCTTGGCATATCTTTTCAAATGGGGGTCCGCGGGCTATTTAGTGTCAATTTGGGGGTCCTTGACATGGAAAAAGTTTGGGAACCACTGCCCTTACCACCACCACCACCCACCCACTAAAACCACCCAGCCATTCACTACCAGATGTAACCCCCAACTCCACACCCATTATACACTAACGCCACCTACCCCGACCTCCGCCCACTACTCGTCAACATTCCTTTTGTGATAACCGAAGGATGTTCTCTGGAAAAATGTGTCAAAGGGATGTAAAATGCTGATGCATTCTGCATTTATAATGAAGCTATACATATAACTGTACTAGTACATTCATAATGTTTTATAACAACATCTCTCTCGATATTATAAGACAGGGGTTCTCAACCCGTGGGTCGCGACCCCTCGGGGGGTCGCCAAATTATTTTAGGGGGTCCCCAAATTATTTTCAAAAAAAAAAAACCCGAACACGATTTTTCAAAAATAGCAGACCTACAAGCTCGTAGCGCGCCACTCGGTGGCGCGCTATGAGCTTGTAGATCTGCTATTTTTCAATAGCTAAATTATAACAATGTTTAAAACACCAAAAGGGGTTCCCGCCCAAAATGGTTTATGGTTATTGTAGCAGTCAATTTATATTGGGGGTCGGGAGGGGGCGGGGCGGGGGTCCCGAGACATTGCCAAAGCATTTCCGGGGGTCCCCGGCCAAAAACGTTGAGAACCCCTGTTATAAGACATTCTTCATCATGTCTTATGATTGACTTAATATCAACAGTCAAAAGGTATTATTATAAGTTTGACTATAGTACTTGTCAGATATCGCAATCGAAAAAAGATGTTCGTTAGACATTTCATTAATGTGGTAGAGAAATTATGAGCAGTTTTTATACTTAATGAAATATAATCTAACTTATAATGTCTCATGACTGTTGATGAAATAGACCATAGCACTCGAGTGAAAAGAAGTGGCTTGGACTCCTCATGCATAGGGGGAAGCATGAGGTCAGTCCGTTGCTCTCTCCAGGGAGTGTATAGCGCCCAGGATCACATTAGATAATTGACACTGGGTGAAAAAAATGGGTTGCAAAATTGTGGGATAAAGAATTTAAGGTGAATAAAAAAAATGAATTACTAAATTGAGTAAAACGATAACTACAGTGGAGAAACACTGAATATGTTCCTCCACTGTCACACAACTCTTATAGAACACATTTTGGTTTATAATGCCTTATGAAGGTATCCTGTGAAATATTAGATGTGGACTTCATACAAAGTGATCTATTTATTTTGACTTTGTTTTACTGTTAGATGTGTAGACTTTATTTACCAGAGAGCATCTCGAGGAGGTTAACACATTGTGGTTGAATTGCCACACTAATCCATACACTTTTCTTTCCCTGCTAATAATATGTCACTGTTGTTGCCTGTGTGTCTTTGTCGCCTACAGTATTCCCATGTAATCACTCTAATTATTGTATCCTCCAGGTTTAAAGTACCAGGATCGGCAACAGCATTTATTACTAAAGCTTTCCTACTAATGTTTGCTTTTAACTGTTTAATTTGCAACGACGACTTGATTGAGTTACTGTATGATGTCGACACATTGTTTTGACTTGTTTTGACTGAATCCACTCTGAGATTATCCCCTGTACCTTTACTGAATCCACTTTGAGATTATCCCCTGTACCTTTACTGAATCCACTCTGAGCTTATCCCCTGTACCTTTACTGAATCCACTCTGAGCTTATCCCCTGTACCTTTACTGAATCCACTCTGAGCTTATCCCCTGTACCTTTACTGAATCCACTCTGAGCTTATCCCCTGTACCTTTACTGTATCTTTACTGAATCCACTCTGAGCTTATCCCCTGTACCTTTACTGTATCTTTACTGAATCCACTCTGAGCTTATCCCCTGTACCTTTACTGAATCCACTCTGAGCTTATCCCCTGTACCTTTACTGAATCCACTCTGAGCTTATCCCCTGTACCTTTACTGAATCCACTCTGAGTTTATCCCCTGTATCTTTACTGAATCCACTCTGAGCTTATCCCCTGTACCTTTACTGAATCCACTCTGAGCTTATCCCCTGTACCTTTACTGAATCCACTCTGAGCTTATCCCCTGTACCTTTACTGAATCCACTCTGAGCTTATCCCCTGTACCTTTACTGAATCCACTCTGAGTTTATCCCCTGTACCTTTACTGAATCCACTCTGAGCTTATCCCCTGTACCTTTACTGAATCCACTGAGTTTATCCCCTGTACCTTTACTGAATCCACTCTGAGCTTATCCCCTGTACCTTTCACTCTGAGTTTATCCCCTGTACCTTTCACTCTGAGCTTATCCCCTGTACCTTTCCCACTCTGAGCTTATCCCCTGTACCTTTCCCACTCTGAGCTTATCCCCTGTACCTTTCCCATACTGATACCCATTAAGACCTGGGGCCCATTCTACAATAAGGGCCTTTCTCGGCCCTACCCCTCTCACATTGTTTATATTGTGTTTAGGATCCAAGATGGCCGCAGCACCAGGAGGGGGTGGGGCAGAGGGGAGCGGGCGGGGTCGACATATGCCCTTACTGGGCTGCATTCAAGACACTTGCCTTGTGTCTGACACCTGACCTGTGTCTGAACACAGCTCTGATAGATGTGTTCTGCCCCCTCCCCCCCATCAAACAAAATGTATACTATATGGGCTTCCATTGGAAATGCATTGGAGCGGCCATTATACACAGACACAAGACAGACACAAGACAGGTGTCTTGAATGTGTGAACGCAGCCCAGTAAGGCCCCTGGTGCTGCGGCCATCTTGGAAACTAAAACACAATATAAACAATACCCACAATACCCATCCATCCATGGTATATAGTGCTTTTATCCAAATACAGTAAGTGCTTTTCAATGTGCATTGCATTCAACCCATTCACGCACACAGGCTGTCACACACCGACGGCAGGCGAAACCGTGCAAGGTACCAACAGTGTTGATTTCGTCGACTAAAACTAAGACTAACTAAACTAAGACTAAAATGTTCGTACCTTTTTCACTGACGAAGACTAAAATGGAAACTAAATGAAAACTAAGACTAAATATACTGACAATTTCATCAACAAATAAAAACTAGACTAAAATGTTAGGAAGGGACTAGTGGACAAGAGATCCAGTGTAAGTCATCTTGGTTGCATGCTGAAAATAGCAGATCGGCTATTTTCAGCAAGTGTAAAAACAGTCATTTACGACGGCATCAAGGCCCGACAAAATACATTTTAGTCGACTGTCAACTGTAAATGTAGTCGACTCGAAATCTTATGATATTTAGCCGACTAAAACTAGACTAACACTAAAACATTCCAGGTGACTAAAATGTGACTAAAACTAAATGAAAACTAAACTAAAATCAAAATTTGCTGCCAAAAACAACACCGGGTACCAACCAGTTAGGGGTCCAGTGGTGGTAGTATACCATCTGAGCCACTGCTGCCCCCATCCATCCATCCATCCATCCATCCATCCATCCATCCATCCATCCATCCATCCATCCACCCCTGCCCTCCTCAGCACCCCACACACACACACACACACGCATTGAACCAGAGTTTGTGGAGTTCAGTAGATCTGTCCTGAATGGCATATTGTGGCAATAAGAAGAAAAGAAACGTAGAGAAACAAAAGCTGTCCTCATGGCTCATCATCATCTCTGTACTTGTATGTCCAACAAGTCTGTCCGTCTGTTCGACTTCATCAATCCTAGCTTAGTTATTATATATGTCCTCATCTCTCGGCGCCATTCATGTGTCTTCTTCAGTCCATGGCATTGTATTTGTCTGAACGTCTTTTTGTGTGTGTCTGTCTCTGTGGGGCAGCCGGTGTGTCCCTGTCAGGGTCTGTCTCTGTGGGGCAGCCGGTGTGTCCCTGTCAGGGTCTGTCTCTGTGGGGCAGCCGGTGTGTCCCTGTCAGGTGTGTCTGTCTCTGTGGGGCAGCCGGTGTGTCCCTGTCAGGGTCTGTCTCTGTGGGGCAGCCGGTGTGTCCCTGTCAGGGTCTGTCTCTGTGGGGCAGCCGGTGTGTCCCTGTCAGGGTCTGTCTCTGTGGGGCAGCCGGTGTGTCCCTGTCAGGGTCTGTCTCTGTGGGGCAGCCGGTGTGTCCCTGTCAGGTGTGTGTCTGTCTCTGTGGGGCAGCCGGTGTGTGTCTGTCAGGTAGGTATTGTACAGTTTGTCTGTCTCTGTGGGGCAGCCGGTGTGTCCCTGTCAGGGTCTGTCTCTGTGGGGCAGCCGGTGTGTCCCTGTCAGGGTCTGTCTCTGTGGGGCAGCCGGTGTGTCCCTGTCTCTGTGGGGCAGCCACACACACACACACACACACACACACACACACACACACACCATTACATCACCACACAGGTGATACAGGTAGGTCCTGGACAGGGGGCGGGGCCTGTCCAGTAAAGCAGGGGTCTTCAACCAGGGGGTCCCATGCAGAGATACTGCAGGGGTTCTGCCAAATCTTTGTGTGATCATAGTATTATAATTATTATTATTTTTTCTTCTATATTAACCACTTGAACCCTCTCATCCCTATTCTTGGGGGAAACATTAGCCGAAAATAGCAGATCAAACACGCTCACGACGCGTAGATCTGCAACGCGGTGTGAGCTTGTAGATCTTCTGTAGATCGGCTATTTTTGTAGAGGGAAAAGGCAGCAGACCAAGTACAGAGCCAAAGGCCAAGTTTACAAAGTATTGAGGATAAATGTTGTTAAATGTCTGAAAACACACATTTAACATTAATCCAATATGTGGGTGGGTGGAGGGGGGGTCCCTGCTTCTACTCTCTTTCAGCTAAGAGGTCCTTGTTGAAGACCTCTGCACTAAAAATCATAATCCAGCTACATTCATACTGTACATGTAGATGTGTGGTTCTCAACCTGCCGGTCTGGACAGACATACTGTATACATGGGTCACAAGATACCCGTGACAGACAGGGTCATGGGAAAAAAACAACATTGGCAGAGGAATAATACACAATTTTTTTCCCGTTACAAACCTTATCCTTCCGTAGGGATAAAATATTTTCTTTATCCCTATACGAATTCTAATCCAGCAGAATAAAGTGGTTCACGACTCCGGGTTGTGATCTAAGGATCTAAGGCAGGGGCGCCCACACTTTTTTGACTTGAGAGCTACCTTCAAAATGCCGAGCTAAACGAGATCTACCCACCCAAAAAATTGCTATCTTGCTGAAAATAGTAAAAAAAAAAAAAAAAAGAAGAAAAAAAAAGTACCTTGGAATAGTGGCGTTGATGTCACATATAATAGAAGGGTGGAAATGGAATTGGTTGTTTTTTTAGTAGGCCTATATAACTTTGTAATGCTACTGAGGTTTGTGCGCAACACTTTTGAAAACATAGAAGATATTGCATTGTGGGTTTGAGCTGACAGGCACTTTTTGATATCAAAAGTCAAGTCGCCTTAATTCAAGTGGCAGATGCCTATTTTAAATTTAAATTATATATTTTTAGGTGCATCATGTGATCTACCTGCACAGCCTTTGTGATCTACTGGTAGATCACAACCTTTTGGGCACCCCTGATCTAAGGCTTCCGCTGGCTTCCATTAAACCAGCGGGTTCACAACCTTTTCTGGATCAGGGGCCTTCAGGGCCCACTTGAATGTCTCAACGGTACTCAAGGACTCTTAAAGGGACACTTCAACCTTTTTGCAAAAAAATATATGTTAATGACGTTTAGAAGATTTAGAACACTTTCCTGGGGGTCTTTATGTGTGTAATTTGAGGTTTTAGATTTGTGGTTTTAGATTTTAGCAGTGAGCCCAGTGTCTCTGATGTCATGGACACTGGGCTCACTTACTTCCTGGACTACAATTCCCATAATGCTTTGGTGCACTGCTCCTCCTTGTGGATAGTCTTACTGAGACAACATGTAGTCCAGGAAGTAAGTGAGCCCAGTGTCCATGACATCAGAGACACTAGGCTCACTGCTAAAATCTAAAATATCTAAAACCACATATTACACACAAAGACCCCAGGAAAGTGTTCTAAATCTTCTAAACCTCATTAACATAACGGTGAAGTGTCCCTTTAACACAGCAGCCATTCGGTTACCATGTTAAGTGGTCAGATGGGTGGGCCACGTGCATTTTCAGAGTACGTTTATTTTGATAATCAATTGATCGTTTTTTCCCCCCGGTTTGGATCAATGGAACTAACGTAGTATACCTTAAGTTCCGTTTTATTGGTATATCACAATGAAAGCTCATTTTTCAAGTTATAAAATAAAAATAAAATAAAATGCAGTGGCGTTTATTTTACATTTTTCTTTTTTTTTTTATATTAATGCCATATTAATAAGATCTTAGTGTTTTTTCCAATTACTTGGAGGCCCACTTGCATTGTCCTCGCCCCACATGTGGGATATCTCTGCGTGTTTCTAGTAAAGAGGTGTGTAGCAGCAGTCTGGGTCCACAGACGGGACTGGTGTTGAGAACCACTGTTGTGTGTATATATACTGTACTCTTCACAGCTAGCCTCTCAGTACACCAAACACTGTACGCACTGTAAAAAGATAACCCCACATTAACATCCATCTCGCACGCCCCCTCTGCCCCAGACGAGAAAGTGATGGCGGACGATGAATTCACCTGCGACCTCTTCCGCTTCCTGCAGCTACTTTGCGAGGGCCACAACAACGGTGAGTCTCTATACAAATAACGCTGCATATAGACCGTTCCTCACCCAGGAATCAGCCCAGCTCCTAATCCAGACAACAGTCTTGTCAAAACTTGACTATTGTAACTCCCTCCTCACTGGCCTACCGGCATGTGCACTTAAGCCTCTCCAACTGATCCAAAATGCCGCAGCTCGCTTGGTCTTCAACCAGCCAAAATTCTCACATGTCTCCCCCCTGCTCCGCTCCCTGCACTGGCTCCCGGTCGCTGCCCGCACAGAATACAAAACTCTGATGCTGGTATTTAAAGCAACCAAAGGTATGGCTCCCCCATATCTTGCAAGCATGATTGAACCCTACAAACCCTCCCGAGCACTCCGATCAGCCAACGCAGGGAAGCTGGAAGTACCCTCACTAAAAACGCCGGGACAACGCTCCACACGTCCCAAACTCTTCTCCCTTCTGGCCCCAAAACTGTGGAACGCACTTCCCGTTGCAATCAGAACTGCAGCATCACTCCCGATCTTCCGCCGTAGTTTGAAAACCCACCTTTTCAGACTCCACCATGGCCCATAGCACTTACCCTACCCCCTTAGACAGCACTTTTTTAGACTTAGATAGCATTTGAAACAGACTTATAGCATGTCATGTAGACAGCACAATAACAGTACAGCATAGTATAATATATATGTATAGCTTATATGTATAGTGTCATTATATATAGATATGTTCTAGTTACGTTCTTAGCTTACGCATGTTTCTTGATAAATGCTGTTTATATATGTGATGTATTCCCATGCTTTTTGTTCTTGCTTAATGTAAGTCGCTCTGGATTAAGAGCGTCTGCTAAATGCCTAAATTGTAAATTGAAATTGTAACCTTATTAGTCCGGCAGCCGACAGGCTTCTTTTGTTTAAAGTGGGACATTTGGTATATAGTCTTTTTTTATTGGCCTAAAATATTGTCTATATATGTACATACATTCATGAATCCACTTGCTGAGCGGCTGTCACTATTGGGCAATCTTTTGTATAGTGGTTTCTTTGTGACACTACCATTAACATCCTATGGCAGGCAAAAAGGTATTTTGCTTTAAGTAGCACGTGACATGTCAAACTAGGGTGTTTTCATGATTCTGAATCCATTCCAAGCATTAGTTTTGCACAAAAAAACACTCCTTGGGCTAAAAGCAGCCATAGCCACCTGCCCAAATGTGCCGACCTCATCACATTTGTCATGACGTCTATGGCCGTTTTTAGCCCAAGGAGTGCATTTTGTGCAATGTATTCAGAATAATGAAAACACCCTAGTTTGACATGCTACTTAAAGCAAAAGGAAAGTTTGACATTTTTGACATTTTTGCCTGCCATACGATGTTAATGGTAGGGTCACAAGAAACCCCTACAACAACAAGTGGATTCATGAATGTATGTATATAGACAATATTTTAGGCCAATAAAAAAATACTATATATACCAAATTTCCCACCCCATAACCCCGGCTGCCGGACTATATGCCAAACATGGGCCTTTTAATCCAGTTCTGGAGTATAGAGAGTATGCGCGTGACATCATCATCAAACCAGGAAGTTATGCAGGAACGCCTACTGAGTGGCTAAAAACTACTTTCTGGCCTTGACAGCCCATACATCCAAACAGAAAAGTCCTATCTGATTGCATTAAACAACATTAAACAATGTTAAACTCACTTTGCATGTTGCTTTGCCACTCGATTTGCCACTCGATGTGCCATTCACTTTAAGCATGCGCATACTCTCTATTGACCGTGTCTGTTGTGTCCGTTGTGCACTTCCAGATTTCCAGAATTACCTGAGGACTCAGACCGGAAGCACCACTACTATCAATGTCATCATCTGCACCGTGGACTACCTGCTTCGTCTGCAGGTGACACTGCTGCTCACACATATATTCACACATATACTATCAATGTCATCATCTGCACCGTGGACTACCTGCTCCGTCTGCAGGTGACACTGCTGCTCACACATATATTCACACATATACTATCAATGTCATCATCTGCACCGTGGACTACCTGCTTCGTCTGCAGGTGACACTGCTGCTCACACATATATTCACACATATACTATCAATGTCATCATCTGCACCGTGGACTACCTGCTCCGTCTGCAGGTGACACTGCTGCTCACACATATATTCACACATATACTATCAATGTCATCATCTGCACCGTGGACTACCTGCTTCGTCTGCAGGTGACACTGCTGCTCACACATATATTCACACATATACTATCAATGTCATCATCTGCACCGTGGACTACCTGCTCCGTCTGCAGGTGACACTGCTGCTCACACATATATTCTTGCTTAATTTATACTCATATATGTCATGGCAAAGTGAATGGGCTAAAGATACTTTATATGCACTGGTTGGAATTAAAGCCTGCAATCTTTGTTTTCCGGGTGGAAGGAATTGATGTTTGATGCCACAAATCGTTCCTTTGTGTCGTCTGTCATCTGTCGTCCTCTGTCATCTTGTGTCATGGTCCTGCCCCTACATATTAAGTCTGCCCGCTCCTTAGAGGCCTTTAAGTCTTTACTTAAAACCCATCTCTTCTCCCTCGCTTTCAATGATGTTTGACCTAATTAACCTGTGTAATATTTGTACTGCTTTGATGTTGTTTTACTATGCAATTTGTGTTGATTGTATGCTTGTTTCATGATCGTGTACAGCACTTTGGTTGACCTTCTGGTCTTTGTAAATGTGCTCTAGAAATAAAGTTTGATTTGATTTGATTCCTTTGCCCCATGTCTGTAGGAGTCTATCAGTGACTTCTACTGGTACTACTCGGGGAAAGACATCATCGATGAGCCGGGCAAGAGGAACTTCTCCAAGGCCATGACTGTGGCGAAGCAGGTCTTCAACAGCTTGACAGAGTACATCCAGGTAAGGGAGCTATATGCAGCAGGTACATGGACATTTAGGATTGGCTAGAATAATGATGATCTATTTGGATTTTCCTTTTATTCGTGTCGCTCAGCCGGTAGAGCTCTCCGCCTTAGTTGTGAGTTTGTAGATCGTCTATTTTCAGCAAGTGAAGTGTCGTTACGACGGCATCAATGTCCGCCAAAATAAATTTTGTTCGACTAAATCAACTGTAGATTTAGTCGACTAAAACTAGACTAACACTAAAACATTCCAGGTGACTAAAATGTGACTAAAACTAAATTAAAACTATTCAAGGGACTACGACTAAAACTAGAATCAAAATTTGCTGCCAAAAACAACACGTGTATGAGTAGCATGGCTTGTTGTAGGATGAATTGGAGGATGGGGATCAGATACTCTGAAACTGAATGGCTTGTTGAGTTCAGCTGACCACAACGCTGCATGTCAGATGTGCACAACAAGCACTTTTTCATAAAATACGATCAGCTGGCTTATTTTAGATTTTTCTTTAAAGAGAGTGGTAATGCCAACAGAACTGAATAAAACGGCGATCACTGCTACAGTATATGTACAAACAAGAGCTTCGGAGGATGTGCTCCCTGTATGGCATTGATTTTAATATTAAGTATAATGTCAAAAAAATAGCATCTTGATTGTGCGTAGTAAAGAGGATAAAAAGGCTGCATTTCCTCATTTTATTCAATGCGGAAATTCCACAAGTGCTCTAAAGAAGTCACGGTCTCACTTTATTTATTTTTAAACTTTGTTTTTTTTACATTCCCAGGAGAGTAAGGGCCGATTCATACTCCTATTTTAGAGCCGAATAAAAGTCGGTTTGGCTCTGTAGAGCCTACAATGTGACGTCATTTGAGGTTCGGGGGTGCGGGTACCGTCCTAAAGTCGGCTCTTCGGTGCTACTGAAAAGTTCTGACGAGCCGAAATCATTTCGGCACTACAGCGTTGAAACAGCGGTAAAATAGGAGTATGAATCGGCCCTAAAGGGTCCCATATTTGAATGGTTTCAGTCCTTCTTAGTCCGTTCACTCCCACTGACAGAGTTCATGATTCTTATATAGATCGGTATTCCATTTCTATTGTTGTTAAGACAAAGTGATCTTCATTATGTAATGTACAAGATAATGAAAGACAATGAATTGAGGTGAAAAAGAAAACGGAGGGAAGAGAAAAAAAAACAAGAAAAAAAAAACATAAGCACAACAAATACAGCAATAACATTGTTAAACTGTCTCACTTTTTAAAAGAGTGTACAAACGAGTGTACAAACGGAACCAAATGGACACCAACGGGTCCATTTGGTTCCGTTTATTCACTCTCAGAGTTAAATTAACATAGATTTGACAATATAAATCTCAGAGATATAAATGCCATTAAATGGGGGTCCGTAGACTAATGCATGTCAAACTGGGGGTCCTTGAAATTAAAGGGGTTGAGAATCACTCCAATCTTCTCTGAGGGTCCCTGGCATATCTTTTCAAATGGGGGGTCCGCGGGCTAATTAGTGTCAACTTGGGGGTCCTTGACATGAAAAAGTTTGGGAACCACTGGTGTAGGCCTATTGTTATTTTGTATGTGATATGGATGGTAAATGGTAAATGGTGCATTTATATAGCGCCTTTATCCAAGGCGCTTTACATAGATTGTGCAATACATTCACCCATTCACACACACATTCATACACCGATTGCGGCGGAAGCCATGCAAGGTACCAACCAGCACATCGGGAGCAATTTGGGGTTCAGTGTCTTGCCCAAGGACACTTCGACATGTAGACAGGAGGAGCCGGGATTCGAACCGCCGACCCATGGATCATTGGACGACCTGCTCTACCTCTTGAGCCACAGTCGCCCCTGGATCCTGAGTCTGAAATAAAAATGTAATTTCTCTCTCTCTCTCTCTCTGTCAGGGTCCATGCACAGGGAACCAGCAGTCACTGGCTCACAGCAGATTGTGGGACGCTGTGGTGGGATTCCTGCACGTATTCGCTCACCTGATGATGAAGCTGGCTCAGGTAAGACTTGTGATGCACATTCCTACCTGTGCATACATAGTTTGTATCACACTCTTTATGATGTTGCTACGTAGTGGATATATACTACATGGTGGCGCTATAGCACTAAAACGTCGATACACATATGCGTCTCCTCTCCTCATATTTTGAATGATGAATATTTTCTTAAATTGGCCAAAGGGGTGGTGCTACAGGGGTCAATTTAAAATGCAAACCTTGAACAGCATTTTTGAGTGGTGCAAACCACTCCAACAACTGGCTTTGTACCCGTGTACCCGTGTTCCAAAAAAACGAGCATGGTTGCTATGGTTAGTATGTGACGTCACTGACTGTTACCCTGGCTAGGAACAGTACTCTAGTACTCTACGTACAGTATTCTGTAAAAGTTCCTTCTAGAATAGGCAAAATAACTTTTTTTAAATATTTCAAAGCATATAAAAAGTGAAAAATAAAAGGTTTCAGCCCGAACCAAGCTCCATGTGCCAGACCAAAAAAAAAAAGACGGATCAAGTAAGGTCCAGTGTATGACATCAGTTATATACAGAATTTTTTGAGTGGTGCAGCCACTCCAAGGAACAGCAATGTCTGTCCCTCCCTATGTCCATCCCTATGTATGTATGTCGCTATGAAAATAGATATTGATGTGAGTCTCTATGTCACAGAGAGTACTGACCACATGAAGTCCTACATGCTGCCATGCTGTTATTGGACCCTGTCTTTCTTTTTTCCTGGCTGGCATTCTTCACTTATTTTTCACATGGAGCTTGTTGTCGGGCTGGAAACAACAAATCAACTTTTTTTTAAAAATTATTTTTATGTTTTTTCCTCTTTTTTTTGTTGCTGCTCTGTTATGGTTTAACGTGAAATATTTTTCACATTTGGTGAAATCCATAATATCACACATACACTTGCATGTGGTGTGTGGCCATATATGGGCAAGATATCACTCGTTTGATGATGTCAACAACATGATGTCCAATCAGCACATTCCATGCTCAAACGGACATACGCACATAGCTGTGCACGGGAGCGGCTGCACCACTCAAAGGAATCCATTCATAACCAGTCAGTGGGTGTGTACTATAATGGCTGAAGCTGTGAACAAGACGGTGACATGTTCCATCAGTTAGAACAGCATTTTATTTTAAATACTTTGGCATCCTTCACTTATCTTATCACACGGAGGAGCTTGGATCCGGCAGTGCTGCCAGCTTTTGCCGGAAAAACAAGACTGTGACTCTTCCAAAAAAAAAAAGATTATAAAATAAAATAAAGATTACAGTTACAGAGATATAATAACTCTGCTTTCCTGAACCATGGGGCATATTGGGCAGTCTCCAATATCCCCCTGGAGGTCTTTGAACATGCATGGAGAAATTACATGGTTTATTAATTCAGAGATCTGAGATAACTTGAATGTATGAGACAGGCTTTTTGACAGACATTTTCCAGCAGCTGCTCCAGCAGCTTGGCGTCGCGCTGGGCATTGGACTTGTGCTCACGCGTACACGCGCAAGCACAAGACACCTGCCCAGTGGACCACGGGTCCTTACAGTGCCTTTGAATCGGCCCCCATTTGAGGTTTACATTCCTTTACTCTGAATTGAATCCTCCTATAATCCTCTTTCTCCCACTCTTTATGTTTTTTTGTGTATTTCGCCCACTTACCGGTACTCCCCCGGATTGGTAGCAAATTGGATAGTTAAACAATCTCCAATAAGTGGACACACGTTTTATATTTTTTTTATATATTTTATATTTTCATTTTACATATATTTTGTTTTATATGGTTACACTTCGTTGGTGCCCTCTATTTTGTTCAAATCGTCATCTTCCATTTGGTTCTTCACGGGGGTGGCGTCCTCCTCCTCTTTCCCCGATGATGGCTTATCCTGCCTGCCCTTGAAGACGATGTCGTCGGGGTCAACGTAGGTGTAGAAGTGGGCCATGACGGCGAAAATTAGGCACACGACCAGCGATAGTACGGCAAACAACAGGAACTCCACCCACTGTTCCAGGCCTGCCCCTTCTGCCACGATCAGCACTATGATGTTCCCAAAGGCAATGGTGAGCAGATAACCAGCCTGCAGGACCGACTTCATGCTGGCCGGGGCCTGCGAGTAGGAGAACTCCAGGCCCGTGATGGAGAACATCACCTCTCCGGCTGTTATCAGGACATACATGGGGACCTGCCACGCAATGTGAACGTCGCTGGCCTTCACATCCTCCATCCTGTGCGCCTCTATCTTACCGGACTTCTCCAACAGGAGCACCGTGTAGGTGGCCCCAAAGTCTAGCAGGCCGAGGTCAAGAGGGGAGCAGCGCTTTGATTCTGTGCAGCATTCGACACGTGGATATCGGTTCCTAGTCACAGTCTTGTAAGGAGACTGAGCATAGTTGGCAGGCACTGGGATTTTCTCCTCCTCTCTGACAGTTAGGGTCACTGCCTCAGAATGTGTATTGATGAACCTCAACAGAGGGTCCCCACTTCCACTCTTCTCCGTATGGTCTTTCACAAGTTCGCACGAGACTCCAGTGGCTCCGCGATACAAGATGAGAGTGTGGGCTTCCTGCGCCGTGAAGGTCCGAGTGCACTCGGACGTTCCGCCGCCGTCGAGGCCATTCAAAGTGACCTCCATTGTCAGTTCCTTAACGGCTTCCCCTAATGGAAGCCTTACATATCCAGTAGGGTCCTGAAGGTATCCGATCGGTAGTTTAAACAGGTCACTGTGTCCTGGGATCTTCAGAGAGACGTTATTCTCTGCCAGGTTAAAGACCTGCAGGAGACACTCCCCTGGAGGTGCAGGCTCCACCATTGTTTTCATGACGTCCACCTCCACCAACATGGCTACTCCAAAGGCCAACGCTGCAAAGATCATGCCAGTAGCCATCTTCCTCAGGGGAGTGACGTTGATTTTGAAGAAGCCAACGAGAGGGTATATGAGGAAGTCAAACATGGGCACCATCAGAAGAATGAGCAGAGGATTGATCATTTGCATTTGGTCAGGTTTCAGGTTGAAATGGTCTCCAAAAGCCATGTTCATCCTGGTGGCTTGGAGTGTCCAACGTGAACCTTGCTGATCAAAGAGCGCCCAGAACATGGGGAGAGGGATGAAGAGGACGAGGACTTTCAGAACCATCTTTATCTCGGTGATCAGGCGGCTCGAGAACTTTTCCTCAGCCCAGTCCAGCCAGTGTTCCCTCTGTGGTTCATCCTTTGACCTCTTCCAGCGGTTGCTGATGGCAAACCCAATGCACTTGCAGACGTCCAGCAAGACATTTCCCTCAGGAGGACCCTTTCTGTACATCCCGCTGCCAGCGATGAACACAACTAATGCCACGACCATCAGAGCCGCGGGAACTCCAAATGCCAGAGCGTAGCAGTCACCTCCGAAGCACGTCACATCACCTCTCAGCATCGGTGTAATGACAGTTGATATAAGACTGCCAGCATTGATCGCCATGTAGAAAATGGAGAAGAACCTAGACCTTTCAACCACATGTTCCTCGTCAAACTGGTCCCCTCCAAATGCTGCCACACACGGTTTGATCCCTCCAGTGCCAAAAGCAATGAGAATCAGACCTAAAACGGACAGCGCGACGTGCGTTGTGCCGTCTCCCACCGTGGGGATGGCCCCGACAGACTTGAACAAATGGCCGATGACATAGACTATGGATAGGTAAATGATGGTCTTGAACTTGCCGATCCAGGAGTCTGCGATGATGGCCCCCAGTATAGGTGCAAAGTAGCAGAGGCTGGAGAAGCCGTGGTAGACGGCCGTGGAGAGGTTCTTGTTCCATCGCAGGTAGCTCACAAAGTAGAGCATCAGCACCGTTTTCATGCCATAGTAGGAGAAGCGTTCGCAGAACTCATTCACCACTATGAACACGATGCTCAGCGGGTAATTGGTCCCAGGTATTTTCTTCACCATGACTACAGTTGTTTAGGTTTCCTGCTGTCGAATCGACGGGTCTTGATTATAAATGAGTTTCAAACTCCTTGAGCATTCTTACCGGGCACGTGGTCGGGTCTCAGAGGGAAAGGAATAATACGGTATATTTATAAACCAGACTGGTCCATCTATGACGGTACTATACGACATCAATACTGTGACGTCAGTCATCACCTTATTCATATCGTTGCTGTCTGGTGGAAAGTACCTAACTCCGTTTTTGGAGAAATATTGAACCAATGAAAAGTATTAAAAAGCGGACCTTCACATATGAAGGTCCAGAGCGCTTCCAAAGTAGACTGACTAGATTGTTGCTTGGTTCGATTATCTGCGTTATTGGTACAAACAAGCCCAACCAATTTTTTTCCCGGATAACGACAATAAACATGAATGTCAGAAACCGATTCCTTATCTATATAGATAAGGATCATGTGTAATGGCTTCTATTTAGCCTCCAATTAGTTTTCCCTTGAGGACCTACTATACTGTAGGTGAAAAGAAAACCAAAAAGGAATACAAACATGAAGTAATGTTGATGGGTGTGTGTTCTTGTGTGTGACCCTGCTAGATGCACCCTGACCCCGGACAACGAAATGGCGTAAGAGGAACCGGTGTCGCTCACTTCCATGTCACTTCATCTTTAGGCACTGCAATGCCACATTAAATATGGCTTTTATCTCATAGTTTATCACTGTGTTCTGCATGGCCTCACCTTTATTCTCTCCTCGCATTGTCTGCCTTCAGATTTTCTTTCTTTCTTCCCCGTCGCATATACCTTGGAATGCCATCTTTGGTTTTTGTTCATTTATTATTATTATTATTAGGCTCCACGATAATGTTAAAGGTGCTATAGATTGTGTACAAAGATGCTAACGCACACCAAAGTCCTTGTAGCGAGCGGTGCCGGCCCACGGGAGAGAACTGCAGAGGGAATCTTGACAAAACAAGAAAGTGGTCCGCACAAGCCAATAGCCAATACTTTATTAGGAGGTATTAGCAGGTTAAGACAAATGAATCCAACGTTTCGGCAGTTAAGCCTTCCTCAGGCTTTTCCCTTTTCCCTGATGAAGGCTTAACCGCCAAAACGTTGGATTCATTTGTCTTACACTCATGTGTCCACAACTCCAGTGGTTACAGTCCAGTGCACGCATCATTTCATGGTCAAGTGGAGTCAGACAGAGACTCGGGTCTTGTCGATGGATGAATCGTTCATGATAGAGTAAATAAAATCATTGTATCATCAAATTCAGCCATGCCCCCCCCCCCCCCCCACACACACACACACACTGACTGGCAACCACTGATTGCTGAGGATACAGAGATACCTTGTGGTATATACGAATATAATTAACGACTCACAGACACAAGCCACCGTAAAACCAAATAGGTCAGACATCTTACAGAGATAAACAAAACCTTCATTCTGGACCTGTTCAAATGATGGATTCAAAATCATACTGTAATAATTGCTTTGATGAAAAAGTAATTACTTTGTCGTTTTCTTGTTTTGCATCCTATGTTCTATCCTAGTTTTGGACGGAAACCAAGGTTTTTTTTTGACTGGCAACTCTTCTGTCTGTTCTGGTTATCATCTCCTTCACATTTATACTATACATCTTAATGTCTTCTGTCTGTTCTGGTCATCATCTCCTTCACATTTATACTATACAACTCTTCTGTCTGTTCTGGTCATCATCTCCTTCACATTTATACTATACATCTTAATGTACCCCCACCCTCTAAACTAAAGCTTATAGGATGATCTACCGGCTCTGAATCTGCGGGGGGGTCTTTAGTGATGCGTTTAACATACAGCACAACAAGTGCGGTTAACATAAATGTTGCTACGATTACTGTAAAGCAAAGGCAGGGGGAGCCACCCTTCTTTCATAATGGTGTCCCCTCCTCAAATCCAGGGTATTCATTTAACTCTGACACAAGCAGGCCTCTAGTTTGAGGGTGGTACACTGGCACACTCGTCCTAAACCTAATCAGTGCACGTTTTATGAAATCTCCCATCGGTGCAGAGACGTCCAAATATTGTTCGCTGAAATGGTTGATTAATGACGGCTACATCTAACCAGCAAACGAATATTACATCCCATTTTAATTGGGGGTCCACAGACCCATAACCAAATGGTAAAGTGAAATGCATTAGACGTCATTGTTCTTGTGGTGGGTTGTCCCTTTTCATTAAACTTCTCCTCTGCTGGGTCAAACCGCCCAACCCAACAATCGTGCCGCCTGACAAACGTGACTGCCAGTAAACTTGAGGCCTCCGAGTTAAATATCCACTCCACATTTTACTGAGTACCAGCTGCCTTATTGTGCATTTCCACTTGTGTCTGGCTGTCCATCACATTCAGTTTCTGTGGTATTTAAGGTATTTTTTTTTCCGTGCAATGTTAAAAACATTTAAATAAACATCCAACATTTTGTTATCTCAAAAATGCAAACCCCCAGGATCTTTGGTGGAGTAGAACACACTCGGAGGTAATACGTAATACCTTACTGTTTTGTCTCTTAGAACAGGGGTTCTCAACGTTTTTGGCCGGGGACCCCCGGAAATGCTTTGGCAATGTCTCGGGACCCCCGCCCCGCCCCCTCCCGACCCCCAATATAAATTGACTGCTACAATAACCTTAAACCATTTTGGGCGGGAACCCCTTTTGGTGTTTTAAGCATTGTTATAATTTAGCTATTGAAAAATAGCAGATCTACAAGCTCATAGCGCGCCACCGAGTGGCGCGCTACGAGCTTGTAGGTCTGCTATTATTGAAAAATCGTGAAAATAAGAATTTAAAAAAAAATCTATATATATATATATATTTTTTTTTAAATAATTTGGGGACCCCCTAAATAATTTGGCGACCCCCCGAGGGGTCGCGACCCACGGGTTGAGAACCCCTGTCTTAGAATGTATGACCTTTTACACAGTTCATTTTGTACAGCAGTATAAGCCTTCCAGGAGCAGCTAAATCCTACACACACCGTAGTGCCGCCACAGTGTTGCTTGCCCACAGGAACAAATTGTCCAAGCTAATAAGGAGTATGAATTAAGCATTGTTTCTATTTGTAAGTGTATCTTCCTTATGGGTGTTTCGACTGTCTCTTCCAGGACTCCAGCCAACTCGGTTTGCTCAAAGAACTGCTGGACCTGCAGAAAGACATGGTGGTGATGTTGCTGTCACTCCTTGAAGGTAAGTTTGGCCTTTTGCATATAGCGACTGTACTGTACGTACAATACGCACTAGATGTGCACAAATGTGACCGGATTTGAATGAGAGACTGCCATCGCGCAAATTCCAGCTTTTCACCAGAGGAGAAAGCTTTTTTTTTTTTCCTTTTTCCAAAATGAGTTAATAGCACAGGCAGACTCTTCACATACTAGAGCATGTCTGAAATAAGTGTCAGAGCTGAAATCAACATGTAAATATGAAATAAATGCTTAAACATGTAGCTAGGTGTAATGTCCACAGAAGTGAACCTTTCAAGCCTGTTTTCTCAACTCACTGTTTTCTGCAAGACTAATATTACTCTATAAGCCATATCTCCACAACTGGTTAATAAACACCAAACATATTAATAATACTAATAAATGAAAACACCAATTTTTTGGGGGGATCCTATTGTTTCGAATTTGCTCAGTTTGAAGAAGAAATACGGAAAGTTATGATTTATTACTATACATGTGTATGTGTATGATATTGAATTCACAGGGATATTATGTATTGTGTTATTTCCTAAATGTTCTTCTCTTTGTTCTCAGGCAATATTGTCAATGGCACCATTGCCAGGCAGATGGTGGACATGCTGGTGGAGTCCTCCAGCAACGTGGAGATGATCCTCAAGTTCTTCGACATGTTCCTCAAGCTCAAAGACATCTGCGCGTCGGACGCTTTCCGCGACTACGTGACCGACCCCCGCGGGCTGATCTCCAAAAAGGACTTCTCCAAGGCCATGGACAGCCAGAAGCAGTACTCTCCCGGAGAGATCCAGTTCCTGCTGTCCTGCTCAGAGGCGGACGAGAACGAGATGATCAACTTTGAGGAGTTTGCCGACCGCTTCCAGGAGCCGGCGAAGGACATCGGTTTCAACATCGCCGTGCTGCTCACCAACCTGTCGGAGCACGTCCCCCACGACGCCCGCCTCAAGAACTTCATCGAGCAGGCCGACAACGTGCTGAGCTACTTCCGCCCCTTCCTGGGACGCATCGAGATCATGGGCGCCAGCAGGAAGATCGAGCGCATATACTTTGAGATCAGCGAGGCCAACCGCAACCAGTGGGAAATGCCCCAGGTCCGAGAGTCCAAGCGGCAGTTCATCTTCGACGCGATCAACGAGGGCGCGGAGAGCGAGAAGATGGAGATGTTCGTCAACTTCTGCGAGGACACCATCTTTGAGATGAACATCGCCGCGTCGATCTCCGAGCCCGAGGGCGAGGTGGAAGAGGAGGACGACGAGGAGGAGGAGGGGGGAGGGGCGGTGGAAGGCGGAGAGGGCGACGACGCCAACGGGGAAGGGAAGGAGGCGGCCGAGTCCAGCTCGGCCTTCGCGGACTTCTTGAAGAGCGTGGGCGAATTCCTGAACATGTTCACGTTCCGCAACTTGCGGCGACGCTACCGCAAGTTACGGAAGATGACGATCAAGGAGATGGTGGTCGGGCTGGTCACCTTCTTCTACACGGTCCTGATGGGCATCCTGATGTTCGTCTACACCGTATGCAAGGGATTCTTCTTGCTCATATGGAAGATTCTGTTTGGCGGAGGCTTAGTGGAAGGCGCCAAGCAGATGACGGTGACCGAGCTCCTCGCCAGCATGCCGGACCCCACGCAGGATGAGGTCCACGGGGACCTACCCCCCGAGCCAGGGGCCAGGCAGGTGCAAGACACGGACGGAGAAGGGGAACAAAACGAAGGGGAAGGGGGAGAGGAGCAGGAGGAGGACGGAGAGGAAGGGGAAGGAGGCCGGCAGCCTGGTTTCGACACCCCCGGGGGTCTCGGGGACTTTGGCGAGACGACGGCGGAAGAGCCCCCGACGCCAGAGGGCACTCCCCTGCTCAAGAGAAAACTGGTAAGAGAAATGTTTTTTAGTGGTCGTGAGTGTGTGCGTGCGTGCGTGCGTGTGCGTGCGTGTACTGAAACTGAAAGTCACCTGATGTGATATCAGCCTTTTGATTGGCTGTGTCATTAATGTTTCCAAAAGGTTAGAAAGAAAATCTACATTGGCTGTCCCTGGTGCTGAGAGGCTTCAGCACCAGGGACAGCGACTGCAGTTAGGTAAGGTGGCTGAGAGGCTTCAGCACCAGGGACAGCGACTGCAGTTAGTTAAGGTGGCTGAGAGGCTTCAGCACCAGGGACAGCGACTGCAGTTAGTTAAGGTGGCTGAGAGGTTTCAGCACCAGGGACAGCGACTGCAGTTAGGTCATTTGGCTGAGAGGCTTCAGCACCAGGGACAGCGACTGCAGTTAGGTAAGGTGGCCGAGAGGCTTAATCAGCACCAGGGACAGTGACTGCAGTTAGGTAAGGTGGCTGAGAGGCTTCAGCACCAGGGACAGCGACTGCAGTTAGGTAAGGTGGCTGAGAGGCTTCAGCACCAGGGACAGTGACTGCAGTTAGGTAAGGTGGCTGAGAGGCTTCAGCACCAGGGACAGCGACTGCAGTTAGGTAAGGTGGCTGAGAGGCTTAATCAGCACCAGGGACAGCGACTGGCAGCGGGGTGAAATCAGCCCTCAACTGCTTCTGACATACTGTACAATGTACATACTAGGGGCAAGGCTTCCCTCACTTTGAGTGGCACCTGCCTTTCTGAAAGAATTACCAGCTGATTAATGCATTTCTGATAGAAATACAGTGTGATAAATGTATTTAACACTGCCATAAAATAAACCAAAACATAATTGTTTCCCAGACTTTTCTTCAACAAAGATGGCGAAAGCAAACATTCTTTGCTCTGTACTTATCTGTAAGGTACAAAACACTGAAGTCCTTAAACCAGAAACCTAACCCTTACCTGCACTGACTCTGTCGCGGTCTAAAACTTTACTTTATCGGCAAAAGAAAGTTTTTTGCGGGAGACTTCTCCTCCCCGTATTTCTGTCAGAAGCTGTTAAGGGCCGATTTGCCAGCGACTGCAGCTAGGTAAGGTGGCTGAGGGGAGATTTCAGCACCAGGGACAACCACTGCATTGTTAAGGCGCTACCCTAACTGGGCCCTACTGGGCCGGCCCGAGGCTCGGCCTGAGCCAGACCCTAACATTTATCATTTAGGCTCAGCCTTACCCGAAAACGATGGGCCGGGTTCTGGTATAGGGTCGGAATTGGGCAGAATTTTGAGAACACAGTAGGTAAGGTGGCTGAGGGGAGATTTCAGTTCCAGGATAGTCTCGTGTGGCCAGACTACATCCCACAATCTCTGAATGCTATATATACAGTACTGTGGAACTACACCTCCCGAAAGCCGAGAAAGGAAGCTGTCATCTGTTTTGTCATTTACGTTGTCAGTGCTTCCTTTGCAGACTGTATGACGGAAGCATTTGAAAATTGTCTGGCTCAAGAGACTATAATATGTAACTCTGGTGGAGCTGCTTAGTGGCCAACAGTTGAAGACTGTGGTTGTCAGTGTTGATTTTGTCGACTAAAACTAAGACCGTCGACTACCTTTTTTCAAGAGACTATAATATGTAACTCTGGTGGAGCTGCTTAGTGGCCAACAGTTGAAGACTGTGGTTGTCAGTGTTGATTTTGTCTACTAAAACTAATGTCTGTCGACTACCTTTTTTCACTGACGAAAACTAAATGGAAACTAAATAAAAACTAAGCTATGATGACTAAAACTAAGACTAAATATATTGGACAATTTCGTCAACAAATAAAAACTAGAGTAAATTGTTAGGAAGGGACTAGTGGACAAGAGATCCAGTACAAGTCATTTTACACTTGGTTGCATGCTGAAAATTGCCGATCTACAAGCTGCGACGCGTTTTCAGCAAGTGTAAAAACAGTCATTACGACGGCATCAAGGCCCGCCAAAATACATTTTAGTCGACTAAATCAACTGTAGATTTAGTCGACTAAAACTAGACTAACACTAAAACATGCCAGGTGACTAAAATGTGACTCAAACTAAATTAAAACTATTCAAGGGACTATGACTAAAACTAAAATCAAAATGTGCTGCCAAAAACAACACTGGTGGTTGTAGTGAGCAGCACCATGCTACATGTATGTACTGTATATGTATAACGATGTGAAAGCAAAGCAGAGCGTCTAGTGCTCTGTCAACTCTCTTATTGGATTGAAGATCAATAACAATGACGTGTGCTTTCTAGTTAACTGCAACGACAGAAGGACAGGAGGGAGAGGTAAAGGAAGGAGAAGCAGCAGAGACCCAGGCAGCAGAGGAACCCCCTCAAGAGGCCGAGAAGGCAGAGTAAGTTCTCTCATATGTATTTATGTGAAAGTTAAGGATCAGAGCTACAATAATATGAGCTATCGTGTTCACTTTTATTCAATGACTATAAAGGCTCATTCGTAGTCTGGATTTTCGGTGGTGAGGTGACCACCGCTCCGGTGGTGAGGTGACCACCGGAGCTGTAATAAGCATCAGGAGGGGGTGGGGCGGAGGTGAGCGGGTGGGGTCGACATGTGCCCTTACTGGGCTGCATTCACAAATTCAAGACACCTGTCTTGCGTTTGTCTTGTGTCTGTGTTTAATGGCTGCTCCAATGCATTTACAATGGACGCCCATATGGTTTGACCAAACATTTTGTTTGATGGGGAGGAGGGGGGGCAGAACACATCCATCAAAGCTGTGTTCAGACACAAGTCAGGTGTCAGACACAAGGCAGGTGTCTTGAACGCAGCCCAGTAAGGGCATATGTCGACCCGCCCGCTCACCTCCGCCCCACCCCCTCCTGGTGCTGCGGCCATCTTGGAAACACAATATAAACAATGGGAGAGGGGCGGGGCTGAGATAATAATAATAATAGTACTATGCATGTACACAGCGCATAACCCACAGTCTGCAAATACTTGCAGTATATGTGCATATCCCTGTGTATGGGTATGGACTAGTAATGATACATTATTAACTAGAAAAAGTGCCCTTCTGGGCACAGGTCTCCACCAGGAGGATAGGACTGTGTGTGATGTTTGGCAAAATGTTTAGGAGTAATATAAACATGTTTTTTTGTTTGTTTGTTTTTTGCAACAATTTTCTTCATTTTGTTGAGGAAATGCAGAGCCAGATCACTCATAGCATCTCTGAGGATATAATTCTGGATGTGCAGCATTTTGAACGAAACAGGCCACTCCTGAAAACTTTGGAAGGCAATGTTAGCCAATCAGTGTAGAATCTGAGAAATCCAACACTCGTCTTGATCACATGACTACAGACTTGCGTGAGATTTGGATGAAATCTGTGCGACTAACATAAGCAATGTGTTTAGCAGAAATCGGCTTCATGGTGGAGCTATAACTGGCAGATGTGGAGGGATGCAGGGGAAATGTTTTTCCATGGCCTCTAGGGAGTGCGCATACATAAGTATACAGATTGATGCAGTTATAGCTAAAAACAGGAATTGGCCTGTTATAGCGCCACCATGAGGCTGATTTGGAAAATAATGAGTGGCATGTCGTCCTCGGCCTAGTGGAAATGTGCGTGTATAATTTCACGGAAATTGCACACTGTTTTTGTGATTTGTGGCATTTTGTTCGAAACGGACCATTCATGTGAGCTTTGGAAGCCAATATTAGCCAATCAGGATGGAAGATGGGAAATGGTGCAAATCCGTGTTGATCACATGACTATGTAGATAGTGTATACCGAATTGTGTGATGTATGGATAAAATGTGTACGGGTAATCTACAGAAATGTGTTTTGCCTAAATCGGCCTCATGGTGGCGCTATAACAGGCCGTTGAGGAATATGTGGGGCAGAGGTTCATCGTTGGCATCCATGGAGTGTGTGTGCACAGTTTGGCATGGATCGGGCCAACGGTACCGGAGATTAGCTGATAACGGACGGACGGAAGGACGGACGGACGGAAGGAAGGACACACGGACGGACGGAGTGCAAAACATACTCTCCCCCCATGCCTTCGGCCTGGTGGAGACAATAATTAGCCACTTCCTATACGTGGTCGTTTTCCTCTGTCCCGCCATGCACATACTATAAAATAACCCATTAAAGCCAGGAAACCCGTTTTAGATTCTTGTATTGGCTATTCAAAAAATAGCAGAAATACAAGCTTACAGCGCATATCACTTTGTTCCACGCTGCGAGCTTGTTCATCTGCTACTTATTTTGGGGCAAGGGGGGGGGGATTTCTACTGATTTTAGAAGTTAGAAGCCATTTGTAGAGTCGGCCTTAATGGTCGAAAATAAACAATACTATGACCACCACTCCAGCACGGAGAACGGCGAGAAGAAGAAGGCGGAGGCTGAACCCGAACCCAAGGTCAAGGTGGAGGAGGAGGCTCAGGACGAAGAGGATCTGTTTCCCACCAAAGCCAAGAAGGAGAAGAAAGGCGCGGAGGAAGGCTTTGAGCTGTGGAACGAGCTGGAGGTCCAGAGGGTCAAGTTCATGGTAAGGCTTTGAGTGTGTGTGTGTGTGTGTGTGTGTGTGTGTGTGTGTGTGTGTGTGTGTGTGTGTGTGTGTGTGTGTGTGTGTGTGTGTGTGTGTGTGTGTGTGTGTGTGTGTGTGTGTGTGTGTGTGTGTGTGTGTGTGTCAGTGGTTCTCAACCTTTTCATGTCAAGAACTGTATTCACCCCCCCCCCCCCCCCCCCCCCCCCCATCTAAAAATTATGTTGAGCCAGGGACCTCCAGAAGCAAAGATTTTTGTTAAACATGTCAACTTAAACAAACAAATAAACTAATGAATTTATGAATTAATTCGTTTTTCATGTGTTTATGAGGTGACAGTACTTCATTAGACCCCTTGGTGTGGTTGTTATGTGCGATGTTGTCTTCCCTTTGTATTTAGAGTTTGTTACTGGAGGCTGAAACCTTTGACAGTCAAACGTGCCAATGAAAAAAAACTGTGATATCAAAATATCATCCCCTCATAGCGCCTCAATCTTTGAATATTATATTATTTCACGGCAAACGTTTTTAACTCATATCTTTGCTTGCTGGGCGGGGGGGGTGGGGGAGGGGTCCCTGCTCCCTGGAAGTTGGAAGAACATATTTTCAGATGGGGGTCGCGACGGCCAGATACAGAAAATGTTTGGGGTCCTTGACATGAAAAAGTTTGAGAACCACTGATATTATAGAAACATTTTGTAGAGACATTTTTGTAGTATCTGGTCTCAGTCCTATAAATGGGTTTATGTTGGCAGCATTTTTTTTGTATTGTTCTGTTGAAATGGCTAAAGAATGTTTCCACCGTTTCTTCTCCTCCTCCCAGAACTACCTGTCTCGGAACTTCTACAACCTGCGCTTCCTGGCTCTGTTTGTCGCCTTCGCTCTCAACTTCATCCTGCTCTTCTACAAGGTCAACAAACACACACTGTACACTCTAATACAACTAATACAAACTATTAAAAACTATGTTAAGCTTGAAGCCACTGTTTACTGGCTCAGTCAGTCACTCTGTGTTGTCTTCTCCCCTTCCAGGTGTCCAACAGTCCCGAAGGCGACGACGACTTTGAGGGCTCTGGCATTATCGAAGGCTCTGGCTTGTTCGAGGGTTCCGGCGCCGAGGAAGAGGGCTCGGGAATGGACGACATGGGCAGCGGGAGCGAGGAGGAGGAGGACGACGAGGGAGTGTTCTTCTTCTACCTGGAGGAGAGCACGGGCTACATGCAGCCGTGCCTGTCCTTCCTGTCCATCTTCCACACCGTCATCTCCTTCCTCTGCATCATTGGCTACAACTGCCTCAAGGTGCTCGTCCCACCCAATCCACAATTTAGTTACACCGCCATTAGCGCTAGCATCCCTTCTCTGGGTATGTTCCTAGTAGACGAACATTCAGAGAAAATAAGCGGAAGAACATTCTGTGAAAGAGTATAGACTCCTGGGGGACCTGGGTCAAAAGTCTAGGGTTTAAGTGGTTAAAGAAACTATAACATGCATTTTAAATTCAGACTTATTTCGAATGGTTTGCGCCTAAATCACCTGCACTCTGATATAACCAGTTCATGTCATTTCTTTCTGGCCTCTCAGCTGCAGTACCACAATGTCCTGAGGTGGTGGGGGCGCTGATATGCAAATTCTATTTGAGTCATTATACTACTAACTAGACCTGTACGTGCCGTCACAGTCGTTCACCGGCCTACTTGGGAACGATGCAACTTGGGAACCTAATGATATATGTTGTCATAGCACCTGTTTTAACTGTCTGCCGGTGTCCCACATGGAGATCTGTGTATGTGCCTGTGTGCCTGTGTGTGGGAGACTGCAAACTGAAAAGTGTACTTGGCAATCAATTCGGCCCACTGGCAGAGCCTGATTGGTTGAGCCTCAATTGGCTGAGGCAGAGGCTGGAAATTGCACAGGTGAAAGGAGTTGGCCTCATTAGGCCCACTGGCAGAGCCTGACCATAGCCTTTTGTGGTGGTTCTGGAGAACCGTGGGTCCGACCGACTCGATACCTGGCACTGCACTCCCTGTGGGGGTGTGGAACGTGTGTGTCGAATGTGAAGTCGGTGGGTGAAACGGTTCTCGAGTTACGTGCATTACAACCGTACACACACGTACGCATGCACACACGTACGCATGTGCAGAGACGTTGCGTCATTATATTGTAGATGCTAGATAAAACCAGGCTTGTTTCCATAATACATTCCATGCCAGCTTGGAAAATCGACAATGGCAGACAACGCTGGCGGTTTTGAAAGAATAAATTCATGAATTAGTAAAACCTGGCAGTGGATGTGTTTTAACAGCCTGTTTGATGTCACGCTGCTATAGGTGCCGCTGGTCATCTTCAAGAGAGAGAAGGAGCTGTGCAGGAAGCTGGAGTTTGACGGCCTCTATGTCACAGAGCAGCCCGAGGACGACGACATCAAGGGACAATGGGACAGACTGGTGCTGAACACGCCGTAAGTCACCGTCATGACATACACCGTACACCGTATGTACGTGTACACCATACACCGTTTGCGACATTCACAATCATAATTACAAATGTGTATTATATACTTATTATTACCACATCGCCTGTGTCGGGTGGAAACCAAACATGTTACCTTTCAGGATTCAAATTGAAAAACAGCAAATGTAGCAAAAGGTGGGCACCCTGGGTCGCCATTTTGAAAGATTAAAAGGGCACATAATGTGTTTTAAATATATCTCTGTTGTCGGGAAGAAACCAAAGTCCAAAATGTTCATTTTTCAGGAAATGAAAAAACTAAATTTTCAAAAAATGAAGATAACCTTGTATATTTTAAACAAAGCAATACTGCCTCATCAAAGTTGGTATTCTGACTTTGTATATTGTCAGCATGTGTCATTATATTATCACCACTTTACCGATAAGAACAGCGGACAATGGATCTCCAGGCAAGCTCACACAATGCATTCCCATCGTGTGAAAGAATGCCCCGATGCTTCACAAATAATAGGCAGGACTTTAAATATTACAATAACTTCTGCAAAGAGGGATTCACGGGGGCGGTGTTGCAGTTTCAGTAAACAAGTGAGAGAAATGCTGTATGAATTAATTTCTTGTCAGAAAACTCCTCAGAAAACAGTACATGGATTTGTAGACATTGATTTAATTGTTTTCATAACATTAGCGTCAGTGCTAAGTTTCATAAACAGGTACACACGCATAGTTACTTTTAACCTACGGGACTGCAGCAGCAGCTCTGTGGCACGCAGGGCAGAGGGTGTGGAGTTAGTTGCTTTTACCGACAACTTGAGGATGCAATGGAGTTGAGAGGTTCTTTCCAAAGCAGGTTGATACTTTTCATTAGTTCAATATTTATAAAATAATAAGTTAAGTGGCATGACTGGCATCCTCCCGACAGCGACGTTTTTTTTAAACTCAAATCTTTGCTTCTGGGGGTCCCTGAAACATAATTATTTCCGAAAACTGTTAGGATTTAGAAGACATGTTTTGCCTCAGGTCTTAATGGATTAACATCAACGTGAAGCGGGGCCACTGCATCCAGTGCCTTTAATAGCGTTTTTTTGTTTTGTCATTTCTCACAGCTCATTCCCCAACAACTACTGGGACAAGTTCGTGAAGAGGAAGGTACGTCTTCATGTGTGCTTTAGATTAGGGTTGTCGTCCCGATCGGAAATCAGGGCCGATCGCGTCCTTTACTAATGATTGGAATCCGATCGGGAGCAAAAACGATCGGGGACATCCCTAGTATCAACATTATATCCATATCATGATATTAGACTGGATATTGTCTGTGATGTTGGATATTGTACTATTGCAATATGGCATAACTGTTCTATAAAAATATAAATATCGGATCGGGGGAACATCCTGATCGGGTTCTTTACATTCTTGTTTATATTTCGACGTGTGGGGCATACGTTATTTTAAGATATTTCTGCAACGTGGTGTCTTAGGTGCTGGATAAATATGGAGACATCTATGGCAGAGAGAGGATTGCAGAGCTTCTGGGCATGGACCTGGCCTCTCTTGATGTCAGTGCCATGACCCACGACAAGAAACCTGAGCCTGACACCTCCATGCTGAGCTGGTAAGCATTGGCATCCAACTTTTTTGTTTTTTTGTTTATTTTATTTTGAAAAAGCAGTGCAGGCCAGTATAGAATACATATTTCTTAAAAGTGCATTCAGTGATTTGGGTGATTTGGAGGGAAAAAAAACAGTCCGCCCGGGTAGCAAGATGTGCACATGTATGCACACGCTCTATAGTAGTGGGGGGAAGTGCAACAAGACAACAGCACGCACACCAAGGCCCTGCTCGATCATGATTGGCGGAAGGCCCCCTCTCTATCCTGATTGGATGAAGACTTGGCCACCTAGCCAAAAACGAAACCTACGGGGTTTTTTTACCCCAGGGGCTCACTGGGGACAGGGAGGAACTCCTTATATGGTCAGCACACTCTATAGTAGGGAGGATTATCACAACAAAACAAATAAAGAAGTGATATTTCAATTGAGTGAAATCACTGAATATACCTTTAAACATAGAAAGGTCATTGGTGCATTTCCCAGGTTTTGTTTCTCCCCCCTCGTCCCCCTGTCCCATGTCATCCCCTCTCCATGTGACTCCATCGCCATGTCTCTCTCACTATGGATGGATTACGTCATTATTGGACTCAAGCTGGACTCAATCAACTTCAACAGTCTTTTGAATAGTTTTCATTTAGTATTAGTCACATTTTGGTCACCCGGAATGTTTTGCCGTTAGTCTAGTTTTAGTTGACTAAATCTACGGCTGATTTAGACGACTAAAATGTATTTTGGTGGGCCTCGATGCCGTCGTAATGGCTGATTTTATGCTTGCTGAAAATAGCCGATCTACAAGCTCACAACGCGTCGCAGCGTGACGCGTTGTGAGCTTGTAGATCGGCTATTTTCAGCATGCAACCAAGTGTAAAATGACTTATACTGTATCTCTCGTCCACTACTCCCTCCCTTTAGTCTAGTTTTCATTTATTGACGAAATTGTCGATATATTTAGTTAGTTTTAGTCATCACAGCTTAGTTTTCATTTAGTTTCCATTTAGTTTTCGTCAGTGAAGAAAAGGTAGTCGACGAACATGTTTTCGTCATAGTTTTAGTCGACGAGAACAACACTGATCAGAGCTGAAAGGAACATTATCTCTGATTGTGTCTCTACAGGATAACATCTATTGACATCAAGTATCAGATGTGGAAGAACGGAGTTGTGTTAACTGACAATGTAAGTACAATCATCACTCTAGAGGATATTGTGGGAATTGACCTGGCTTTCTTTGGTAGTAATATTTAATTGCCTATTTTTTGCAGAATGTTTGCCTATTATGACATGGTCAGAATAGGTACATTATCCTATAGGCTAACACAAATAGCCAATCTACATGCTTGCAATGTGTCGCATTGCAATGTATTTGCAGATCGGGGGGGACTGCCATTGGATTTTTTTGAATTTTCGTTTCTTTTCATGCTATATGAAAGCAGGGAATCATAGCTTCAAATTGACACATTGGTTGTTCAGTTTTTGGAGATATGGCTTATAGAGTAATTAATGTCTTGCAGAAAACAGCGAGTTGAGAAAACAGGCTTGAAAGGTTCACTTCTGTGGACTCTAACATTACACATAGCTACATGTTTAAACATGTTTAAACATATTTACAGCTCTGACACTTATTTCAGACATGTATGTGAAGAGTCTGCCTCATTTTGAAAAAAGAAAGAAATAATACGTTTTTCTCCTCTGGTGAAAAGCATGGAATTTCCGCGATGGCAGGCTCTCAGTCAAATCTGGTCACATTATGATGGTGTTCAGATGGAAAAAGGGTGGGGTTTAATTGGTTTAAATGTAAGATTTGATTTGACGGTGACCTCTCGTCTCCCTGTCTTAGACCTTCCTCTACTTGGTCTGGTACTGGCTGATGTCCATTCTGGGACATTACAACAACTTCTTCTACGCCACACATCTCCTGGATATCGCCATGGGTGTGAAAACCCTCCGCACCATCCTGTCCTCCGTCACCCACAACGGCAAACAGGTGTGTTACTTTAACTTAAGTGTAACTGCTTCTACTTTATCAGCCACATCCTGTGGTAGCCCCTTAAGATAATCACTTTATGTAGACTTAGATAGCATTTTATACAGACTTATAGCATGTTACGTAGACAGCACTAGAATTGCATTTTATGTAGTCATAGCACTTTATAGTATATATTAGGGATGCACTGAAAGCGAAATTCTTGGCCGAAACCGAATACCGAATATAGGAAACAGTTGGCCGAAAACCGAATACCGAATATCCGAATATGATTAATATTACATATTTTTTCCTACCATTGCTGTCATGGCCGTACCTTAAATCTACCTGATTTAAGGCAAAATAAATGGTTATGGCAAAACTTAACTTAAATAATAATCACTATCATGGGTCCATAAAACATTTATTCAGCTCTTTTGAATGTATTAATTGCATACACTATTCGGTGATATATTTTCTGCCTATTCGGGCCGTAACCGAATAGGCCGAATATGCATTTTTAGCCATTTTCTGCTGAATATTTTCTGCGGCCGAATATTCGGTGCATTACTAGTATATATGTATATTATAGTATAGTATGTATAGTTTCATTATATAGATATTCCACGGTTACGTTCTTAGCTTACGCATGTTTCATGATAACTACTTTTTATGTATGTGATGTATTGCCATGCTTTTGTTCTTGCTTAATGTAAATCGCTCTGGATTAAGAGCGTCTGCTAAATGCCTAAATTGTAAATTGTGTTTTTGTGCAACTTTAACGTGGTTTTGTGATAATTCCAGTTGATGATGACAGTGGGCTTGCTGGCGGTGGTGGTGTATCTCTACACTGTGGTGGCCTTCAACTTCTTCCGCAAGTTCTACAACATGAGCGAGGACGAGGACGAGCCCGACATGAAGTGTGACGACATGATGACTGTGAGTGATGCACTCCACCATTAGAATTCAACATTTAACCCATTTTAGACCTAAGTTCGATTCTATAAATGCCTTCTGAAAAACCCTATGTTTCATCTATGTCAGTCGCTCTCAAACAATTTCATGTCAAGAACCCCCAAAAAATATATGTAATTGGCTGCGGAGCCCCATCTGAAAATATGTTGTTTCAGGGACCCCTCAGAAGCAAAGATTTGAGTTAAAAACGTTCGCTGTCAAAGAATATATTCAAACATTTGGGCCACATTTTCACGATTTTTCAAAAATAGCTACAAGCTCGTAGCGCGGCACCGAGTGCCGCGCTATGAGCTTGTAGATCTGCTATTTTTCAATAGCCGAAACATATCATACCGGTAATGCTTATAAATCACCAAAAGGGGGTTCCCGTCCAAAATGGGTTCAGAGTGAACACAGTTTCTTTCTTTTTTTTAAGTGGCTTTTGAAGTGGTTAAGTAAGACACATCATTGTATTGTGTCATTAGAGTGTGATGTGAACGATGCTCCCATAGTGACCTCCTCCACCTATCCCTGTCCTCTCTCCCCTTCATCCTGCAGTGTTACCTGTTCCACATGTACGTGGGCGTGCGAGCCGGCGGCGGCATAGGAGACGAGATCGAGGACCCGGCGGGAGACGAGTACGAGCTCTACCGCGTGGTCTTTGACATCACCTTCTTCTTCTTCGTCATCGTCATCCTGCTGGCCATCATCCAGGGTATATACGCTGCGCACCGGTGTTGTTCTCGTCGACTTGAAACTATACCTTGAGACTACCCTTTTTCCCACCGACGAGAACTAAATGGAAACTAAATGAAAACGAAGCTGTGACGACTAAAACTAAGAATAAATGTACTGACAATTTCGTCAACAAATAAAAACTAGACAAAAATGTTAGGGAGGTACTAGTGGACAAGAGATCCAGTATAAGTCATTTTACAGTTGGTTGCATGCTGAAAATAGCCGATCTACAAGCTCACAATGCGTCGCAGCGCGACGCGTTGTGAGGAAGTGTAAAATCAGTCATTACGACGGCATCAAGGCCAAAACACATTTTAGCCGACTAAATCTACTGTAGATTTAGTCGACTAAATCTACTGTAGATTTAGTCGACTAAATCTACTGTAGATTTAGTCGACTAAAAATCGTATGATATTCAGTCGACTGAAACTAGACTAACAGTAAAACATTCCAGGTGACTAAAATGCAACTAAAACTAAATGAAAACTATTCAAGAGACTATGACTAAAACTGAAATCAAAATTGTGCTGCCAAAAACAACACTGCGTCCAAGTAGTTATACAACATCATGTGATACTCTGTCTGTCTCTCAGGTCTGATCATTGATGCCTTTGGTGAGCTGAGAGATCAACAGGAGCAGGTCAGAGAGGACATGGAGGTAAGACCACTTTTTACACAAACCTTTTCATGTCAAGGACCCCCAAATTGACACTAATTAGCCCTGCGGACCCTCCATTTGAAGAGATAAGCCAGGGACCCCCATAAGAGAAGATTTTTACGGCTCCAGCAGTGATTCTCAACCCGTTTAATTTCAGGGACCCCCAGTTTGACATGCATTAGTCTACAGACCCCCATTTAATGGCATTGATATCTCTGAAAAGGACCCCCAATTTATATTGTAAAATCAATGTTAATTTAACTCTGCGAGTGTACAAATGGTTCAATTTGTACACCCATTTGGTTCCAAACTATCATTTTGCTGGGGACCCCCTGGAACTCCCTCAAGGACCCCTAGGGGTCCCCAGACCACCACTTTGGGAACCACTGTTTTACACCATTTTTACACAAATGTTTTGCCAGCTTCAATGTTATCCCTGAATTTACAACACTGGTCCATCTGTGTCCTCTGTCCAGACAAAATGCTTCATCTGTGGGATCGGCAGCGACTACTTTGACACGACTCCGCACGGCTTCGAGACGCACACCTTAGAAGAGCATAATTTAGCCAACTACATGTGAGTTATCTACAGTTGGCACTATAGCAGCATGAAATGTCAGAATATGGCATTACTGTTTATTGTAAAGCCACATTCCGAGATGTGGCTTTACTGTGTGTGTGTGCGTGTGTGCGTGCGTGCGTGCGTGCGTGCGTGCGTGCGCGCATGCGTGCGAGCGAGGTGCAGTTTTAAGTCGTTTTCCTTCTCTTTCCCTGCAGGTTCTTCTTGATGTATCTCATCAACAAGGATGAAACGGAGCATACGGGACAGGTCAGTTCAAAGTCCTTATCCCTGGCTGTTCTACAGCATTCACTAAACCTTAGCATGTATAACAAGCAAGCCCAGGTGGATACCATTCATACGTACGTCAGAACGTACTGTATGTAGAAGCTTCTTTTGTCTTGAGCTTGTTGTGGCTCAGAAGAAGCCAGCCATCTTGAAAATCCTTTATTTGCATGCAGCATTGCCAGATTTTGCGAGAGCATTTAGCAATCAGGTCTATGAAAGCAAGCCCACAAGAAGTGACTAGGTCACATGAGCACTTTAAACCTATATGCATTGGATATTTGAAAATAGCAGATCTACAACTGATATTTTAAGATTGTAGGCTATTGTATGTAGGGGGATTCAAGCCCAGTTAGCCAAGATACCTGATAAATTAGTTTAGCCTGTCTAGATATGGTCAAAAATACGGGGGTCACTTTTGTTGATGTTTTTGCTCTAAATTATTGATTAATTTTGTGTGACATTGTATTGTAGTTTGTGATTGATTGTTTGAAAGAACTTATGTAAAGCGGACACTTCTTATGAATAAATGAGTTAAAATTAAAATGAAAATCTCTGCTGCTTCCAGGAGTCGTACGTGTGGAAGATGTACTCGGAACGATCCTGGGACTTCTTCCCGGCTGGTGACTGCTTCAGGAAGCAGTATGAGGACCAGCTGGGATAAATAAAATAACCGCGGACACATCGCGGTCTGTGTGTCGGAAGAAGGACGACAGAGGGGGAGAGGAGGAGGAGGAGGAGGAGGAGGAAGAAGTGAAGAAAAAAACCAAACGGAAATTAGAGAAAGGAAATAATTGCTTTTCAGATTTTTCAGACTTCGCTTTGTCTTAGAGTTCAAAACGGAGAGACACAACTCGGGACAGGATTCTTGATCTGTTGTCTCTCTCTCTCTCTCTCTCTCTCTCTCTCTCTCTCTGTCCTCAATGCTATGAACTCTTCCAACTGCACTTTTGTATCGCCGTGGGGAATTTTGAGTGATTTTAGAGAGAGAGAGAGAGATCTAACATTAATATATGATGACTGGAGGAGTTTGGGGTGTTTTTGGATCCTTCTGTAAATACACTACACAGCCTTTTTTTTGGGTGTAAAATATTAAAGTTGCGTCTCTGCACACAAATCCAGCTGCCTCATTCAGAAGCTGTTGCTGCACACATGTCCAGTGCCTAGAGTTCATTTTAAGCGCTTTAATTTGTGTAGTAGTTTCAGTTTTGTAACCATGGGACGTTTTATTTGCGATCACAAGGTTGAATGCGTTTGTATGGGTGCCGTTCTGCAAGTTATGACAACGTTGTCATGCTTTTTTTTCCCAGCACACCGTATATGTGGCATTTTCTTTTCATTGGGACTTAACGGCGCATCTTGTTTGGAGTCGGTAGGGAGCATTTGAAAGCATTTTGATTTGTGATGAGAGCAACTCCCAGCAGTGCCTTCGACGAACGTCACGAACCCAAGCAGTCACATTGTCCACTAAGGCTCTGGTCTCTCCCTCCCCTCTCTCTCTCTCTCAAGACTGTAGCAGAGGAGTTGTGGGGGGGTGTCAGGGGGTCTTCCGCCACCAGGGCCAACCATGGTTCATTTAGGGGCCAATCTAGAAGGTCCCCCATGCTTGCTGCATTGTTTTTTTGTTCTTTTTGTTTTTGCTCTTAACTTATTTGCTTTTATTTACTGATTTAAAAAAATAGTCATCATCACACGGACTATTCCTCTTGTAATGACAGCAACTAGTCTGTCACTCACCAGATCATAGTCCCGTCCCCCCTTCCTTTTTTATGCACAATACAAATGGTGGTTGGAAAGGGGGAGCACTGCACAGTGTTCCTCTACCCTGCAATGGTACAAAGACCCCCTTTCTCTGTCAAACGGAGCATCTTCGAAATGACTAAGATGAATCATCTTGTGACGGACATGATGATAGATAGTGTAGTCATGTCTATGTGATGTATACTTATATATATATATAACACATTTTGCATTATCAAAAAAATCACTTTGCACTCATAAGTCTTATGAGGGCGTTCCCTGGCTGTGTGCCCCCCTCCTCAGGCAGTGTCTCTGTGCCATCCGTGATCGATGATGGCACGTCATTGATCGATGGGGATCAGTGACGACCTTGCACACATACATACAGTAGGAGGATGCCAGGGTTATATTTATTTATTACTTACTACTACACAGGTCTACTGTAAACTTCTGAAATATGACTCTTAGCCCTGTTCCACTGACAGGCGACACTTTTATGCACAAAATAACGTCATTGTTTTTTGTCGTGCATTGAATTGCTTAAGGAATGTATTTAACGTATACATTGTGGCCAAAGTGTCATCTGTAATAACGGCATAATGACTAAGGCTGCTTAAGAGGCCTTCTGGCAAAATACATATTTTACATAAATGATAGATACATATATATTTTTTCTTTAGGGCTTTGAAGATGTAAAACGATCCATGCTACATTGTTGAAAGTAAAAAGTAAATGTGTACTGTTTTTTGGAAATCCACATTGGTGAAGAAAACAGTCATTTGAAGAATGTGCCCAGTTTGCAGTCAGAGGAGCAGGGGAGCTTTTTGTGTTTTTTTTTGCTAGTTACATTTTTTTTTCTATAGCAATTTTTTTAAGGAGGAAAAAAGTGCATATTGATTATTTTTCTCAATCAAGGACGTTGTGCGGGATGCGTTAACAGTTTTGTAAAACTATGCGACCTTCCAAATAGACTGCCTAAATGCAAATGTGCACTCTCTCCCCATATTGAGTTGCTATCGTTATGGTCACTCATTGTGTGACAGAGTGACAGTGTTGGTTTGCGTAAGAAGCTGACGTGTGCATTTGCTGGTATGCCGCTCAGAATTCTACAGTGAAAAATAGAGGTCACTGATTTACACCTGACCGAGTGCTCTCTGACTGACCCTGTGTTTCAATACAGAATATAATAAACAGAATATTTTAAGATGACCGGGGTGTATGGTTTGTGTGTACAGTATGAGCAGTGTGTGCGTCCATGTCTGTATCAATGTAGAATATTATATTCAGTTCCATAGAAAAGAGCAGAAAGTTGGCAGTCCCTTTTCTAAAGTATATTTCTTGCAATTAGTCCGAAAATTAAGTAGGGTATGTGCATGCATAAAGTGAGTGGCAAAGCTTAACGTTGTTTAATGCAATCAGATAGGATGTTTGAATGTATGGGCTGTCAAGGTCAGAAAGTAGTTTTGTGCTAGCGCAGCCTACTGCAGAATATGTCAAATTCATTATCAATTTCCTTCTGTGTTTCAAAATAACCAAACATTTAAACTATGCAAAATGTTTTGAAATATATTCTAAGGGTGTGGTCACACCGAACTTTAATTCTGCCTGTATGGGCGGATTCTGCCAATGCTTTTCAACGGGAGCAGAGCGGTTTGTTGCTATTTGAGGATTTAAAATAGCAATTTTAAATCCTCAACACCAATACAGTACATAGGATCTTAACGTAGTCTATACTGTAGCAGTATTGCATAGACTACAGAACCCACAATGCATTGGAGGACGACGACGACTTTATGAAGACATAAGTCTTCATGAAAAGGTTTGCTAAGATAATAAAACCATATGTCAATTCTGGACAAAATTCCCAGTGTGTGTGTGTGTGTGTGTGTGTGTGTGTGTGTGTGTGTGTGTTTGTGTTACTTGGGGAATAAAACCCAAAGTGTAAATAACATAATGACCATTTTTCATAATATGAAAAATCTTAGAGTCTTAGACAATAACAAAACCATGTGATGGTATTTATGTTTACTTTGTCCCTTAATACAGGTTATGCTGAAACATAAAGACATTCATAGGCAGAATGCTGATTTGGTCTCTTTATTCACAAGTAATAGAACAATGATTTGTTTTGTTTAGATGTTTTGTTTTTCATACAGCTTAAAGAATCAATAAAACATGTCCATTGTACAATTTCAGGGCATTTAACATTTTACTGCTTTGATTAAACTATTAAAAGAATAATGTGCAACATTTTTGCGGTCTCCAAACAAAGTATGTATGATAACAAGTGGCTCAAACTGGAGACCCCAACATAAGGACAGATGGACAAGTGGACAAGTTTTAACGGTTTTTATTAACCACTTCCCCACAGAAGCATTGAACCAACAAACAAAATATCAAACAAAACACATATTACTGTCAGGTACTTTACCAAATCAGGAGAACAAAGGAGACCTGGAGATGCCGGCCAAAACAGGAGAATGAGGGGGGGCCCAGGCCACCCCCTATAGGGACGTCGAAGCCGTTTCCCCCCTCCCCTAACTTAAACCAATTAACTAATAACGAAAACTCTAACTGCCGGCCATCCCCAGGACAAACTAACCTAAATTAAGTTTAACTGAAAAGTATTGACATGGATTGGCACTGAGCTGTTGCTGGGTCTGTGTCTGCCTTGACACTGAGCTGGCATGGCTTTTATAGCAGAGGGCTGCAGCAGAGGATGATTGGGGAAACTGCTGCAGGTGTGCCAGCCTGGGTGTGTCAGTCTGAGTGGGGTTGAGAGACAAAGATTAGGCACAGACAATGATTGAATGACTTGAGTGTGTGTGTGCGAGTGATGTCATGGCCACACGCAACAACATGATAACATACTGTTTCATACATCTAATACATTCATGAATAATATAGTAAGAAATGAGTCTATCAAGATGAAGACATTAATGAATAATATAGTAAAGCATGAATTCAATCCATGCAAGGAAACATAAGTACAGGTATGGACGTTGATTGGAGTCTACACAAACTGGACGAACACAACTGTTTGTGACGAGCGCCCAAACCATGTTGCGGCCATTAAACCAGCTGGCTCGAACACCAATGGCATTAACATAATGATACAACAAAGTCAGGTCTCAATTGCAATTAATTTGTTTTGAATTCAGGTAAACATACCATAGTAGATTGATACATTGCAGGAAATCCTACTCATGAGTGAGGCCGTCAAATAACTCATAGGTTAAACACAGTTGAGACTCATTTGATGTTGAAGGACTCATCGAGGCTTTTCTTTGCCTGTTTTTTGTCAATCTTCATCCAAGCTGAAGGAATTTCAGCAGGTTTTGCATCGTACTTTTTGGCAAATTCATTGTTGAATTTCCTCATCACATATTTCCAGTAGTCTGATGCCTCGATGCTTTCGTCTGGTTGAATTTTCCAGCTGGGGAAAATGTCTGTGTACTCTTTATAAGGGTGATAGTTATCCTTTGTCTCAGAACAACAGAACATAGACTCACTTATCACTAAAGAAGAACACACATCAGTAACGAGTTCCCTTGATTGACTCCATTTGTAACTACCAAGACCTTCTGGTCTGTGGACTGAAGCAAAGTGTTCCGTGTGTCCTTTGCCTCCTGCGTCACAAGGCACTTTGCAGAATGGACACCGTTTCCCACATCCAAAGATTCTGTTGAACAGCTCATTCTGGGGTTTGACATCAAGTGACCTTAGTTTTTCTGGCAGGTCCTTTGCTTCGAATGTCTCCGTGAGTGTCTGTTCCATTTCTTTCACAGACACTTTAAGCCACTGGACAAAACCCTTCAGGGTTGATTTGTTCAGGGTCAAGACAGTTGCCAGAGCATCCTTTGGAATGACCAGTTTATCACCAATTCCATTGCAAATATTTTGGACAAAGGTCTCCACAGTGATGTTTTCCTTGTGGGCATTTGTGATAGCGATAGTTATGATCTTGATGTTTGCTTCAATTTGTTTGTTTTCCAATTCAAACAGCTCATGCCCACTTGAGAATTGTTCCACAATTTTGACAGATATCCAGTCTTGGACAAAATCTTCATATGAGAGAATGTAGCTCAGATAGGTCTCAAAACTGTTCTTTGACAGCAAATAGTTCAAAAGGGAGTGCTGGAAGAATGACCGCGTGCTAAATTGATCAGCATTTTTGCCTGCCAGCATTGCATCAACAATTTCTGGACCCAAGGAACTGGTGACATTGTGTTCCACTGCAGGTCTCAGGCAGAGGTTTGTGAATTGCTCAGCTTTTTTCTGACACTGGTCTCGTTCATTGAATAAATCTTTAAAGGCAGAACAGTGCTCGTTTTTCAGTTTGTTTAGACAAACCTGTGGGTCATTTTTCTCTCTGAAGTCTTTGTGCATTTTCTGAAACGCTCGAGCTGATAGACCACACACGTGTTGTTTTAAGTGCACTTCAAACTTAATATCCAACTTAACATCTCCATTGGCACTCAACATGTTATCAATCTTATTCAGGATCTCTGAGATGTAAGTGTCATGGTAATTGGTTTTCTTTTCCACTTTCTCAGACACATACTGTTTGCAATCCTTAATAATCATGTCAGCTAGCCTTTGTGCAGCATTTTCATTGACACCAAACAAACGTTTGACGAATCCCACACGTTCCACTTCGAAGTGCCCGTTTCCACATTGTCGCAGGGGTCTTTCTTCCAGTAATTTAGAAGCATGACTCCCCTTTGGCGATAGGTTCAACCTCAGCTGATATTCAACTTTATTGTAGACATCAATGTCTTGTAACCCTGTTAAGTTTAATTCACTCTCAGTTTGTTTCCACAGCTCATCAAATTGTCTGTCTAGTGACGATGAAATCGTTTTTCTCTTAAGGTCACTCTTACGGCATTCCTCAATTAACTTCAGCACCTTGTCCTCTAATTTCTTTGCAAAGGTCTTCTTCATTTCGTCAAGACTTATCATCCCTCGTCTGATTTCAACAGCAGCGTACAGTTGATTGCGTACAGAGTTCTCAATTTCTTTTCGTAGGTTTTTTGCACTGTTTGAGAAGTCCTCTCTGTATCTCTCAACAAGTTGGACGTGTCCTTCTTTTTGCTTAAAATAGTCAGTCAGATGTTGAAGGAGTTTTGTCTCCCAAATAGAGAGCTCTTTCAAGGCTTCACTCATCAAATGAGTTAGTAAATCTTCCAGGTTTGGTACGTTAGACTTCACAGTTCCAAGGTTTGAGATCTTTGTTTCAGCATCTTTAACCCATGTGTACATGTGTTTTTTGATGTTCCATTCTAATTTGCTGGATTCTTTGCAAAGCTTCATGTAGGCATCGGCCACAAGGCTGTTTCGGAAACTGAAGATAAAGTTCTCTTGTTGTACAGCAGTCCACAGGCTTTTAATCCATCCCAGAAAGGCCGGTACTTCATTAGCAGATGCCTTGCTGCTTCCCATGGCAAGAATTTGGATGATGTTCTTCTTGAACTCATAAACAGCCTCACTGTACCCTGCATTTACTGGTGCCATCGGTGGGCTCCCATGCCAGAGTCCAGGGATGTACCAGTTCCCAGTGTCTGGATTGTATTTCATCACATCTGTGAAGTTCTTGTTCTGCTCCTTTTTCTCCATTTTGGCAGCAGCTTGAGTCATCTCATTCAACTGTTGCAACAGTAGATTCCTGTCCCGTAGGTTACTGTCTGGGGCTGCTACATCTGACACATTCTGATGAACAAACTGACAGTTGGGCATCTTCCCCACTTCTTTCATCCTGAGGAAAGCGTGGACAACGATTTGCAGGATGTCTTTCATGTCTGCTATATTCTCCATCGCAATGTTGATTATAGTGACATCACTAAGCCCTACAACAAGTGTTGCAAGCTCATTGTCATGCTCATAGCTATCATCCAATTGTGCAAGTTCTGGCGACTTCAGACCTTCAGTGTCAATGATTAGCACAAAGTCACAGTTCAGAACACGTTTGTAGTCTTCTTCCACTCTGACAAGCAACATGAAGGCACCTCGAGTGCATCGACCGCTGCTGACTGCAAACTGCACTCCAAACATGGTGTTAAGGAGTGTGGACTTTCCTGTGCTCTGAACTCCAAGAACTGTTAGGACCAGGAGTTTGTTCTTCTTCCCTACCAAGACACTTAGCTGAGTGAGAACATCCTCCACCCATGTAAGAGGAATGGTGGATGCATCACCGTCCACCAACTCCATGGGAAATCCTTCAAGGAGCAATTCTGCACACAATTTGGGAAGTTGCATTAGCTGTTGACGTGATTTACAAGTTTCTGGAAGGAACTTTGCAGACGCATAGAGCTGACCCATTTCACGCAAGAAGTGTTCTATCCCCAGTGAGCTGTTGGAAAGTTGTCTATCAAGCTTTTTAATTTCATCTTTGTTCTCAGAACTCTGACATTTCTCTTTATACCGTTCACGGAGAGAAGAGAGTGTTGCTCGGGACAAGTTATCAAGGTTCATTCGCATCCACTTCAAAAAATATGCCCGCTCTATCCCTGGGCTTGATAATGCACTTATGAAGCAGGCCATGGCCTCTGATATGCCGCGTTCGTTTTGTTCTTTTCTAAGTTGCATTTTCTTCTGCAGGAGTTCATCTTTGTAATTGTCAAGGTTTTTCTCGCCAGCATTCTTAAGCCTAAATCCCTCCTTCTCTAAACAAGATAATTCTTTCAATATTCTTCCTTGCAGGGGAAGCTGATTTTCCTTGTACTTAAGAATGTCTGTTATCTTTGAGGTGATGGCGTCTTCATTGTCTGTTATCTTTGAGGTGATGGCGTCTGCATTTCTCTTGGCGTTCTGACACTCTGGGGAGTCCTCATCAACGGCAATTCCAAGTTGTTTGGCAACAGCAGCCATGTTCTCCATCTTCATCCTCATTTCTGAGCTGTTGACCACATTGGTGACTTTTTCTCTCAGCTTTTTGACGAAGTCTGCATCATTCATCTTTTCAGTCTTTATAATGAAGTTGTTCGTGTTCAACTTAAACTTCCCTGCCACTTGTTTAAGGGAATCACGACTGAAACCTTTGCCCTGGGTGTTACCGACCAAGAACAGCTGTGCTTTGTTGTTTTGGCTGCTCAGTAGTTTGTACTGAGAGTCCAAGTTGTCAAAGAACACAAAAACTGCTGCCGATGTCTGGCAAAGAAATTCATATTGTTTTTCAAAGGATTTGATGTCCCCCCGGAGGTTAGCTATAGCTACTGGCTCTCCAAAAATGTCAATGTTAGTGTTTCCACACGGAAGATACCAACTCATTTCAACCAATCCATCAGATATTTTCCTTGGACGATCACCACCTTCCATGTCTCGGTGAACAAATGTGTCATGATACTGTTGGGGATTACTCAGAAGATTATTGAGAACCTTTGACTTGGACAAGGAGCACTCACCCAGTCTTACAAAAGACACCATTGGAAGTTTAGAGAGAACAATTCTGTCTTCAATAAAGCTTTTCGGATCTAGAAGTGAATGAGATCTGAACCTCTTGATAATGTCTCTCATTGCCCAAAGCATGAACTGACACTGACCTGTTTCACAGTTAGGAAGTAGCAGCGGCAATGAAAACTGACACATGGACATTTTCAATGCAATCTCCTGCTGTAGCAAACCATTGGAGCACAGAAAAATAGCAGTGACAATGTCTAAGGGATGAATCATATCTGAGCCCTGACTGTCTAGCAGACTATCAAGATCAAAATCTGTGTCAGAGGAAGCATCACTGTTTGGTACAGATACTGGCGAACATTTCACATTCCTCGCTGTTACATTGACCATCATTAACTTCTTCAGAAAATGCCATGCAAGATCTGAATGACAAGTGGCAGGTACATCTGTAATGGTCTTCTTATCAATCTGCAGTATTGTGCTCAAGGATAGCTTCTCTGTGTAGTGATCCTCCAACCCCAGGTCTCTCAGAAGGGACTTCAAGAGGGAAAGTGTTGTCTGAACAGTGACTGTATGGCTTTCCTTGCTTCTGCCAGCTGCACCGCATTCACATATGACTCGAACTTCATACTCTGCCATTGGCTCAAGGCCAGAAATGATGGTCATTTCTGTTTGTGATGTCACTTTGTTCCATTGCTGTTGTTCAGTGGATACTTTAGCGTACTCTACACTGTAGCTCTCCACAGTCACCCCATCTCCAATCTCAGTGGGTTTCTCCCATGTAACTGAGAGCCCATGTGAGTTTGGTGAAGCTTGAGGTTTCCCAGGTGGACTTGTGGGTAAAGTTTTCATGGAATCACTGACTTCACTGGCTGGCCCTCTGCCAACTGGACACACTGCTCGGTATCTGAACACGTAGTCCGTGTTAGGAGACAATTTGGGAACAGTAACTTCATCAGCATTGGATGCTGTATGTTGGTGCCATTCATCTTGTCCAGTGACACGATACTCAATAGAGTAGTGGCTGACATGTTCTGCTCCAAATCGCGGCAGGTGCATCTTCAGTGTCACACTGTTATGCATTGTGTCACTTGCTGATAATTTCTCAGGCTTTGAAGGTGGTTGAAAATTATCATAGGTCAACTTCCCATCTTCATAAAGGTAGATGCTTGCTCCCCTTTGACTATCATTTGTTGTAGCTGTGATGAGGAACTGGATATCCTTGTTGTCTTTGTTCGCCTCTGAAAAATCAATGAACAGCTTTGCTCTATTTCTCACTTCTGACTGTTCTGAGATGTACCATTGTTTCTCTTCTACATGCGTTGTAGTGCTCACTAGTTTGGGTGTATCTCTTAGGTAGCTTGATAAATCTGACAGATATGGTTCAGAGGTTTGCAGTGATGTGAAAGCAAAGCATACAGCATGGTGGGTTTCTGAATTGAGGATTATTGTTTCAAGTTCATTGGAAGAGACAATTTTTGTGTTTTTCATCATCATAGTGAGGGATCTTATGTGGTTTATTTCTCTCTCTTTGCAGTCCATCCACTTGGTCAGGTCTTTGCTGTTGAAAGGAGACGAGTGTCTTGTTTTTAGGAACTCTGCGAGCACACTCTCCTCTTCCCCACCTCCTCTGATTAAAGGAAGTTTGTTTGCCAAGTTTTTCTGAAACTCGAGCTTGTACTGGTTGCAACGACCTTTAAAGGTTTTCAGCTTTTCGCCAATCTGGGGGAACTGTTGTGCGACTGGGCGTTTTAGTTCATCGTTGCACTTCAGTTCCAGTTCACTGAAGTACTCCAGGACACTTTGAGCTTCCATCACTAAATCAATGCTTATCTGACGGACCAGTTGAGCAGCAGATGAGTCTATATCCTTCAGGGGCATCAGCCAGACCTTCAGTGGTACGGCATTCTCTCCGTTTGGACCCAGCAACTCTGGCAGGCTTTGGTAGACTTGTATTGCGTCTTTAAAAGACACCGGATTTTTCTGTAGAGAAAAGTCCCCATGGAATTTGCATGTGAATTTCTCTACTTTTGCGATGTCTGTTTCTTTCATTTGTAGAGACCCTTGACCATCTATTGAGATTGTGGGAATCTTTTTGATTACTGCCTTCACGTCCCCTTCAACGTCTTGATGAGTATTTGTTTCAGAAACATCACGGTCAAATACAAAGAATGCTTGCGCCCCATAAAGGATACCTGTCACCACATGCGTTGCTTTGCCTGAATCAAAGACATCTGGATGTTTCACATTGCCTTTTCCAAGATGATTCATGGACAGTTGTTGGAACTTTGTGGTAGCTTTATATTTTAATGTTACTCTGGCCTGATGTTTTGAAGTCTTAGAATCATTGAGATATTTGGCAGAGCCATCAACTTTTACCAGTCCACACAAGAAACTTGCTTTCAAGGGAGCTTCAATATCCAGTGCTGAAGTTTTGTCCTCGATTGATTCAGATGCTACTATCTCAAATTCAGTGCTGGGCTGGGGTGTGATTTTTGCATTCTTCTCCAGAGCTTCATTATCCCACAACGTAAGCCCTGCAATGGAATGAACAGCTCAATTGGTGAAATATTTCTTTACCCTTTTCTATACAGTACTGTGTATGTCTTTCCTTATTTTACTACATTTAACATTATCCTTGCTGTGTAATGTATTCTTATTTAATTTTAAACACTTGAACCTATTTTTAACGTTCTTAAAGGATGACTTGTCCACTTTTCAACCTATCCTCACTAATGTTCATGATGAAATGGCATATGTTTCTACTCAGCCTGTGTCTCATAGGAGGGCTGTGGGCAGTTCAGAAACCCGTCCACCAGTGACATCATCGTTATGCAAAGAATCCACAAGATGGAGTCGTTGCCCGTGCCAGACGTTCCTTAAAAAAGTCTCCCAAAGCTACCGGATGTGTACATGGATTTGAACCGGAAGTGAAAGTCGGACATATCAGATTTATGATACTGACCTGGGATCAGCTCGGCCCCGCGATTGCTTTTTATATCATAACTAAGTCAATCTAAGCTCAAATCAAGCGCCGAATATCGCATTTCTTGCAGATTATGATCCATAATGCATATAAAGATGGCTTGTGTGCGTGCACGGGCGTGCATGGGGGAATTTTGGCCGTTTCTGAACTGCCCACAGCCCTCCTATGAGACAGACGGGTTTCTGAACTGCCCACAGCCCTCCTATGAGACACAGACTGGTTTCTGAACTGCCCACAGCCCTCCTATGAGACACAGACTGGTTTCTGAACTGCCCACAGCGCTCCTATGAGACACAGACGGGTTTCTGAACTGCCCACAGCCCTCCTATGAGACACAGACGGGTTTCTGAACTGCCCACAGCCCTCCTATGAGACACAGACTGGTTTCTGAACTGCCCACAGCCCTCCTATGAGACACAGACTGGTTTCTGAACTGCCCACAGCCCTATAGACACAGACTGGTTTCTGAACTGCCCACAGCCCTCCTATGAGACACAGAACGAATAGGGGAAAAAAGTGGTATTTCATCATGAACATTAGTGAGCACCAATTATATGAAGATAGGTTGAAAAGTGGTGAAGTCGTCCTTTATTTGTGACTGAATCACTTTCAATTGCATTCATTTGAAATAAATACAATTAATCTTACTACACTAAAAACAATTGCTTCTCCTAGTTTATTGCAATACAACACCATCTAAAAACACAGATTATTGGATACTCTCAATTACTCTCGGTTGTTACTAGTGATGTCAGCAATATTATTTTTGCCTTAATCAGCTCTTCTTGAAACTGGTCAATGGGCCACCCCTGGTAAAATGGCCTCTATATCCATATTGAAAAGGATCATGCTGTTCCCACCATCCAGGTAGTGTAATGGTCTATCTCAAGTGTGATCTAATGTCAGCGGTTCCCAAACTGTTTAGCTCATGCACCCCCTTCTACATCCCGACGTACGTAGATGACGCACCCCCAAAGCCTGAAACTTAAGGGGAAAAAAAGACAACCTAGTTTCCCTGATTTTAACCAGTCCTGTAGAGTTGCAAATATGGCAGAACTCGCCAGTTAGTTATAGGCGGGCAGGAAATAAAGTAGTTTAATTGTAACACCAGCAGCACCATTACACTATTAATGTCATGCACCCCCTATCTAGGCAGCTGAGCTGACGCATGTGCACCCCTGGGGGTGCACACGCACCCCTGGGGGTGCACACACACGCCACAGTTCGGGAACCCCATTGTCAAAAGACAATAGGCACGTTTACATGTCACGTTCTAATCGGGTTAAAACAAGGTTTTAAATACACCCGATTTAAAATATCCATGTATACACCTAAATAAACCCGATCAAGTCCGACCCGATTTAAATTCTAATCGGGTGCAGAGGGGTGGTCTAGACTTTTTTTAAACCCGATCAAGAGGACATTTCTTCCATGTATACACCTTAACCCGATTAGAATCTGATATGTTCTTTCTGCACATCAAATCGTCGGCAATTTCTGTTGCTTAACCTCCTTGTTTTTGGCAGTGCGATGAGGCGGTATACCTCTCTCTCGTTCCCTCTCCCCCTCTCTCTCTGCAAGCGCATGTGCACACGCACACACACACACACACACACACACACACACACACACACACACACACACACACACACACACACACACACACACACACACGGCACTATAGCCGAAAATCTCCCATGCAAATAAAAAGTATAAATAAATAAGTGTTGCAGCCACTGAGATAATGGATGATGAGAATCACTCGTATGCTACCTGAAGTTGCATGCGCTGCCCCCCCCTGCCTCTGTGATCGCAGATCTGTTTCTGTTTGGCTGAAGAAAGTTGATATCCAATATGCCTACATGCCATTATGGTTTAAACTTGAAGCCGTGCTGGTCAGTTTAGTGTGCTTCAAGTCAGAGTTGGAACAGCTCCGCTGCAGCTACAGTAATTGATTTGACCTAGTTTCACGTCTTTTGCTAGTGATGTAATCAAATTCATCATTTGGAAGCACCTGCGTAAAATTCCACATTAGCCTATTTGACATTTTAAATGGCGTGCATGCCATGTACTCTTAATATTTTTCATTGTATATAGATATTTAATATATTCTTTCCATTGCAACTATAGGGTAGGGTAAAATGTGAAAGCTGAATTAATAATAAATAGTATAAAGACGAGACGACTCAGACCATAAGGGTTATTAATTACTAGCCACAAAATAAGCTGGAAATCAATCAACTCCGACGTCTGAAGGCTCTACCATTCAGTAGCCTACCATTGCTAAACAGACACAGTCCAAGTAGGCTAGTTGCATTCTCGACAGAGATGAGAGAGGAGAGATGGAACCCAGCCAGCACGTCCACATGGGTCCCATGTGGTTTCAATGCGGGATACATGGGTACAAGTGGGAATGGGCTTGAACTGGGAACATGTAGTTCCAACATGTGGGCTAACTTGCATGGGTTGGAAGTGGGCAAGCCCATGTAGTTCCAACATGGTCTACATGTGGGCTAACTGGCATGGGTTGGAAGTGGGCAAGCCCATCTACAAGTAGGGCTTTAGCCTGTAGGCCTACACAAACAGCAGCGTTGTAACAGTAGGCCTATAGAGCATCGCAGTCCCGCCCCCTACCATGGCCCAGGAAACGATTCTCCGTTCATTTTCCTCATAGACATTTCAGAAAGTATTTATTTAAAGACGTTTACGCCGCGGACAAAGCCAACTGGAGTCGTGACAAATCATGACAACAAACACAATTTTTTGGGCCGAACAAATAATTAGAAAGAAGAAAAAAACGGCAGGTTACAACACTTTTTTTGTTGTTTTTCTTCTTTCTAATTATTTGTTTGGTCCATATTGTTTGTGTTGTCATGAGTTGTCACGACTCGAGTTGGCTTTGTCCGCGGCGTAACCGTCTTTAAATAAATACTTTTTGAAATGTCTATGGGAAAAATGCATTGGGATTCATTTCCTGGGCCATGGTAGGGGGCGGGACTGCGACGCTCTATAGCCTATAGGTATTAGGTAGGCCTACCATTACAATCCCTTTGTTCTTATGCTCATCTTCTCCACTCATTTCCCCCATCAGAAAAGTTGAAGTCAAACTGCTCTGCTGCTTCATTAACGAAACAAATCCAAATACATCCAGTGGCGGCCTTATATATGTTTCAATCGTTTCAATTGAAACGGGCCTCGAGCATCGGGGACCCCCCAAAAAAACAGTTCAGTGTGTGTAAAGGCGGGAGGGAAGAATGGGTAAAAGTGGGAAAACACATGTGGTGACCCATTTTATAGTAATAATAGGCCTATTAATAATAATAGGGTTAGCTGTGTGTATAATAATAATAATGTATTATTGAGTGGTGCAGCCACTTAAGGAACGGCAATGTGTGTCCCTATGTCTGTCTGTCTGTATGTATGTCTGTCCGTCCGTTTAGGGTACCAACAGGTGACAAAGTGGCGCTGTCGAGCTTCACACCGTGCACAGGTGCATGATGGGAAGTTGAGATTTTTTTTAGTGGAGTGTACTCGTAGCCTACTGTACTGTACTGTACTGTACTATACTTTTACATAATAGGTAGTTAATCAACTAGTCGACTAGTAAACTAGGCAACTAGTCAACTAGTAAAAATGACTAGAAGTGAATGCCCTACAGTACAATGTAGTACAGTATGAGTACAGTATAGTACAAGTAAGTACAGTACGACTACAGTACAAGTGCATTACAGTACGAGTACAGTACAGTACAATGTAGTAGGCTACAGTACAAGTACGGTATCAGTACAGTACAGTACAGTACAATGTAGTAGGCTACAGTACAAATACGGTATCAGTACAGTATGTCATGAACGGGGCCTCCTGTGTGCACTCACTGCACTAGCAGCGCTGAGACACTGACAAAAAAAGAGGGGGAAAAAAAATCATTTTTTTTTTTTGATAATAATTATTAATTATTAAAATTATGACGTCATGAACGGGGCCTCCCGCGTGCACTCACTGCACTAGCAGCGCTGAGACACTCACAAAAAAAGTGGGGGAAAAAAATCATTTTTTTTTTTTATAATAATAATTATTAATTATTAAAGTTATGACGTCATGAACGGGGCCTCCCGGTCTCTAAGGCCGCCCCTGAGTACATCACCACTTACATGGGTCTGATTTAATTATACAAACAGTAGCTAATCTGATTAAAAGTGGGCACATGTAAACACCTGATCGGATTGAACTTGCCCCATGTAAACACTTGATCCAAAACCTTCAATCGGGTTTATTTTAATCAGATTGGAAGAAAGGTGTCCATGTAAACGCACCTAATGTGACGTCTGGAGTAAGTCAGTACTCCACAGAAAACACAAATTAGTAACAAACGCAAAACAGTAATTCAATCCTCTTATGTTACATACAGGTGTATCTCAAAAATGTAGAATATCGAGGAAAAATTTCATTTTCTTCAGTAATATCATTAAAAAAGTAAAACCTTCATATAGCCTATTCTAGATTCATTCATTGTTAATTCATGCACTCAATACGTGGTCTGGGCTACTTTTAATCAAATTATTTCATCAATGGTGCATGGAGGTGATAAGCCTGTGGCACTGTTGAGGTGTTATGGAAGCCCAGGTTTGCTTTGATAGCAGCTTTAAACTCATTTGTATTGTTGAATCTAGTGTCTCACACCTTGACAATTCAACCTAGATTCTATGTGTCAGGTCATGCCAGTTGGCTGGTCAGTTAAGCACAGTAATACCATGACAGTCAGTACACAAATTACTGGTAGTTTTAGCTCTGTGGGCAGGTGCCAAGTGCTGCTGGAAAAGGAAATCAGTATACCCATAAAGCTTGTCAACATACGGAAGCACACAGTGCTGTAAAATATCCTAATAGATGGTTGTGTTGTATCTACAATGGATAAAACACAGTCATGATTTGGGTCCATGTTGTCTGCATGGTGTTTGTCCAGTGACAGTGAAAACTTCACACTGGAGTAGAGCCATCTACCAGGATATTTTAGAGGACCTTGTGCTTCGGTATGTTGACAAGCTTTATGGAGATGCTGATTTTCCTTTCCAGCTCGATTTGGCACCTGCCCACAGTGCCAAAACTACTATTCCTAAAACGGTTAGTCCCAATACCTGATTCTGATTGGCTGGTTTCCGTTGTAAATATCACGATAATCCACACCTTCAATCACTTTATATCATTCCCAGCTGATCCCGCAGCTCTGTATCTGAACTGGGGAAGGGAAGCATTTGATTGCCTTACACACCCTGGCCGACATGACTGGCCTCGTAACGACAGCAATCGCCTCCTATTCCCCCGTCACAGAGACTGGCCGAGTAAAAACAAGGACATGTGGCTCGCTCTGGTGGGCGCAAAGCGTAGCTACATTTGTGAATTTAATAGTTTTATGAGGTTAATATTGCTGGTTATTATTGTTGGTAACCGTTTTAGAAAAGCAATAACCCATGCGAGGTCCCAGCTTACCGTCTTATCTGAGACCCTCCGCTACGCGTCGGGTCTCGCTACGCCTCTCAGCCATTATAAAATACCCGGTAACCTGAGACCTCTTGTGCAGGCTTATTGCTTTAGTAACTGGTGTACTGACCATGGTGTTACTGTGCTTAACTGACCAGCCAACGGGCCTGACCTAAACCCCACAGACAATCTAGGTTGTATTGTCAAGAGGAAGGTGTGAGACACTAGATTCAACAGTACAAATGAGTTTGCTGCTATCAAAGCAAATCTGGGTTTCCATAACACCTCAACAGTGCCACAGGCTGATCAACTCCATGCCACGCCCCACTGACATATTTTCCAGATGGTCGACATTTCTGCATTATAAATTTGTTTTTTAGTGGTTTCATAAAATATTCTAATATTTTGAGATAGGATTTTTAGATTTTCATGAGCTGTATGCCATAATCCTCAAGATTAAAACAAATCAATGTTTTAAATATTTCACTTTATGCACAATGAATCTAGAATATATGAATATTTTACTTTTTGAATTATATTATGGAAGAAAATTAACTTTTCCACAATATATTTTTTAGATGCACCCATAGCTGACAGACCATGTTATGTGAATGTCAATAGTCATATATTGTTGTAAAACTTTTGGGTGAAATGTTAATGAAATTTGAAGTTTGTTGGTTCAGTTTTTTTCTGTTTTCTGAAAATCGTAAAACAATATTAGGCTACAAAATGGACAACTTTGTTTTTCAACCAAGGTTCATGTTTGTTATTAGAAAAAGTAAAAGATGAGGGGTTTTTTTGCTATTTTTGACAGGGGAGCATTCGAACAAGTGGTGAAATATGTCTCTCTTTTTTTTGTACACATTTTTACAGAAATGTCATAGTCTAGTGATTCTTATGAACAGTCATAGAGCATCATGTACATTTACCTGGTACTAGTGAGTCTTATGAACAGTCATAGAGCATCATGTACATTTACCTGGTACCAGTAAGTCTCGTCGACAGTCGTACAGCATGCCCAGACTGAAGGGTCGACCAAGAGCAGCCAGCTCCATCGTTGGACCGCTGTCTGGGTCCATGGCTCACACTGCAATGAAGAAAATGCATATCTGTTTGTTCATTCATTCTATTGGCTTTTCTAATTTAACAGTAGTAGTAGTAGCAGCAGCAGCAATAGCAGTAGCAGTAGCATGAACAACCGTAATAACTAGAACTGCACTCTGTCGAGTGCCTACTTGCTTGTTGCACCCAAGTAGGCCATTAATGGCCTACTAGTGCGCAAGCAGAGCGTGCAAGTTCTGGTATAACTGGCTCTCAATGGTGACGTAATAAAGATATGTTTCAGTGCCGGGTGGATTAAAGGAAATGCCTCTATGTATATATGTATATGTAATTTGTAAGTTGATTAGCGGTATACTGTGGTTACTTGGGTTGTTTGATGCGTATGTCCCGTAGCAGCATATGACGTGATGAAGATATGTACCAATGCCAGGGTATAACTGGTATAACTGGCTCTCAATGGTGACGTAATAAAGATATGTTTCAGTGTCGGGTGGATTAACGGAAATGCCTCTATGTATATATGTATATGTAATTTGTAAGTTGATTAGCGGTATACTGTGGTTACTTCGGTCATTTGATGCGTATGTCCCGTAGCAGCATATGACGTGATGAAGATATGTACCAAATACTACCAATGCCAGGGTATAACTGGTATGACTGGCTCCAAATGATGACGTAATAAAGATATGTTTCAGTGTCGGTGTATATGTAATTTGTAAGTTGATTAGCGGTATACTGTGGTTACTTGGGTCGTTTGATGCGTATGTCCCGTAGCAGCATATGGCATGATGAAGATATGAAGTGATTAAAGGACATGCCTCTATGTATATGTGTATGTCCCATGGCAGTGTATGACGTAATGATTACTTGTGCTTGATATGGCAGTGGTGTCAGATTACATGTATACATAGGGGCATTACCTTTAATCCACCCGACACTGAAACATATCATCACGACACCATCGACAACCTACGCATCGTAGCACCTGACGAAAAATATTACTTGCACGCTCTGCTTGCGCAAGTAACAAGTAATAACCAGTAAGACGCCCTGAGGGTGAGAAGCGACCTCGCCCCTTTCGGGCGTGCACGCATCCGCCTGGATGACAGCAGACTGCAGGGCGAGCACTGGCGCTTTGGCAGATCAACATATAGAATGAATTCTGTACTGGCCATGTATGGAGCGTGTCTTGAGTGTACAGAGTTTGATGAGGTCAGATCAACATATGGAATGTCAGAAACAGGTCAGCTCCACATTATGGAGATCTAAGGGTTTGAGATCCAGTCTTCTCCATGTATGGCTATCCAGGGTTTGATGAGGTTTGTGTCGTGACGTTAGGGGCAAATATTAACCAATCAGAACTAAGTAACTAATGAAGGACGAGGACTTTAAACCAAGTCCAGTCTGTAGGACAAACCGTTGAAAAGTTATGGCAGATGTTGTAAATTTAAAAGACTGTAGTTACAGGGCCTGGCCAAGAGAGGGCACTAGTACACCAGACTAACCCTGTTAATGGTTTACCTTTATGAGTTTAACGCTAGGACTGGAGCTTACATCTTAGAACGTCTGGATTGTGGAGAGTTAGGATGAGCCCCAGAATGACAGCAACACTGCAAAGTAAGAATACAGAGGAGAAAGGTTGAGACACAAATGACCACAGCTCCAAACAATATACTGAAAGGTTGAGACACAAATGACCACAGCTCCAAACAATGTACTGAAAGGTGGACATCTGACATTGCTACATGAGTATAAGGTGGTCCCTATTTGTTAGCCGATTTGCTCGTTTACATATGACATAAGTTTTCCCTTCAATGTCAATGGCGTTTAATGTTTTGAAACTTTTGATGTTTAATTTACGTCATATTTAGCGGAAGTATCAGCTCTTATCATCATACATCATCATGCATCATCTCATACTGGCCAATCAGAATGCCTGTTGCCTGTGATTGATCATCGTCAATGGCAAAACTTGAGACGGGCAGGGAGACATTTTGCAGACATTTGACCGGAATTCTCTTCCTGTGGTCAATGGCAAATCTTGAGACGTGTGGAGACAAAAGCGGTTTATATAAATCTGGGTTTCACACCCATGTGAAGTGAGTGGCGCTGTTATCAGCATACATCATCACACATCACATTCCGTGCTCAGACAATCAAATCATCACAAATGTCATTCCGGTCAATCACTTTTGGCGTCTTCACTTTTAATCTTCAATATGTACTTTGCTCAGCCAATCAAATCATCGCTATGGGGTGATCATCCAATCACAAGCCAATGTTTGTGTTCACACTAACCTGGAAAGCTGGGCATATAGGATGTTGTGTTGTTGTGGTTTTCAGCAGCTGCTTGGAGACCTTCAGATGGAAAAAATAAAGCCAATAATTCAACATCGTTAACAGAGTTGGTTAATTAGTTCACTCCACGTGTTATTACTTCATTGCCATTTGCTCATTTTTGTTTGTTTTTATGTGAGTAGCATTCCTCTAAAACATTATGACCACATTTGCATGAAACGTGGTGAATGTGGTCATGAGGAAAATAAATGGTAAATCAGGGCCGGCTGTAGCCTGGCCCACTAGGGTGGGCAGCACGACTATATGGGGGGGCATCCCGCACGCACCGCATAAAAAACTATGCTATCATCTCAGATTATCTATCTATCTTCTCCTTGTTTGACCAACAGTAACCCAATTTCCATCCGCACCCTGTTGGCAGTGGTGAGATTTAGAGGTGAAGAAACCACCGGTTGCCTTAATAGTGTGTGAGATTTATAGATTTTAAATAATATATTGGAAGCTTTTAATCCAGAATTGATCAATGTCACCATGGGCCACATACTGTACACTACAAAACAAAAATAAAATTAACAAAAAACGAACATTCAAAAGGGCACATTGCTGTCCAGAGGGCAAAAGGGCAGGTGCTCTAGCACCACCTAGTGTCTTATGTGCACGCCACTTCCTGTCGGTTAACAGCACTTATGGCAAACAGTGTTCAGATGGGTTCAATTTCTCTAAAAATGCTGCCCACCCAATCAGAATTGATAAAGGGTAGGCCTACTGATATTTTGTGGTATGTTTTATATTGGCTACAAATAAATATTCTCCATAACTTTTGATTGGGTGGGCACTGGGCAGGACACACCCTCACGCACATTTCGGTGCGTGAACCATCCCTGGTGGAGGTGGAGAGACTGGCAGGCCCCTGCTACTGAAATAAACACACTATGGCAATGATTCAGGGACGAATAGTTTTCATAATCCTTTCATAATCCTTTCATAATCCTTTTTTCCCCCGCGGGGGAAAAAAGGTTGTTGTTTTTTCTTTTCACACTAAACTCAAGCGTTTAGGTTCTAAACACTTATTTGTAACACTTTTTAAACGTCACAGTGTTTAGTTTATAAACAGAAGAGCATGTTTAAATGCCATGATTGCAGGCCTGTCTGCCTCAGCAGGTTCTGTCTCACTCACACTCTCTCCAACAGACATCCTCAGCCACGCTCCAAAAGTGGCATCACCTGTCACTCATTAGTAGTCTAATCACTCTGTGAGGAGCTATAGTTCCTTTTCTCCTTTTCGCTTCTAAACCCCTTGTTGCTTTCCCTGTGACGGTCACTCAGCAATAAGGTGAAACAGAACACAAAGATGAGTAGCCTATTTATTTTTGAGTGGTGTAAACCACTCCTACAACTGGCTTTGTTGTGCAGAAAAAATGAGCATGGTTGCTATGTTCACCCTGTTCACCCGGGTGTGATTTCATGGCTTTGTTTGAACATAGCATGGTTGCTATGTTCACCCTGTTCACCCGGATGTGATTTCATTACGTCAGACATGATTTCATTACGTCAGACAGGCTATATAAGACCTTACACCACTCAGTTCACACGGGTGTGATTTTTATTTTAACACGCAGCACCCTTCTCCCTCTCTCTCTCTCTCTCCCTCTCTCTCTCTCTCTCTCTCTCGTGTGCGCAATGTCTGTGACTGTGAGACTGTGACACAGACGCGGTCAATAATATATAGCATAAATAATAGGCCAAATATAACACTTTCCCTCTATCTGTGACTGTGATCAGCTCCTCACACACATACCTACCTGGCAGGTTAAGCACCCAGATTAGCATTTCAATGCCTGATCTGCATGTGTACAAGGGACAGGCAACGCGGTCCACCCCCCACCACCCCCGCACCGGACAGTGAGTAAAACAGACGTGTTAAGTTGCCAGACTTGGATGGTTAGAGCGGCGCGATTGTATACACAGTCAATGCAAGACGAGAATTGCGCGAACGGGCGCGACCTGATGCGGCACAAACGGGACGAACCGAGGCGAATATATATTCAGGTCCAATTCCTCATGGGGGCCGAGATCCCTGGTCCAATTCCTCATGGGGGCCCTGGCCCCCCGGCCCCCACAGACTCTACGTCGTTGCAATGATTACCGGAATATTGGAATACAGAGATATTTAGCATTGATTAAAAGTAAGAAATCATAAATGAATGGAGAAAAAAGAAGAAAAAGGAAAGAATATACTGTGTATGAATTGAATTGTGAGTCTGTCCAGCGCCTCAGTGAGGAGCATTAAGTTCATGCGAGGAGAGCGTCGCAGTCCCGCCCCCTACCATGGCCCAGGAAATGATTCTCTGTTCATTTTCCTCATAGACATTTCAGAAAGTATTTATTTAAAGACGTTTACGCCGCGGACAAAGCCAACTCGAGTCGTGACAAATCATGACAACAAACACAATTTTTTGGGCCGAACAAATAATTAGAAAGAAGAAAAAAACGCACTTTTTTTTTTGTTTTTTTGTTGTTTTTCTTCTTTGTAATTATTTGTTTGGTCCAAAATATTGTTTGTGTTGTCATGAGTTGTCACGACTCGAGTTGGCTTTGTCCGTGGCGTAACCGTCTTTAAATAAATACTTTTTGAAATGTCTATGGGAAAAATGCATTGGGGTTCACACACACACACACACACACACACACACACACACACACACACACACACACACACACACACACACACACACACACACACTGTATTTAGCCGCTGACGCCCCATCTGAAAATATGACTTTCCAGGGACCCCCCAGAAGCAAAGATTTTTAGTTAAAAATGTGGTGCAAGATTTGCACATTTTCATGATTTTTCAAAAATATCGGATCTACAAGCTCGCAGCGCGGCACTCGGTGCTAAAGTGTAACACAATGCTTAAAACACTAAAAGGGGTTCCCGCCCTAAATGGGTTAAACTCCATACTGTACTGTACATAGACCTGTTTGAGTTCAGTACTATCATATAAAACCATTATCTACTGTCTAATTGCAGAATCAACAGTGTGCAAAGAGTAGCTGCGTGTGTGCGTGCGTGTGTGCATGCAGAAATGAAGTTGTTTCATTGAGTCTATGATTGAGACACAGGTGTTACAGAAACTTCATCAGCAATAATCTTAATAAAATTGTATATAAAAGTGAATATAATATTGGTCGAATTATAGGCAACAAATACATCACAATTCAATCAACATTTCAATCATAGAAAGAAGAAAAAAACGGCAGGTTACAACACTTTTTTTGTTGTTTTTCTTCTTTGTAATTATTTGTTTGGTCCAAAATATTGTTTGTGTTGTCATAGTACCACAGACGAAAAACAGTCTAAGTCCAAATTTCAGACTGACCCCTCCACGAAAAGGCCTCGTTTTCCTGAACCCTTATCTATCATTTATATATTATGGATCAATAGTGTGGACTTAGACTGTTATTCGTCTGTGGTACTCACCTGTTGTCACGACTCGAGTTGGCTTTGTCCGCGGCGTAACCGTCTTTAAATAAATACTTTTTGAAATGTCTATGGGAAAAATGCATTGGGGTTCATTTCCTGGGCCATGGTAGGGGCGACGCTCTGTAATCAAGTAATTGTTCATTTTTATTGACTGTCCACGTCAAGCGGTGAATATCACCGTGCTTCACTGCCGTCCTTTGACCATGCACTGATATTCACAGTTTGACGTAGGACAGTTAATAAAATTAACAATTACTTCATTACAGTAGTTTGGCCATATATATATATATATATATATATATATATATATATATATATACACACACACACACACACACACACACACACACACACACACACTGTATTTAGCCGCTGACGCCCCATCTGAAAATATGACTTTCCAGGGACCCCCCAGAAGCAAAGATTTTTAGTTAAAAATGTGGTGCAAGATTTGCACATTTTCATGATTTTTCAAAAATATCGGATCTACAAGCTCGCAGCGCGGCACTCGGTGCTAAAGTGTAACACAATGCTTAAAACACTAAAAGGGGTTCCCGCCCTAAATGGGTTAAACTCCATACTGTACTGTACATAGACCTGTTTGAGATCAGTACTATCATATAAATCCATTACTGTTTAATTGCAGAATCAACAGTGTGCAAAGAGTAGCTGCGCGTGTGCGTGCGTGTGTGCATGCAGAAATGAAGTTGTTTCACAGGTGTTACAGAAACTTCATCAGCAATAATCTTTTAAGTGAATATAATATTGGTCGAATTATAGGCAACAAATACATCACAATTCAATCAACATTTCAATTTTCATAGTTTTTTTTAATCAAATGATTATAGAGCTTAATTAATTCCCACTTCACCATCTAAATGTGGCTTAAAGACAACAGGTCTCAGTGTCTTACCTTCAATGTAGATGTAGGTCTGGAGAAACACAGTGTTATACACTAGATTCTGCTGATAAACACTTGCAGTGAATGAATATGAAGACACTGACACAGCTCTGGGGTCTCCACTTCTTTTATAGCTTAGTCATTCCTCCAATGGGGGGAGCCTGAGCCTTGCCTCTGGTGATAAACCCGCCTCATGTTTACATGATACACTGACACCACGCTAGACAGGAACGCCCAAAAACGTCACATCCGGTTTTAGCCTGGGGTAAGAATTTTCTATGGCTGCCAATGCAACTTGGTCCAATCCTTAATCACATACGGACAAACATCTATGCCGATGCTATCTAACTTGCGGAGGTAGCGTGCCTGTCCACGGGCAATAGATCTTTCAACGTATGGCATTGCAAATACGTTTGATAATCACTACTCTGCTCAATATTGTTTTGAAAATGCCGCAAATTGCATTGCAGTGAACGAGCGCAAATCACAACTTCCCCCGGTTGTGGGCGGAGTCACAGTTTGAGGCGCTGTTTACGCGCCGTGGTGTCAGTGTATACTGAGCCCTGATAGGTGCTTGCACAACTTTGAAGGGCAGGGAAACCCAATCACAACCGAGCAGGGCCAGACCCTTAATCTGCCGAGGGCTGTGTATTCTTTTTTTCTTTTCTTTTCTTTTTCTTTTTTTTAAAACATGTTTCCCTGTTACAAGAAGAGGGACCATTTCTTATAAATGCCTCGCTGCATTTACAGAAAATGGTAGCAGTGGGTGCACCGCTCTCTTTCTCTTGCTCTCGCACGCACGCACGCACCCAAGCACACACGCACACGCACACGCACACGCATGCACTCACACACACACACACACACACACACACACACACACACACACACACACACACACACACACACACACACAGACAGTTTGAGAGGGGGAGAGGTGGTGGAGTTAGCTGCTTTAGCAGACAGTTTGAGAGGGGGAGAGGTCGTGGAGTTAGAGCAGACAGTTTGAGAGGGGGAGAGGTGGTGGAGTTAGCTGCTTTAGCAGACAGTTTGAGGGTCCAATGGAGTTAAGAGGTTTTGTCCCAAACATTTTTACTACTTTTACATTGGTTCAATACACAGACTTAAAGGGTGTTCAAAAGCACTGATTTATGAAAAAACAAAAAAAACAGTTAGGAGGTTTCCTCCCGACAGCAACAATGTATTGCTAATTCACTGGGGCTACAAAAAACAAGTACAGTCGCTATATGTGTTGCATCTTCAAGAAGTGCCTATTTGCCCAAAGGTCATGCCCAAAGGTCATGCCCACTTGCCCGAAAAGTAAATCATCCACAATAACAGTGGTTCCCAAAGTGGGGTCCGGGGACCCCCGGGGTCCTTGAGGGAGTTCCAGGGGGTCCCCAGCTAAATGATAGTTAGGAACCAAATGGACCCTTATGGGTCTGTAACTCTGAGAGTGTACAAATGGAACCAAACGGGCCCTGACAGGTCCATTTGGTTCCATTTGTACACTCTCAGAGTTAAATTAATAACATTGACTTTACAATATACATTGGGGGTCCCAGAGATAGAAATGCCATTAAATGGGGGTCTGTAGTAATGCATGTCACACTGGCGGTCCTTGAAATTAAACGGGTTGAGAATCACTGAAACTTTTCTTTTCTGAAAATAGTTTCCAGTGGTACTCAACCTTTTTCATCTCAAGGACCCCCAGAATTATCTGTATTTAGCCGCTGATGCCCCATCTGAAAATATTACTTTCCAGGGACCCCCCCAGAAGCAAAGATTTTTAGTTAAAAACTCTGAAAGAATATATATCGAAAGATTTGCGCCACATTTTCTTGATTTTTCAATAATATCAGATCTACAAGCTCGCAGCGCGGCACTCTAAAGTGCTAAAGTGTAACACAATGCTTAAAACACTAAAAGGGGTTCACGCCCTAAATGGGTTAAACTCCATACTGTACTGTACATAGACCTGTTTGAGCTCCTTATCATATAAAACCATGTTTGCGAACGCAGTGATTGCGAACGCAGTGAGCATTTACTATGAGACCCAGCAGATCACGTCTGTGTGTGTGTGTGTCTGTGTGTGTGTCTGTGTGTGTGTCACGCTGTAACACCACCCGCCCACCACCAGAGGGCGCAGCTGTATCACACACAAAAACACACACACACATGCACGCACGCACACACACACACACACACACGCACGCACGCACGCACGCACGCACGCACGCACGCACACACACACAAAAAACTTAACTTAAAAAAAAACTTAACTTAAAAAAAAAAATTAAAAAGGAAAAACGCACACACACAAAAAACTTAACTTAAAAAAAACTTAACTTAAAAAAAAACTTAACTTAAAAAAAAAACTTACAAAGGAAAAACGCACACACACAAAAAACTTAACTTAAAAAAAAACTTAACTTAAAAAAAAACTTAAAAAGGAAAAACGCACACACACAAAAAACTTAACTTAAAAAAAATTCACTTAAAAAAAAACTTAAAGAAAAAACTTTTTAAAAAAAAACCTAAAAAAGAAACACGCACGCACGCACACATACACACACTAAAAAAATAACTTGAAAAAACATTTAATTTAAAAAAACTTAACTTAAAAAAAACCTTAAAAAGTACGTAATTTATTCTAATTGTTGTTATTGCAATTTACGAGCTGCGTTCGCTTCCCGCGTTTGCGCGTCTTACTTGTATCTACTGTCTAATTGCAGAATCAACAGTGTAGCTCGACACATGCTAGACACACCTTTACTTTCAACATATATTGTTTTGTTTGGCAGGGATACGTTTCTGGGAAATGGGCTGACTGATTGTGAAGCTTTATAGCAGGCCCGGATTGGACAGTCTGGCAATTCTGGCAGATGCCAGAAGGGCTGGACAAAAAGAAAAATGAATAAAAAAAGACATAGTGGCGTCGTCGTCTCTGGGTGAACACCACAAATAGTCTGTGAGTCCATGAGTCCCCCCCACATGGAAATATAAATTGCATAAGCTATATAGAGACATTTATTTCCTTCTTATATATGTTTTAGGGGTTCTCAACATGTTTTGGCTGGGAACCCCCGGAAATGCTATATGGCCATGTCTCGCATTCTAGATATGTTCTATCGTCTCCTCCATCTTCCGCTCTCTCCCTCCATGGCCATATCTGACTTTCTTCATTAGGTCTGGCCTGTCAATGTCCCTCAGTGTGATTTATGTCATTGAATGACATGCACCAACTCACTGTTGAAATGACGCAGTACTGTTATTGAATTGAAAGAAAACAAGTGTCGGGCACTCGGGTGGCACAGGGCTAAAGTATCTGTGCAGAGGTTTGAATCCAGCGCGGTGCCATGCCCGTGTTTGGGGAGGGAAGCAGGGCACAGAGGGTGGTCTTTACCACTGCACGTTCTCTGTGTCTCCTTATCAACTTGTTGGAAAAAGTATATATTATATATAGCATTCTTGCCCTGATGAAGACCTGTTAGGTCGAAACATGTTGGCACTGGCAGTTGCCTTTTAATTTAATAAAGGCGTTCCTCATTTTTTAACCTTGTGTGCCCGGATCCTTCTCTTTGTCTCCACCAGGCCGAAGGCATGGGGAGAGAGTATGTTTTGCACTCCGTCCGTGTGTGTGTGTGTCCGTCCGAGTGTGTGTGTGTCCGTCCGTCCTTCCTTCCGTCCGTCTGTTACCAGCTAATCTCCGGCACCGTTAACCCGGTCGATGCCAAACTTTGCACACACACTCCCTGGATGCCAACGATGAACCTCTGCCCCACATTTTCCAGAACGGCCTGTTATAGCACCATGAGGCAGCTTTTCACATGTTTTACCTAAAACTGCACCGATCTGCGTGAAACGTTGCATGCACACTCCCTAGAGGCCAAGGACAAACCTTTGACCTGCATTTTCCGCATCTGCCTTTTATAGCGCCACCAGGAGGCCGACTTTTGTAAAACACATTTTTTGATATTACTCCTCCAGATTCTGTCCAAAAATCTCACAAATCGTTACACAGTATCTCTATCGTCATGTGCTCAAGACGGATCTGTCCGATATTTCATATTCCATCCTAATTGGCTATAATTGGCTTTCACAGTTTGCAAGATTGCCCTGTTTTGAACAAAAGCCTCAAATCATGAACGCAGCATGCAATTTACGTGAAATCTTTCACACATTTTCTTACTAGGCTGAGGAACCCTTTTCACATTGGCCTGTTATAGCGCCACCAACAGGTTGATTTTTGCAAAACACATTTTTGGAACAAAATGCCTCAAATCATCCAATTGCCATTAAAGGCGTATGAAGAAATGGCACCCTTTTCACATTGGCCTATTATAGTGCCACCAGGCACTCTGCATTTCCTCAACAAAATGAAGAAAATTGTTGCAAAAACTAACAAACAAAAAAACATGTTTATATTACTTTATATTACCAAACATCTCACACAGTCCTATCCTCCTGGTGGAGACCTGTGCCCAGAAGGGCACTTTTTCTAGTTTTCTCTCTTTTTGTCTCCACCAGGCCGAAGGCATGGGGAGAGAGTATGTTTTGCACTCCGTCCGTGTGTGTGTGTGTGTCAGGGTTGACGTCACGACTACCTAGTCGTTACGTCACTCCCTCCTTTTATAAGGCCTCGTGCCAGCAAATATTCTCTGACGGATTTAAGATTTCTGTAGAGTTACTTCAAGAAGATAAATCTAACTTTAAACCTAAGTTAAAGCTTCCATCTCTAAACCCGGAATCCCATCTATTCGGTAGCCTCTAGACAAGATGTTACATCTAGTCAGCACTTCCGCACTTGTGACCGCGGAATATCCTCAACCCTTACAGTTAAATCCGTCCAATATTTTGGTCGCAGCGGTTGAGCATGTCTTCAGGCTCCGTTTCACCCAATGAATTTCCCCCTACCGGCGACAACCCGCCTCCGGCTGGGGGCAACGTTGAATTCCCCTGCCCAGGTTGCACAGTCAAAGTTGAACCCCAAGATGGAGACTAAAATATCCTAAAATATCCCCAAAATGGAGATTATACCCCCAAGGAGATTATACCCCCAAGGAGATTATACCCCCATCCCCGGCTACTTCAGCCATCCCCCCCTCCCAATCCCAGGCTACCTCAGCCATCCCAGGCTACCTCAGCCATCCCAGGCTACCTCAGCCATCCCCCCCAACCCGCGTGGACACGTTCCTCGAGGGGAGGGTACTGTCAGGGTTGACGTCACGACTACCTAGTCGTTACGTCACTCCCTCCTTTTATAAGGCCTCGTGCCAGCAAATATTCTCTGACGGATTTAAGATTTCTGTAGAGTTACTTCAAGAAGATAAATCTAACTTTAAACCTAAGTTAAAGCTTCCATCTCTAAACCCGGAATCCCATCTATTCGGTAGCCTCTAGACAAGACGTTACATCTAGTCAGCACTTCTGCACTTGTGACCGCGGAATATCCTCAACCCTTACAGTGTGTGTGTGTGTCCGTCCTTCCGTCCGTCCGTTAACAGCTAATCTCCGGCACCGTTAACCCGGTCGATGCCAAACTTTGCACACACACTCCCTGGATGCCAACGATGAACCTCTGCCCCACATTTTCCAGAACGGCCTGTTATAGCGCCACCATGAGGCAGCTTTTCACATACCTAAAACTGCACCAATCTGCGTGAAACGTTGCATGCACACCCCCTAGAGGCCAAGGACAAACCTTTGACCTGCATTTTCCGCATCTGCCTTTTATAGCGCCACCAGGAGGCCGACTTTTGTAAAACACATTTTTTGATATTACTCCTCCAGATTCTGTCCAAAAATCTCACAAATCGTTACACAGTATCTCTATGGTCATGTGCGCAAGTCGGATCTGTCCGATATTTCATATTCCATCCTAATTGGCTATAATTGGCTTTCACAGTTTGCAAGATTGCCCCGTTTTGAACAAAAGCCTCAAATCATGAACGCAGCGTGCAATTTACATGAAATCTTTCACACATTTTCTTACTAGGCTGAGGAATATATCCCACCCTTTTCACATTGGCCTGTTATAGCGCCACCAACAGGTTGATTTTTGCAAAACACATTTTTGGAACAAAATGCCTCAAATCATCCAATTGCCATCAAAGACGTATGAAGAAATGGCACCCTTTTCACATTGGCCTATTATAGCGCCACCAGGAGGCCACAACCTGACCTGTGCCCTGAGGGGCACTTTTTCTAGTTCTCTCTCTTTTTAACTATGGAAAAAGTATATATTGTTAAAAAATATATAAAATTCCCATAAACTATCATCAGTATTTCAAACATATGCTAAATAAATAAAACTTAATTGAAAGAGCAGAGTGGGATGCTTCCGTTAGTTTTAGCTTTAATCACATGAACCCCAGCATAGCGTCCCTAGACCATTCACCAAAAATAGTGGATCTACAAGCTCACTGTTTTTGGCAAAGATATTTTGTGTAGAGGGAAAAAAGGAGGTGGCCTATAGGCTAGTATAGATGCCAGGGGGAACTCCAGTCAATATATGTAGGCCTATACACTGTGCAACACACTGTAATGGAACAATATACACTATCAGTATGTAGAACAGTATGTGGTTCTCAACCAGTGGTCCTTGAAGGGGTTCCAGGTGGTCCCCAGCTAAACAATGGACAGTTGGGAACCAAATGGACCCTTATCTTTAAGTCTTGAGAGTAATTTCATTTTACACTCTCAAGAGTTCAATTATTGTTAAACATCTGCATTACTTAAGAGAACTGATATTTCGATCAGCGTTTGCCTGTTATGTTATCCTAATGATACCAACATCAATTCAGCATGGAATTGTGGACAAAGTCTTATCCATCAACAAGTCTCTGGTCTGAGGGTCCAAATCTCATAAGATGGTGTTCCGTGGCTCAAATGCTGAATAAATAATGGGCCTTGATATGAAAAGGGTTGAAAACCACTGGTGTAGAAGATACTAAACATGTGTGTTGAAAAACCCTGCAGTGTTTAACCTGAATGTGACTTGTTTAGTAGAATGCTAAACAAAGGTTTCAGTGCTCTTGGAGTCCTGCTTTTTAATTGTTTTGTAGAACAGGGGGGAGCCATCTTAACTGGATAATAGTGTATTGACAACAGGTATTAATTGTTTTAGTGTGGTATAGGTTTTATGTTATAATAATCATTTAAACTGTTCACTCACTGTACTGGAGAGTGTAAATGTGTCAAACAGCTGAACAGCTACATCTGCCACATACACCTCCAACAGTCAATATTTAGAGAGTTAGAATTCCACCCACACCTTTCTTTATAAATATCCTGGTCTCTATACACAGTTACACACCCTCCTCCAACCTGGGGAGAATAACGGACTTGAACTCATGCTTCCTTCTGGTGGGATAAAAGTGACCTTTATAAGTAAGTACCGTTACTTATAAGAGTGGGCACCCTAGCTGTGCTCAAGCAAGGTCACAGAGGGACAGAGAGATTTCTATATAGTGTCTGAGAAAGTGAAGACGTCAGAATTCTCCATGACAGAACAAGCCTTCTGTCCTGCTTCCAGGGGCCCCGACTGACGAGCTGATATGGAGCGAATCTGATTCGCGATATAACAGGTCGTATATATGTTACTCATATTCAAATGCTGTTCTTATTCATTTCAGGGGAATGCCCCCGTGTAATCAATAAATATACGCCAGTCTAGGGCTAATCGGTAACACTGAGTTCTGCCTTTCATTGTACGGTGGAATGATTTAGAAGATCAAAGCTTTGGGTAGTGGGTAATCTCTGTGTGTGTATTATGCCCCCGGACCTCAGGATAAACAGAGCACCCACACATCCTGTACCATCACTTCATGCATGAGTGTCCAAGTTTACACCTGACAGGGGGGAGTTTCCCTGGTTGGACGTAGCGCGTGGAAGGCATGTGGCAGGAACACATTATTCCAAGCAGTTCCTTTCCCCTCCATCAGGCGCCCCGGCTGGCCAGGGGGAGGCAGTTTAGAGACAAGGATTACTGCATGTTTTTTGTGAGGGTACCTACCATAGGGGACACGGGGAGAACATGCAAACTCCACACAGAAAGGCCCTTTCTTTCGCCAACGCCACCTCGGGTATGGACACTGATGACGCGAAGGAGAGAACACGCCCCCAGCGCCCACGGCGTCCCCAGCGGGAATCGAACCAGGACCTTCTAGCTGTGAGGCGACTGTGCCACCATGCCCCCACCAAAGCAAAGCAAAGTTACTATATTTACCCAGGGTATCTGGGCAGGGCTGGACTGGGACAAAAATTCGGCCCGGTCATTTTCGCGTGAATTTGGCCCAGACCGGCCCACCACAACCAGCGCGCAGATAGCAGAAACTCTACCACCCACTCCGTCGAGGCACACACAAACAAACAAGCCCTAATACCACCACTTTTACAGAACAACATAAACGATACAAACCAACCAGTGCCGGTTCTAGGCGTTTAGTGGCCCTAAGCAACATAATATTATGTGCCCCCCCCCCCCTGCACTGCAACGCCGGGGGTGGTCCAGAAAAATCTGTAAATTTGCCATGGAAATGCTTCAATCTGGTGCACTTTGAGATCAAAATTAAGAGGCTAGATCAGGCCGCCAGTTGATATTAACCTGCGGGCCGCATTAGGTGAAGGTGGGGGCCACATGTGGCCCTCAGGCCGCCAGTTGATATTAACCTGCGGGCCGCATTAGGTGAAGGTGGGGGCCACATGTAGCCCTCAGGCCGCCAGTTCGCCAGGCCGCCAGTTCCATTGTTATGCGGATGACACGCAATTATACGTCCCCATAAAGCCTGGTCACTCTGACATCACCTGTATCGAGGCCTGCTTAAGTGACCTAAAAAATTGGATGTCCAGAAACTTCCTGCAACTAAATGAGTCCAAATCGGAATTAATTATATTTACCCCCTCACTGCCCAAACACACAAATCTCTAATAATCTTACCTCCATTCTTGGTTCCCTCTCCAGTAATCAAAAAACGAAGGTCCGAAACCTAGGTGTAATGTTTGACCCTGAGCTGTCCTTTGATTTCCAGGTGACTAAGGTAGTCCAGTCTTGTTTTGTCCAGTTGAGACAATTAGCTAAGGTCAGGCCATTTCTTATTTTTTCTGACCTAGAAAAAGTCATTCATGCTTTTATCTCTTCCAGATTAGATTACTGCAATGCACTTTATTCAGGTATCAGTAAACAGAACATTTACACAGTCTACAACTGATACAAAATGCAGCTGCTAGACTACTGACGCGCACAAAGATAAGTGAGCACATTACACCTGTCCTTGCGGCACTCCATTGGTTACCTGTAAGTTTTAGAATAGATTTTAAGATTTTATTACTTGTTTTTAAAGCTCTAAATGGTCTGGCACCTGCTTACATTCGTAATCTTTTAACTCCCTACAAACCTGGCCGCTGCCTGAGATCATCCAGTTTAACCCTATTAAAGGTTCCAAAATCTCGCCTTATCACAAAAGGCGACCGGGCCTTTGCTGTACGGGCCCCTCGGCTGTGGAACTCACTGCCTGAGGATCTCAGGCTGGCAAACTCAGTATCCTCTTTTAAATAACGGTTAAAAACTCACCTTTATTGCACATCCTTTTTATGAAATGTTTTAATTGTGTTTATTTTGTTTTATTCTTATTGTATTTTTTACTGCTATTATTATCTGTAAAGCACTTAAACTTGTTTTTGGAAAGGTGCTATATAAATAAAGTTATTATTATTATTATTATTATATTAACCTGCGGGCCGCATTAGGTGAAGGTGGGGGCCACATGTGGCCCTCATGCCGCCAGTTGATATTAACCTGCGGGCCGCATTAGGTGAAGGTGGGAGCTACATGTGGCCCTCAGGCCGCCAGTTGATACTAACCTGAGGGCCGCATTAGGTGAAGGTGTGGGCCACATGTGGCCCCCAGCCTACAGTTGATATTAACCTGCGGGCCTTTTCTTTTTCTAGTTTGAACCTTTTAACCTTTTAACTAGTTCTCTATTAAAATAGTTTTTACTTCTTTCTGTACAGCGCCCCCGGTGTAGAGGGATGGTATGACAGACTGGTATAAACAGTGCCCCCAGTGGGGAGGGATGGTATGACAGACTGACTGGTATAAACAGCGCCCCCAGTGTGGAGGGATGGTATGACAGACTGACTGGTATAAAAAGCATCCCCAGTGGGGAGGGATGGTATAAACAGCACCCCCAGTGTAGAGGGATGGTATAAACAGCGCCCCCAGTGTAGAGGGATGGTATAAACAGCGCCCCCAGTGTAGAGGGATGGTATACACATCCCTCAACTGTAGGCTGGGGGCCACATGTGGCCCCCAGCCTACAGTTGATATTAACCTGCGGGCTGCATTAAGTGAAGGTGGGGGCCACATGTGGCCCTCAGGCCGCCAGTAGCCCATGTATGGGATAGGGGATACATTAAAAAAATTAAATAAAATCTTCTCCCTCAGTGGTTGTGGCCCTAAGCGACCGCTTATACTGCTTATGCCTAGAACCGGCCCTGAAACCAACAGACAACTACACAACCCTTTGTCAACTACACAACCCAACTACACAACCCCCCCCCCCCCCCCCCCCCCCCCCCCTCCTCCAGGAAGTGAGTCAATGGTTGAAATGCAATGCAGTGCAAGCAGCCCCGGCCGGCGTGTTGTTCTCTAAATGTGGATTTAAACTGAACCCCCAGGCATTGTTTGGGTGTTAAAGCAACACAGAGAAGATGACTAGCAGCAATGCCAGGATCGGGGACATCATTCATCTGAATGTTGGTGGAAAGAGGTGAGAATGAAAGCCGCAGCCAGACAGTGTTTTGCTACCGATGCTAACAAGTTAGCTTTTAGCTATTATTGCTAAATGTTTCAGAAGGATGTTACACCGGAATTGGTGACGTATATCGATGCGTTGTTACCATGGAGTTATAAAGGAGGTTATTACACGCATAGATATATATAAACACTAGATGGCTCAAGGCGGAGTTTCTGACGTCGTTCATCCGGCAGCCATCTTACTTCGGGGCTACAGTACAGTATGTTCAATGGCAGCTCAAACAGAAACAGTCATAACTCGCTCAAATCTTGACGGATTTACAAACGGGTTGGTTTATTACAAACGTTGTCAACGTGGCTATGATTCAGGACGCTTATCTGCTTAATTTATGTTTTTTATATGAACGTCGTATAAAAGCATATAAGTATGCGGACGTCTCTGACGTTTATAACAAACCAAACCGTTTGAAAATCGGGTGAAAATTGAGCAAGTTATGGTCATTTAAGAGTACATGCCCCATAGACACAATGTTATGTGTCCCGAGGTAAGATGGCCGCCACGTAACGACGTCGCTCTCCATTGGCCAACAGCGCGGGTGAGCTATCTAGATGTGACCCCGCTAAATAAATTGATTGGACAGGATACTGGAGTATGGTACAAGCATAACAATAGTTTTATTTATAACAAGGTACAAAAGACTTTAATTGTTTGTATATCAAAAATTGTAAGAAGCAGTGTTTGAGAGAGTAAAAATGGGGAGAAGTGGTTCACAAAAACATCAAAACTAAAATCAAGGGAAAAGGGACAACAGTCCTTTACAGGGCCGTTTGTTCAACTTGAACCTATGAAGGACAAACAGAGTCAGTGATGTGCACAGAGAATAATAGCCTACATCCATATGCAATGGCCAGTTGAAATATACAGATTAAAATAGCAATTAGGCAACATCTATATACCATGTAATGCCCAACAGTCACCATTTAATGTAGCATAATATATGAACACAATACAAAGCACAAACATCAGTAATATAATAATACTAGGCAAGCCAACACAAGTATCACCTTACCAGGTATAGCTCTTATGTCTAAACACCTGAACTGTCTCTCAATGGTGTCATACAAGCAAGCATCTCCACCTGTAGCTGTTACAATTACATAGTACATGCAGGTTAGAGACCATGTGACAGAACGTTGCATATGATTCCCTCAACGTAAGAAACATCCAACATGCCATTTCATTGTTCCGCTCTGCATAATCTTATATATATGGTAGTACTCACATTCCTCCACGTTAATTGCCTACACAGTACTGGGGAAGCCACACCCCAAACATTGGAACATCCAAGGCTACACTACAGCGCACTGCAACAAGTGTGGTGTAGACCTGACAACATGAAAATACTCTCATTTTAGATCATACCAAAAACCCCAAAATCAATAGTTACATATAAAACGAGCATATAGGCTTACCAAATGACCAGTCTGCAGCCGAGTATACCTCTCTCACAACGCATGAACGTTACGGCGTTTGTGAGGACCCACAACTGATGTCCTGTCAGCTGCCTGTTCAGAACACTCTTAAATATACGTCTCACTTAGGACTCTACTACCCTCTAGGGGTTACATTCTACCCCCCCATAATTGAATCGTCGCCCCGACGATTCACCATAAACATAGGGATAGTACAAGTTGCTAGGGAAGCCGCAGCCACCATACTCTACCATGCAGTCTGGGTATCCTGCCGACTACGCCAAAATGTGACCCCGCTAAATAAATTGATTGGACAGGATACTGGAGTATGGTACAAGCATAACAATAGTTTTATTTATAACAAGGTACAAAATACTTTAATTGTTTGTATATCAAAAATTGTAAGAAGCAGTGTTTGAGAGAGTAAAAATGGGGAGAAGTGGTTCACAAAAACATCAAAACTAAAATCAAGGGAAAAGGGACAACAGTCCTTTACAGGGCCGTTTGTTCAACTTGAACCTATGAAGGACAAACAGAGTCAGTGATGTGCACAGAGAATAATAGCCTACATCCATATGCAATGGCCAGTTGAAATATACAGATTAAAATAGCAATTAGGCAACATCTATATACCATGTAATGCCCAACAGTCACCATTTAATGTAGCATAATATATGAACACAATACAAAGCACAAACATCAGTAATATAATAATACTAGGCAAGCCAACACAAGTATCACCTTACCAGGTATAGCTCTTATGTCTAAACACCTGAACTGTCTCTCAATGGTGTCATACAAGCAAGCATCTCCACCTGTAGCTGTTACAATTACATAGTACATGCAGGTTAGAGACCATGTGACAGAACGTTGCATATGATTCCCTCAACGTAAGAAACATCCAACATGCCATTTCATTGTTCCGCTCTGCATAATCGTATATATATGGTAGTACTCACATTCCTCCACGTTAATTGCCTACACAGTACTGGGGAAGCCACACCCCAAACATTGGAACATCCAAGGCTACACTACAGCGCACTGCAACAAGTGTGGTGTAGACCTGACAACATGAAAATACTCTCATTTTAGATCATACCAAAAACCCCAAAATCAATAGTTACATATAAAACGAGCATATAGGCTTACCAAATGACCAGTCTGCAGCCGAGTATACCTCTCTCACAACTGTAGTGGGAGAAAATACTACACTGCCTGGAGCAAGGCTTCCACCTGTTGATTGTCTGTCAAGATGACCTATTCTTACCCAAGACCCATGTGTGACCATGTTCACTGACCACACCTCAAATGTATTTGTGTTCCTTCACTGTGTATAAGAGAGACTCATGTCTACAGCTAGGGAGGCTGGCATCCGTGCACCTCCCTGGACTGGTACAGATCATGTTCCTTGTAATAAACGTGACATTGGTTCAGTTCACTCTCTACCTCGATTGTTTCTTAAAGTCTCTGTTATGAGTATTAATAATCCACCACAATTATGGCGCATGTGAGCGGCGTGTTTCTACTGTCCGTCAGCATTCTCTTTTTCAGATGAGAGCGCTGTGCATATGGATCTGAGATGCTGGTCCGACAGGGACAACACCTAAACGAACTTTGGGGTAAGAGTGTTTTGACTCAATGTACAACATTTTGTATTTTGAGGCTGTGTTGTTAGATACAGCCGTACAAAGTACTAGTTCATCGTATTCATCGTATTTAAAAGAGCTGGTAACAGTCCCTCATCGTATTCATCGTATTTAAAAGAGCTGGTGACAGTCCCTCATCGTATTCATCGTATTTGAAGGAGCTGGTGACAGTCCCTCCTCATCGTATTTCATCGTTGCCGAGTGGTAACAGTCTTTCATAGACATTTATATAGAGAAACTATAGCCTATATCAGTAGGATAGGGAATAGCATAGGAAATCATACAGACAGCGTCCACCGTTATTTTCTTTCTTTTCTCTCCTGTTGGGACCAAACAGCCCACAGGGAAGATTAAAAGAGAATGGTGAAACAGCAAATTGTATAGCCAACACAAGTATCACCTTACCAGGTATAGCTCTTATGTCTAAACACCTGAACTGTCTCTCAATGGTGTCATACAAGCAAGCATCTCCACCTGTAGCTGTTACAATTACATAGTACATGCAGGTTAGAGACCATGTGACAGAACGTTGCATATGATTCCCTCAACGTAAGAAACATCCAACATGCCATTTCATTGTTCCGCTCTGCATAATCGTATATATATGGTAGTACTCACATTCCTCCACGTTAATTGCCTACACAGTACTGGGGAAGCCACACCCCAAACATTGGAACATCCAAGGCTACACTACAGCGCACTGCAACAAGTGTGGTGTAGACCTGACAACATGAAAATACTCTCATTTTAGATCATACCAAAAAACCCAAAATCAATAGTTACATATAAAACGAGCATATAGGCTTACCAAATGACCAGTCTGCAGCCGAGTATACCTCTCTCACAACTGTAGTGGGAGAAAATACTACACTGCCTGGAGCAAGGCTTCCACCTGTTGATTGTCTGTCAAGATGACCTATTCTTACCCAAGACCCATGTTTGACCATGTTCACTGACCACACCTCAAATGTATTTGTGTTCCTTCACTGTGTATAAGAGAGACTCATGTCTACAGCTAGGGAGGCTGGCATCCGTGCACCTCCCTGGACTGGTACAGATCATGTTCCTTGTAATAAACGTGACATTGGTTCAGTTCACTCTCTACCTCGATTGTTTCTTAAAGTCTCTGTTATGAGTATTAATAATCCACCACAATTATGGCGCATGTGAGCGGCGTGTTTCTACTGTCCGTCAGCATTCTCTTTTTCAGATGAGAGCGCTGTGCATATGGATCTGAGATGCTGGTCCGACAGGGACAACACCTAAACGAACTTTGGGGTAAGAGTGTTTTGACTCAATGTACAACATTTTGTATTTTGAGGCTGTGTTGTTAGATACAGCCGTACAAAGTACTAGTTCATCGTTTTACTATGCATGCACCTCCTGGTACCACAGCACCTCAAAGGCCCTTAAAACCAGGCTCCAGACTTCCCAAAACAAACTGGTCAGGCTCCTACTTGATCTAGCCCCCCGAACCCACCTCACCCCTGCCCACTTCGACAGGCTGGAATGGCTTAGGGTCGACGACAGAGTACAGCATCTTGCAATGGGTCTGGTCCACAAGATTCGATACACCACCAAGATACCCATGTACCTGTCTAGATACTTCCTTAATGTTAACGAAGTCCACACCCACAACACCAGAGGGAGTGCAACGAACCATGTACAACCCAGATTCGGCACAAACAAGGGACTAAATTCTTTTCGCTCCTATGCCACCAAAATGTGGAACGCCCTACCAACTGTCATTAAGACATGCGAATCCCTTGACTCCTTCAAAACCGCTCTCAAAGGGCACCTACGGATGGCTGCAATTCGAAACTGGCCCCCGTAAAATCTGAATCCCCCCCCCCCGCCCCCCCCTTTTTTCCCCTCACTGTATATATTTCTTTTCCCTTTTTACCTCCTTTTTGATGAATTCTTTTTTGATGAATTCCTGTTCTGTCTATAGAAGTGTCTATTTGTACGTCTCTAAATGTTTTGATGATTTGAACATGGTGGACCCTGTTGGAAACAAGTGTAATGCTTAATTGGGTCGTCCACTCACAGTTAACAGCCTTTGTATTGAGTTTGTGCTTGAAATGTACTGTAATTCTGCAAACTGTTAATAAATTCTTCAATCAATCAATCAATCAATCGTATTCATCGTATTTAAAAGAGCTGGTAACAGTCCCTCATCGTATTCATCGTATTTAAAAGAGCTGGTGACAGTCCCTCATCGTATTCATCGTATTTGAAGGAGCTGGTGACAGTCCCTCCTCATCGTATTTCATCGTTGCCGAGTGGTAACAGTCTTTCATAGACATTTATATAGAGAAACTATAGCCTATATCAGTAGGATAGGGAATAGCATAGGAAATCATACAGACAGCGTCCACCGTTATTTTCTTTCTTTTCTCTCCTGTTGGGACCAAACAGCCCACAGGGAAGATTAAAAGAGAATGGTGAAACAGCAAATTGTATATGAGATTGATTCATAGGTTCTGGTAACGCGTAAGACTCGAGCAGCAGGTATGAATGTGGAATGTGGAATGTTGAGTATGAAGTATGGAAGTGGGTGGACACGTACGTGTGGATGAACGGAAAATACTATTTTTGTAAAAAGTCAAATGGTGATTTCCTAGTATAAATGTGGCGTTGTGAACAAGTAAGTATGAAGAATGTAGTCCTGGTATTTTAGTTAAGTGTCACCACCCATGGTTAGTAGGACAGCAGTTAGCAGTTGTCAGCGGCAGACTCAAAATAGCAGGTCTAACGGGTACGCACATCCCAGTAAGTGCTGTCTTGTTGGCAGTATAGCAGGCTAGATAGTAGTAATGGTTAATAGTAGGGTTGTTTTAAGGTCCGAGTATTCAAAGTAATTAACAAACAGTAACGTGGTTAGCTGATCATCATGGTCATATATATATTGTCTTATTACGTCTTATTTTAAATGTAATGACAATATAACAATTTCCCAGAGTCACGGCAAGTTGAGTGTAATTGTGCTTTGTCACTTTCTATATTTGGACTAAATAGATAGGCAAAATTATACTCAAAGCATGAAATGTATAGGTAATTAGTAACTCCTTACAATAGGTAATGTTTGTAACTGTCATCGTAGTTTTACCCAGTCAAGACAGGAACCCCTGTTTGTGTTAAGTAGCCCCGTTTTTCTCCCCCACCATTGACAGCAGCTGCCCTGAGTGGCCACACATGAAGTCTGGTGAGTGTAAATAAGTCTATTATTACAGTAATATGAGTGGTGGAGAAAGGTTCTGAAATGTGTTACTTATACATACACGATATAGGAATACTCTGTAGCAAGTAAATGTCCAGAATTCAAATGTAGGCTTAATAGTAAATTAGTGTTGGCTGTGGCTGTATTTAAGAAACTATAAAACTAAAACAATTTAGCAGAATGTCTCATTTTTAATTATAAAATAACTGTAAAATAAGCAGATCTACGAGCTCACAATGTGTTGTTCTTGTAAATTAGTTATTTGCAACATGGAAAAAATGTATATAGGGCTGGAGTGGTTAATGTATGATTTGTAATAACCATAATCTACACAGTAACCAGTAATTACAGTATTCAACTACATGCGTATTACGGTCCCATATACGGACAGGTCATCCATTAGGGAAGACATGGTTTGAAGTTGTGTTGAGTTGATCATATGGACAAGCGCAATTCCCTCATGAGAAAACTTGAAGTGAGACACAGAACTCATACGTTAGTGTGAGTGACGTGCAATTAGATATGATAAAGGGTATTATTGGCCAAGTTGATTCACCAGACATATAAATGAGTAGTACTGTGTTTTGCGTAACCTGGGTACTGCTGGACCATTGAGTGCACCACTTATCACATCGCACGATTGCTAAAAGAGAGGTCAATAAGTCACATGTACAGTCAGTAGACTGCTTCCGCACTTTGATGTTTGAACGATATATGCATGTGTTGGTTTGGGGCCCAACACACGGGAAAGGACTGTTTTCCGAAAAGTGACATTTTGTGAACATGGACACGTGAGTGACAGGAGGCACTCGGACAGAGGGACAATGGAGGATTTTGTGAAAAAGGAAACATTCCAGGCTTGATGAACTAATGATTGTTCTTTTTCCTTTCATGTGATTGAACATTGGGCATCTCTTGGGGCGGTGTGCGATAGTGACGGTGGTTTGCGTTGGTGGTCTCGCAGTGACTGGGTGAGTAAAGTGGCATATGAGCCTAAGTGCTATTTCTTGTCAGCATTATGGATAGCTTCAATTCAACTTTATTGTGGTGAGCAGCAACCCAGTGCTCCTGGGCCACGGTCTCTTGGCGTCATTCATGGTGTTGATTTCGTCACCTCTGTTGGTGCATGGTGACGGCGTTGACATTGTTGGTGCCTAAAAGAAGCAGTTTTGCGACGTGGGTAACAGGATACTGTCCTTTGGCTTGTGAGTTGAGATGACATGCAGTATAGTATTTACGTGAACCAGCACTATGCCTATTGCTAGCTGACATGTCATATTTGTTTTAGATGAGATACTGGTGATTTGATTTGGATAAGGAATGGCATGTCGATATGATCATACAACTGTCCTATAGTCAATAATTAGAGCTGGGACTCGATTAACATTTTTAATCTAATTAATCAGAGGCTTTGTAGTTAATTAATCTCGATTAATCGCATTTTAATCGCATATCATTATTTGACCCGAGAACAGTGAGAAAGCTATTTTTTCAAATGGATTTTGGTATACTAGTGAATCAATGAATAGTGAATACATAAGTTTAAGCAATAAAACATTGTTTTTGTAGTAATAATAGGGGTAATAAATTATAATAATATCTCAAATTTAATAATTTATATAGAGCTTTTCTGAGTACCCAAAAATGCTTTACAAGGGGGACATGATAAATCAAAAACAACTTTATTAGAGGAAAAACACTAAGGAATTAAATAGATGAAATAGCTGGGGAAAGCAATATTGAAGGTTTGGATGGTGGGGGCATGTTTCTGAGAGTTTGGGGAATGCATTCCACAGGGTTGGGGGGGGGCTTGGTGCAGCAAATATGTGACATGACCATAAGAAAGCACCTCTGTGTTTCTTCCGTGGGCATACAGTAACAGCCATTAACAGATTTTACATTTTATTTGGCCATAACCGTTTAGTTAGAAACCATGTCATCTGGTCGGGTCCTTGAATTGCTACTGGTAGTTGGAATAACGTTAGCTCTGATCCATAGTGTTAGAAGGAGGAAAGTAGGCTTTCACATATTTTTTTGTGCTAAAAACGAGGGGCTGCACAGCCTGCACTTCCGTGGGTGTGAGGGGAAAGGATCAAATGAAGTACCATAGAAGTCCTCCTGAGTCCTAACTACGCTAAGGACCAGAGCTACTGTTGTTGACGTTAGCTTCCAGGCTAGGCTCGGTGCAACATGTTTCGCATCGAGCCGATACTGGAGGCTTGACGAGGTGCGGTCTTCGGTGATATGCGAATTCTTTATTAAATAATTGCACACAACTGTGCTATAATCCACGCTATCATCGGATAGCCTTTTAAATCCTATTTCCAATCCACGGGGACAAGCAAAGTGATCTCAGCGGCTTCCCCCGGTCTGGTGAACTGTCTGGTGGTGTTATTGTTCCCCCAATGCTGCTGGGGCATACCATTCTAAAGGGGGGTGGTTTCCACTCCCTGTAACAACGGACACTTCACTCGGTGAACTGGGTGGTGCGCCGGTCCATCTGAAAACTGTCCAGTGACAACGTTCCGCGGTGAAAAAAATAGTGCGATTAAAATGCGTTAATTTTTTTAACGCGTTAATTTTTCTGTAGTTAATTAATCTCAATTAACGCGTTAAAGTCCCGGCCCTATCAATAATATATCAGACAATTGAATGAGGGGAGGTTAAGGACTCACTCATTTTGTAGTAAATTGGTCTTGATTCAAACGTAATATTAATGAACAAATAGGTCAAATCAGACGACCCCACAGCCAAATAGGGGATGATTCCCTATGTAATGTTTAATGCAGAGTGGTCAATGGCCACTCAGATACATCATGCAAATAGGGATACAAAATTGGCATGAGCACACAAGGTTCGACTTTATACATTGACTAATTATGTAGATTTAAAATGCGTAAATACTACTGTAGCACCCTTAAACAAAATAGGTAATATACGACATAGATATGGAACAGTAAAGTAAGAAATAAGTTGTTGTTACGGAAACGGTGGATGGCATGACGTCATGTCTCCCTCCCATGCGTGCCCAGGAGCACTGAAGAATATATATAACACAGGCAGATAGATACCGTATACTACTGAGTATCTCATATTGTAAGTAAGACTCACATATCAAGGGGTACCTAAATCATTGGGCTTGACTAGTTCACCAGCCCCCCCAACGCCTAAGGCAAGATAGCATAGGCATTTTCAGACGCAAAATGTAAACTTGTCCGCAGAAATAGCCTGATCACAGCTGTTAAAATAACAGTGGGGGCTCAGTGTCCATTTGCACCCCTCATTTCAGAGTAGCAGTGTGATTGACAGGCATCAGTGTTTAAGGGGGGGCAAGAGAAGGTCCCCTAATAGGTGTCTCTGTCATAAAACATTGTCTCTGGTCAGCAAGATGTGTTGTGAGCAAAATTAGAATTTAAACCAATGTGAACCGTTACTGTCCTCCACGAGGACTGGTGATGATTATTATTCTGGATAATTCGCACTCATGGCAAATGCCCTGTTGACTCATTTTTGTTGTCAACATTTAACTAATAGGCCTGTACTCCTATCTGCTTTAATCAGCTAGAGAACGGGGTCAGGCATTTCACTTTTTGATTCCAAGCAGTGATGTAAATAGATTCTCAATGCTCTACTATCTTCCTAAAATTTCTTCCTGAATTTAACTAGATGTGTTTACTATCTTCTAATTTAACTATAGATGTGTTTAATTGATTCTAGATGTGTCCAGTAATTTTTTAATTTCTTAGAAGAGTAATTTTTAAAAGTAAATGAGTCCTGGGATGCAGGAATGATTTTGTAAATAAGTCAGGGGGATCTATCAGTCCCATGTCAACAACGTTAGGAGTTATATTTTGCCATTTTTACAAAGTGCAGCATACTCCACAGTTCAGTAACATAGCGTAATACACACATGCACTGTCACTGACGGTGCATGGTTACAGCTGCTGTTGCATTGTAGTCAGTCTTTTTCCTATTTGTATAAACAATGGTCAGATACCTGTGCAACCGGATTTCTGAATCCGATTGTGTTTTCATTACTGTTAGCAACACTACCAGTGTTGAAAGTGCGAGCTTCATCTTTGTACATAGAATATGGCTTGTAATATCCCAAAAAGGGGCGTAAACAGTTGTCGCTTCCAGCCGGCATCCTTGTTTCAGACAGGGACTTGTCCATGCAATTATGTGCCGGAGGAGGACTTTAGAAGGAAGGATTTTTATTGTCTGGACTTTCCATCAAACAATCAAGCAGCAAGCATACTGGTCAATTAATTAAGACGCATACACATTTGTATGATAAGCTATGAGGTTCAATTTGAATGTCTAGTTGATCATGGTGTTTATTTATATATCAATAAATATATCAATAATAGTGTAAACCATCTACAGCAATGAGAACTTACAGCAGAGTCATGTACATACTATTTTAACAATGAGAACCTACAGCAGAGTCATGTAAATACTATTTTAACAAAGAGAACATTATGTAAATACTATTTTGAGTTACGAGTCATGTAAATACTAGCATTTTATTTTAAGAAATCAGTAGTGAACCCGCGGATCAGCTATTTTCAATGAACAAGATTTAACAGTTAAAAACCATTTCTAGGTTATCCTTAGTTTGTTGCTTTATAGATGTGAGATCATTTTATTTGAAGTTAGGGAAAAAAATGTACCGAAAGATAGAAAAGGATTTTTAAAAATAGCAGATCTGCGTGCACAAAACATACCTAGCACGTTGTTTCAATTATAGATAGACTGGCAGGAGGAAGTGACAAATAGGGTAAAATAGCTTAGTGTTAATAGGATGTTGATGCTGTTAAATAGCTTAGGTAATATTAAAAAAGTTTAAAGTAAAGCAATGGTTCTAGCAATTATGAGCAATTCTATGGATAAATTCTATCTACAGTATATCCGAAAGAAGTGCTCAGAGGGGGGACATGTATAGTTTAAGAAGTGTATAGTTTAAGAAGTATAGTTTAAGTTGAACATAATTTAATTCAAATTCATTTTAAGCATTGGAACATATAGTTTAAAGAAGTATAGTTTAAGTTGAACATAATTTAATTCAAATTCATTTTAAGCATTGGAACATAATTTAATTCATTACATAATTTAATTCAAATTCATTTTAAGCATTGGAACATAATTTAATTCATTTTAAGAATTGGAACATTTTAATTTAATTCATTTTAGGGATTTGTAAGTATTTTAAGTATTTGTAAGTATTTTAAGTATTTGTAAGTGTTAGTTGAGTGATTAGCGAGAAAAGGATAGCATATACTGTATTTAAGTAACTAAGGTTATTGAAAAATAATTCATCATGTATGATCTATAAAGAGTTTAGGCATAGGATGGTATAGCTTTGCACATGAGTGTGAGTCAGTTTTTTCTTAGTATATAGCTGTGTGCATTATTAGTTCCATTTAGGGGGAGCATCTTGGTGCAAGAAGGTCTCATATGGGCTGACAGGGGAAGTTTGAGCCAATTAAGGGTCCTAGCAATTACGGGTCCTAGGGTTGTCATGTCAACCTAACTAGGTAACATTAACTTCATGGGGGGCATGAAATCAGGTCACCAGTCTAAAAGAAATTGTGACAACAAGAGTGTCTGTGACACATGTAAATGGAAGCACCCTACCAACCAAGTTAAGCAGACAGGTGGGGCCCAGCCGGGGGTCAAGTGGCGACCTATGGGTTAGGCCACTACACAGATTTGGTGTGATATGGAGCGAAGTAGAATGAAGACCTACGCAGTGGCAAGTGTGGAGAATGAATGGCCCGGGTATGTGTGGAATGTGATGTTTATCGAGTAGGCCTATAAGTAAGTAAAATGTTTTAAGGTATCACTGTGTACAACAGTGTTATTTTTTAGGTGAAGTCATTCTAATGAAAATTGTTCTTTCCTACTTTCCAGGACTGGATGGTGAATCAATGAGATGGTCTAAATGTGTTGACAATTTAATGAATATCTTCCTTTCCCAGTGTGCATGGCATGGTTAATATGGCGATATTGACTAACTCACTAAAAACTTAGAATAACTCGTCTAGGAAGAGTGTTGTGATACAATGCAATTACAGGAGGAAGGACAAAGGGAAAAATGAGTATCTATAGACATTACATCGACAAGGTAAGAACCCACTCACTCCCACACGATCTCATACATTATTGAAATATTTGTATTGACAGGAGGATACTAGTAGTGATGAAATTCAGTGTAAAGATGCAATAATGTGTAACCTGTCAATATAGCTAATAACCATAAGAGAGGGAGTTAACCATAAATCAGACTGTGAAAGATTGTGATCAACTGTGATCAAGATAGATCTTAATAAATTCCTAATTATGTATTATCATCTGGGGAAAAGTATAGAACAAATGTTTTAGAATAGGGGTAGTGTGTTGTTTTGTTTTTTTCCAGCTCTGAAATCCAATAAATTAAGAGAAACATATCAGGAGATGTGTTTAAACAAGGAAAAAACAAACAAACAAATGAAGACAACCAGAGAAAGCACTGAAAGGATTTGGGTTTGTATGATGGGTAAATATACACACATACATTGACGTCAGTCTAGTGTTATATGAATTACAATTTAGGCATTTAGCAGACGCTCTTAATCCAGAGCGACTTACATTAAGCAATAACAAAAAGCATGGCATACATCACATGTATAAAAAGTAGTTATCATGAATCATGCGTAAACTAAGAACGTAACATTGAAGTATCTATGTAAACTATACATACTATACTATATAATATATTATACATGTGTACTATAAAGTGCTATGACTACATAAAGTGCAATTCTAGAGCTGTCTACATAACAAGCTGAAGCTGAAGACAATTAATGTAAAATACTAATAATAATAATAATAATATTGAAATGAATTTTGTATAACCACCTTTTTAACCACGGTGGAAATAATTCAAGTGAACAAAATTACCTGCAAGTTGTTCTCCCTCTAAGAAAACCTGACAGACATATAAATATGTCACATGGGCCAGTGACACCAATGAGAGCCAAGCCACATCATCATGTCCGTCCAGAGACTCCAGACGTCCCTACAAGGCCCACACGCATTCAATCCCCGCAGTCACCCCCCAGTGACAGCGATGGGAGCCGGATAAAGACGAAATACTGGGCCCACCATGGGGAAAAAAGACTAAAATGCCATGCCACAACTTGTGACAGAAACATAAGGAGAGGAGAACATTTGCATGGAGGAAAGAACCACGGAAAAAGACTACACCTGATGCTGGCTTATGAGTGATCGCTCAAGACAAATCGAGGGTCGTAGGTTGGAATTTCCCAATAAGAAGGAAAAGGGTTTTCGCCCCTACCAGCCATCAGAAGTTGTGTGTAATAAAAAGAAAATTATCATGTGGGTGAACATTGAATACACTTAAATGTAAACCTTTCTTACTCTAGGAGATAGTCCATATATAAGTCATCTTTTTGTAGTAAATTTGCAGACAGTATAGTATCTCATGTTCCGTGGTATAAATTAATATTAGGAATTTAATTTACATATTTGAAATGGCGGACTGTAGTGGGAGAAAATACTACACTGCCTGGAGCAAGGCTTCCACCTGTTGATTGCCTGTCAAGATGACCTATTCTTACCCAAGACCCATGTTTGACCATGTCCACTGACCACACCTCAAATGTATTTGTGTTCCTTCACTGTGTATAAGAGAGACTCATGTCTACAGCTAGGGAGGCTGGCATCCGTGCACCTCCCTGGACTGGTACAGATCATGTTCCTTGTAATAAACGTGACATTGGTTCAGTTCACTCTCTACCTCGATTGTTTCTTAAAGTCTCTGTTATGAGTATTAATAATCCACCACACAACGCATGAACGTTACGGCGTTTGTGAGGACCCACAACTGATGTCCTGTCAGCTGCCTGTTCAGAACACTCTTAAATATACGTCTCACTTAGGACTCTACTACCCTCTAGGGGTTACATAGAGTTTATATATATCTATGATTACACGTGCTGGAAGTCATTTCCCAGTGTGCTTTGTAAGATAATAAATATATAAATGATTCTCGTGTTTTCCAGCCTAACAAGCAAGTGGCAGCGGTGGCCGAACGGATAGCGGCGCGGTCTAGATACCGGAAGGTTCCCAGTTCGAATCAGCCGTCCGACACGTTAAAATTACCACCGCTGAAATGCCCTTGAACAAGGCATCAACCACTACGATGAAATGTGTTCTATGAGCAGGGCCTGGCTGGAAACAAGTTCTTGAGCTTAGCCCAGATACCCTGGGTAAATATAGATTTCATTTCATTTCATTTCAAGCTTTGTCCCACCACTCGTAAAACGAGCTGTGGATTCGATAGGTCACATATATGCGTAACATCGTTTATGTTGACTCCGGCTGGGTTATAACTTTGACTTCAATGTTTAATGTTTACCTCCTTTATGATGAATTCCTCTTCTCTTTTGGCAATATAGAAGTGTCTATTTGTACGTCTAAATGTTTTGATGAATTGAACGAGGTGGACCCACTTGTAAACAAGTGTAATGCTTTATTGGGTCGTCCACTCACAGTTAACAGTCTTTGTATTGAGTTGTGCTTGAAATGTACTGTAATTCTCCAAACTGTTAATACATATTTCAATCAATCCATCAATGGTCCTCACTGAGATTTGGAAGTTTGACTTGAAAAAGTTTGACTTTTTTGAAAGAAATTGTGATCTTGCCATTTGCCATCTTCTTTTTTTTTTTAAATGTAATATGACATACGTTTGATTGATTGATGCATTTTATTAACAGATTGAAGAATTACAGTACATTTCAAGCACAACTCAAAACAAAACTGTTAACTGTGGACTACACCTGGCCCCTCTCGGAACCCTCTGTAAAGTTTGTTTACACTGACTTTACATAGGGTCCCTTCCCATCTGTCCCAAGCTAAATGGTATACAGACGGACTTACCTTCGGTAACGGCCGTGCTGCGCTGTTTGAGTGGTGGTGATATGTTTCAAAAGAAGCATACGTCTGCTATAGGAGACAACGGAAACCTCAACGAATTTTCCTTTGGCGCAGAAGCCGTTAAGTATTTTTTGTTTGACCGTTTTGGCTGGTCTGAAAACTCAAAACCCACTCAAACAGCGCAGCGCAGCACGGCCCTTACCGAAGGTAAGTCCGTCTGTATACCATTTAGCTTGGGACAGATGGGAAGAGACCCTATGTAAAGTGTAGTGTAAACAAACTTTACAGAGGGTCCCGAGAGGGGCTAGACGACACCATAAAGTAGTACACTTGTTTACAATAGGGTTCACCATGTTCAATTCATCATAACAATTAGAGACGTACAAATATACTAAAAAAAACCGAAATCATCATAGAGGCGGTAATAAAGGACTGGATGGACCAGACCCATTGCAAGATGCTGTACTCTGTCGTCAACCCTAAGCCATTCCAGTCTGTCAAAATGGGAAGGGGTGAGGTGGGTTCGAGGAGTGAGGCCAAGTAGTAACCTGATAAATATAAATAATATTTTAGTTCTTTTTTTCGACCAACTCGTGGAAGAGTGTAACACTGCATCTGAAATAAAGGAATTAGCTGTTTTACTAATGCTGATTTGTTGTAGTTACTAGTTAACTTGTCTGTGGTTTGTTTTTAGGTTCAGCACCTCCCGACAGACACTGACATGGGTTCCTGACTCCTTTTTCTCCAGGTGAGTGCAGCATAGAGAATGTCTCTCTCTCTCTCTCTCTCTCTCTCTCTCGCTTCACATTACTGTAGTGTAATTACATTTTTCCACACAATCAGTTTATGTTTATTTTCGTTGTATAGTCTCCTGAGTGGCCGGATCTCTACGTTGAAAGATGAAACTGGAGCTGTAAGTACCTCTCTTTGTGAATGTATTCGTACTGTGTGTGTGTGCGTGCGTGCGTGCGGGCACACACTGTATAGTACATTGACACGCCCTCTCTCTGTAGATCTTCATCGACAGAGATCCGTCTCTGTTTGCTCCCATCCTCAACTTCCTGCGAACCAAAGAGCTCCATCCCCGCTCCATCAATGTGCACATGCTGATGCACGAGTCTGAGTTCTACGGCATCACGCCACTGGGTGAGACAGCATCAGTCAACACACACACACTCCTCTCTCTCTTTCTAAGAAAAATAAAACGCTGTTTTGAAAAATATTTAAATAAATATCGATATTATATAAGAGTACGATATGATAATCCGATACCGATATTATATCGATATGCACATCACGAGTGTGCGTGTGTGTCAATTTAACAAAGGTGCAGACTATCAGAAATCAGCAGAGACTGATCGACGTTTGCGCTACTGTATGTCGTATGTCGAATTGAAGTGGACTCGACCCCAGACTTTCTTTTTTCTCCCTGGAAATAAAAACGGCTACCACCAGACTAAAGTCCTCTCTCCAGTTCAGACTTCAATACATACAGCTGATGAAAAAAAACCTAAAAACACATTCCTCTCTCACTGACCATATTCATTATAACAAGATTGTGATAGTTTCTTAAAAGCAAAGTGTGGTTTGAGAGACCTGCTGAAAAACAGTATCTTTGAATCTCATGCTGAAGTTACATTTACTTTTAATTCTGTTGAATCTCAGGATGATACTAACTGGTTTGTTTTGTTAATTTTTCCATTGATTTTCTTTGAGTGGTGCAACCACTCCAAGGAACAGTAATGTCCCTATGTTTAGAGTACCAACAGGGGGCACTGTTGCACCACTCACCGGTCTGATTATTAGTTACATTAGTCACTAAAGTTTTAGTCACACTTTCTTTGTTTTTCGGGCCTGTATTAAGTTATTCTACCAGTAATAACGTATATGTTCAGCTGTATATTTACAGCATGCATTCTGTTTTGTGTGTGTGTGTGTGTGTGTGTGTGTGTGTGTGTGTGTGTGTGTGTGTGTGTGTGTGTGTGTGTGTGTGTGTGTGTGTGTGTGTGTGTGTGTGTGTGTGTGTGTGTGTGTAGTGCGTAAGCTGCAGTTGTGTGATGAACTGGATCGGTCGTCCTGTGGTAATGTGCTGTTTAATGGATACCTCCCTCCTCCAGGTATAAATCAATACCATCTTTAAAAGTACAACACATTTCATATCTCTGCACTGTCTGTCAGCCGTTGGCTGTTTTCAAATGTGCTTCATAAATAAAATGGATTGGACTTGACTTGCTATGGGTAAGAAACCAACTCCATATGGAATTTTCAGGAAATGAAGAAAACCATATTTTTTTAAAACAAATAAATACTGCCTAATCACAGTTGGTATTGTGACTTTATATATTGTCAATTACTTGCATGAGAGGGTGACAGGTGATGGAGTAAGCTGCTTTAGGAGACAGTTTGAGGGTCCAATGGAGTTAAGAGGTTTTGTCCAAAGCGCTATTTAATACTTTTCATTGATTCATTGTTTTCCCCAACACACAGACGTAAAGGCTGTTCAATAGCATTGATTTATGGAAAAATAAAACTTAACCAAAAATACATTAAAATGATGTAAGACTTGGAACCACTTGAACCCTAGCATCCCTAAATAGAAGTTGTTTAACGCATTTTGGGCGGAAACCCCTTTTGGTGTTTTAAACATTACTAGCCCTTACCTGTTGTGAGATATTGGTAAGTGGGAGTGATTGGTGCAGGCAGTGAGGAGCTACGGCAGTGTTTCTGACACATTCAGACACACATTCAGACATTTGGTTAATTATAGTATGATGATGATGATGATATAGTATGATATGATGTTATAATTTAGCTATTGAAAAATAGCAGATCTACAAGCTCATAGCGTGCCACTCGGTGGTGTGCTATGAGCTTGTAGGTCTGCTATTTTTGAAAAATCGTAAAAATGTGGCGCAAATCTTTGAATATATATTCTTTCAAAGTGTGAATGTTTTTAACTCTGGTCTAAATGGGTTAAGTGGTTCACACTGAGACATATGTTGGAGTGTTTTGTCAGAGCAAGTGTCTTCCTATCTTTGTTCTCAGTGTACCCGGCCAAGCGCCGTAACCGCCACAGTGTGGCAGGGCCCCAGTTCAGTCGAGCCAATCCTATAGAGAGGGCTCCTGTCAGACGCAGTAACACCATGCCTCCTCACCTGGGGAACTGTGGGATACTGGGGCGAGCTGGGGCCGAGGAGAGGACGTCTGGAGGTAAGACGTGTTCTTTATTTTATTTGGTGTTTTAACATTGTTACACTTTAGCTATTGCAAAATAGCAGATCTACAAGCTCATAGCGTGGCACCGAGTGCCGCGCTACGAGCTTGTAGGTCTGCTAATCGAAAATCGTGAAAATGTGGCGCAAATCTTTGAATATATATTCTTTCAGAGCGAACATTTTTAACTCGTATGTGCTTCTGCGGGGTCCCTGGAACAACATATTTTCAGATGGCGGCCAATTACATATATCTTTTTTGGGGGTCCTTGACATGAAAACTGTCAGGATTTGAAGACATTTGTAGAATCGTCCTCAGGTCTAAATGAGTTAAAAGCGGGTTCTGGTTATAAGAAGGTCATCTTGACATGTTCTTTATCTGTGTGTGTGTGTGTGTGTGTGTGTGTGTGTGTGTGTGTGTGTGTGTGTGTGTGTGTGTGTGTGTGTGTGTGTGTGTGTGTGTGTGTGTGTGTGTGTAGGTCATTCCTCTGACTCAGGAATGGTTCGTATTATCTGTGGTCATCACAACTGGATTGCTGTGGCATATGCACAGTTTGTCGTCTGTTACAGGTGAGCTATAAACACTGTTCAGTTTGTAGTCAGGTTACAGGTTTACTCCTGATTAGGGATGGGGATTGTTAAAGCGATAGTTCAGATTTATTTTAACGTAATACTTTACCCGCCAGCATTAATTAATCCCTCGATAAGGTAGTGCCAAGGTTTTATCGCGCGTAACACTTACTTTGAATAACCAAATATCCGTAATCGCATGTTACTATGAAAAAATTCTCGTTCGGCGGTGGAAAAAGTGGACCGCGAGTATCACAGCGCCTGCTACAGGCCGTTGAAAACGCTTGTCTGGGCCAAATCTGCCCCCTCAATGTTCCTTCCGAGATACAGGCCTCTGAAGACAGGGTGGACAATGCAAGTGGATGCGCGCGCATCTTCAAAATGGCCGCGGCCATTATGTGTTTGTGTCCCAGAGTGTTGTTGCGGTAGCAACATCAGCTAGCGATCGAAACTGATAAAAAACTCGGGCAATCAATTAATACAGTTGCAACCACTATATTAATGGCAAGTATTTCATACAGCTTAAGTTAAAAAAAATCTGAACTATCCCTTTTAACTTCATTTTTGTCCCACGGTTGTGTTGGTCTTCAACTGATGTGCAACTTTGAAGCTATAGCGCATGCAAGCCATTAACCGCAGTTCCTTGTTTTTTACCGGTAGTTGGCAAGAAATTCAACGGAAGTCAAAAGCGCCATAGATGTTTGTACTAGTAATTTGATGTCAATGACATGACTCTCGCCTCTCGAGACAAGACGGCCGGGACGGTCAGGTCCCGGTAGAATCAATAAGAGAACTGATAAGCCAAAACCTTAGTGATTTTAGATTGACTAACTTCGGAATTGTTTTCCTCCCAATTTCAATTATTGATCCCATCTTTACGCCTGATTAATAACGCCTATCAGTAACGCCTATCAGTAACACTGATTACGGACCTTTATATCAGGGACTTTCTGTTTTAACTCTCTCTCTCCATCTTTCTCTCCAGGGTAAAGGAGTCTACTGGCTGGCAGCAGGTCTTCACTTCGCCTCGTCTAGATTGGCTGATTGACCGGGTGGCACTCAATGCCAAGGTGATGGGCGGGTCACTAGGCGACAATGACAAGATGGTGGCAGTCGCCTCAGGGACAGATATCATCCTGTGGTCCATTTGTCCAGATGGCAACGGAAGCGAGATTGGTGAGACCCTGTCTGTCCTTTTGTCTCTTTATATTTTAACCCATTCTGTACGGGAACCCCTTTTGGTGTTTTAAGCATTATGTTATACTCTAGCTATTGAAAAATAGCAGGTCTGCTATTTTTGAAAAATCGTGCAAATGTAGTGCAAATCTTTCAATATATCTTTCAGAGTGAACGTTTTTAACTCAAATCTTTGCTTCTGGGGGGTCCCTGGAACAACATACCGGTATTGTCCAATGGGGGTCGGCGGTCAATTTCATATATTTTTGGGGGTCCTTGACATGAAAAAGGTTGAACACGAGAGTGAAAATAACCGCTGGGAAAATCCCTAATTGAGTAAGTAAGTAAGTAAATTTTATTTATAGAGCACATTTCATAGTCACAAAGTGCTTCACAACAATAAAAACAAAACATGTCAATGGTAGTAAAAGTAAATATTAAGAATAAAAATAATAAGAATAAAGCAAAGAAAAAGAAGACAGAGCAAATGGCACTGGTAAAAATCAAGAAATCAGTACAGTACTACGTTGCAAAGGCCTGTCTAAAAAGGTGGGTCTTTAAAAGCTTTTTAAAAAGGTCCACAGAGGCCACCGATTTCAGGTGATCCGGGAGGTTGTTCCATAACCTGGGGGCGAAACTGGCAAAGGCTCGATCACCTTTAGTTATTAATTTTGTGGGTGGAACGACCAGCAGGGCTTGGGATGAGGATCTCAGAGACCTTCTGGGAACATATGGGTGGAGTAAGTCAGAGATATATGGGGGTGCCTGGCCATGGAGGGTTCTGTGTGTGATGACAAGGATTTTAAAATTAATTCTATACTTTACTGGGAGCCAGTGCAAGGAAAACAGGATGGGGGTGATGTGGCAGGATCTCCTTGAGAGAGTGTAGGCAAGCGCACCACAGCTCAGTGGACATTAAATATAGGCTACCATGTTTGATAAAAGGCATATAAAAACATTACTTACACCCAAATGAAAATATAAACTTCACAGATTATAGATCACTTGGAATTATAACAATCTGTTGAGGATTGCCTGAATATGCCACTAGTGAAATCTCAACTTTTATCGACGTGCCATTGTGCTGAGGACCTTGTGGTGGCCTGGCGGTGTTTTACCTATACTTGTGAGGACCTGCTTGGATTCACATGGAGTGCGCGCACCGAAAATTACAAGATCTGCAATCTCATGCGCTGTGGACGCTTGTAGATACACGGAATGACAATAAACATTTCACAGAATAGCTATAGGATTACATTAGATAATTGACCCTGGGTGAAATAATGGGTTGCAAAATCGTGGGATAAAAATTATAAGGAAAAAAAACAAAACGCTAACCTTCTGGGCTGCCCAGGCTGCTAGACAGCACCATGTTCTTCCCAAGTGTTCCCAGGTGTTATGAATAAAGTTAATAATTTAGATTTGTATCATTCATGCATCATATCATTCACTAATCATCAGCCTTTATTGAACTATTAATTTACAATGAGATGCTGTTAGAACATACATGTTTCTTTGTTTAACAGTAAACTTGATTGTGTAGTAGGTACGCAATTAAAGTTATTGCCCCTGATTGTGAACGACCACTTCCTATTGCCTGCAGGTGTGTTCAGTCTGAACGTCCCTGTGGAGGCTCTCTTCTTCGTTGGCAATCAGCTCATTGCTACCAGTCACACAGGGAAGGTGGGGGTGTGGAACGCTGTCACCAAGCACTGGCAGGTACTCTAGGATGCACACACACACACGCACACGCACAGGCTCACACACAGTACACACACAAAGTACCTGTATTGGATTTATTAGTGTGCAGGTTCCACCTTCAAGTTGTCGCTCCAGTTCATAGCCACTTTCTCAGACTCCTATGCTGTCTGTATGCTACCAACCTGCTGCCAGTTGGCACCAAGATGTGGCCACTGGTTGCTGCTGTCGGCCAAGACTAGTTCCATTAATTTATAGTTTGTGTATCATGGCTAAACATGATGACATATATGTTATTCACAATTAGCTGTAAATGATTGGACCGTTAAATTGTTGTATTGCTCTCTCTTGGTGTCTCTGTCTCTATTTCCGTTGGATTTGTTCTCGTGTTTCCACATAATAATAATAATAATAATAATACAGTTTCTAAATGACTGAATGAACGTTCAGGTAGTCATGAATTGAACGTGTGACTTTAGAATTGTATTTTGTGAATGCAGAACCAGGATGTAGTTCCTATCAACAGTTACGACACTGCTGGCTCCTTCCTCATCCTGGGCTGCAACAATGGGTCCATTTACTACATAGGTGAGTGTGGACTATCCCTTTGTTGTCTTATGCAGTGGCTCCCAAAGTGGGGTCCGGGGACCCCCAGGGGTCCTTGAGGGAGTTCCAGGGGGTCCCCAGCTAAAGCATAGTTAAAAACCAAATGGACCCTTATGGGTCTGTAACTCTGAGAGTGTACAAATGGAACCTAACGGGTCCATTTGGTTCCATTTGTACACACTCGGAGTTAAATTGCCTTTGATTTTACAGTATAAATTAGGGTCCCAGAGATAGAAATACCATTAAATGGTGGTCTGTAGACTAATGCATGTCAAACTGGTGGTCCTTGAAATTAAAATGGTTGAGAATCACTGCTAGAGTCGTACCAATCTTCTCTTATGGGGGTCTTTGGCATATCTTTTCTAATGCGGGTCTGCAGGCTAATTTGTGTCAATTTGAGGGTTCCTTGGCATGAAAAAGTTTGGGAACCACTGGTCTTATGTACAGCAGCTAAGTCTTTTATCTGATCTGTTGTTGTGATGATTTCAGATGTTCAGAAGTTTCCTCTGAGAATGAAAGATAACGACTTGTTGGTGACAGAGCTGTACAGAGACCCAACTGAAGACGCCATCACTGCCCTGAGTGTTTACCTCACACCAAAAACAAGTAATATTTTGACTAAATTATTATTACTTAAAAACATACCTTGCCTCCCCTTATGGACAATACCGTTACGTTACGCTACCAAAACTCTGTACTACCAATACTGTTAATCTTAACCTGAGTTTGTGCGTTTCTAGGGCTTCAACTAACACATTTTCCATAATGAATGAATCTGTTGATTATTGTTTTTTTGTTAAGTTAATTACAGTTTGACTATAAAAAAAAAAAATATATATATATTATATTATATATATATATAATATTCTGTCGATCAAATAATCATTGGATGAATTGTTTCACTCCTGTGTTGTGTTCACAGGTGACAGTGGGAACTGGATAGAGATGAATTGTTTCCCTCCTGTGTTGTGTTCCCAGGTGACAGTGGGAACTGGATAGAGATAGCATATGGAACCAGTTCAGGGGCAGTGAGGGTCATAGTGCAACACCCAGAGACGGTGGGTTCAGGACCTCAGCTGTTCCAGACCTTCTCCGTTCACAGGAGCCCCGTCACCAAGATCATGCTGTCTGAAAAACACCTCATATCAGGTACGAAAATCCACCATTTTTACTTGGTATCATTTTTGCAATGATATTAGTAAACCTGAAAAACTTCAGTTTGCAAGCAGTTTTACCCATTCTGGGCGGCAACCCTTTTTGGTGTTTTAAGCATTATGTTATGCTTTGCCTATTTAAAAATAGCAGATCTACAAGCTCATAGCGCGGCACCAAGTGCCGCGCTACAAGCTTATAGGTCTGCTATTTTTGAAAAATCGTGAAAATTTGTTGCAAATCTTTGAATACCGGTATATATTCTTTCAGAGCGAACATTTTTAACTCAAATCTTTGCTTCTGAGTTGTCCCTGGAACAACATATTTGCAGATGGGGGTCGGCGGCCAATTATATATTTTTTGGGGGTCCTTGACATAAATGTTTTGAGAATGACTGACATAGAAACATAGGGTTTTCCAGAAAACTGTCAGGATTTAGAAGGCATTTGTAGAATCGAGCTCAGGTCTAAATGGGTTAAAAAGAAAATCAACCAGGTGCTCGATGGAGATGCAATAAAAGTTTAAATGTAAAGTAGGGCTGGTGCTTCAAAGATCAGTACTCACTGGAGTACTAAAAAAAAAAGTGGCGATCCGAGCACTCAAAAGATTAAAAAAATCACACCCGTGTGAACTGAGTGGTGTGAGGTCTTATATAGACTGATCAGCTGTGGTCTGACATAATGTCTGACGTAATGAAATCACACCCGTGTGAACTGGGTGACCATAGCAACCATGCTCATTTTTTGGTACGAACAGACAGACAGACAAACAGACAGACACGTAAACTAACAAAGCCAGTTGTAGGAGTGTTTTACACCACTCAAAAATGAGGAGAGGGTGGATAAAAATCAAGGTACTTTATCCCATTTAGTCCTGACGTCGAAATTTAAAAAAAAATCTTCTAAAATCAGTTTTCAGAAATACCTACGTGTCTATATCAGTGGTGCTCAATATTTCATGTCAAGGACCCCAGAAATTATATGTAATAGGCCGCCAACCCCCATTTGAAAATATGTTATTCCAGGAACCCCTCGGAAGCAAAGATTTGAGTTAAAAACGTTCGCTCTGAAAGAGTATATTCAACGATTTGCTGCACATTTTCACGATTTCTCAAAAATAGCAGACCTACAAGCCTAACCCTAACCCCAACCCTAAAAGACAGGTTGAAGCAACGTTTTAAAACTGCTGTTTTTTTAACTCAAATCTTTGCTTCTGGGGGGGTCTCTGGAACTACATATTTTCAGATGGGGGTCGGCGGCCAATTGCATATATATTTGGGGGTCCTTGACATGAAAATGTTTGAGAACCACTGATACAGAAACATTTGGATTTGGATTTGGACGTTTTAAAACTGCTGTTTTTTTTTTACGGATTATGCTGAATTTAACACATTGTGTGCCCACACAACACTTTCAAAATAGTAACCCAGGTTGCCCACTTTTTACATTCATTTTTTTTTTTTAAATAAAAGACGTCCACAGACGTCTTGGGCACTACATAGCCAAACGTATTGACTGAAATTGTCGATATATTTAGTTAGTTTTAGTCATCACAGCTTAGTTTTCATTTAGTTTCCATTTAGTTTTCGTCAGTGAAGAAAAGGTAGTCGATGAACATGTTTTCGTCATAGTTTTAGTCGACGAGAACAACACTGATCAGAGCTGAAAGGAACATTATCTCTGATTGTGTCTCTACAGGATAACATCTATTGACATCAAGTATCAGATGTGGAAGAACGGAGTTGTGTTAACTGACAATGTAAGTACAATCATCACTGTAGAGGATATTGTGGGAATTGACCTGGCTTTCTTTGGTAGTAATATTTAATTGCCTATTTTTTGCAGAATGTTTGCCTATTATGACATGGTCAGAATAGGTACATTATCCTATAGGCTAACACAAATAGCCAATCTACATGCTTGCAATGTGTCGCATTGCAATGTATTTGCAGATCGGGGGGGACTGCCATTGGATTCTTTTGAATTTCCGTTTCTTTTCATGCTATATGAAAGCAGGGAATCATAGCTTCAAATTGACACATTGGTTGTTCAGTTTTTGGAGATATGGCTTATAGAGTAATTAATGTCTTGCAGAAAACAGCGGTTTGAGAAAACAGGCTTGAAAGGTTCACTTCTGTGGACTGTATTTCATATTTACATGTCGATTTCAGCTCTGACACTTATTTCAGACATGTATGTGAAGAGTCTGCCTCATTTTGAAAAAAGAAAGAAATAATACGTTTTTCTCCTCTGGTGAAAAGCATGGAATTTCCGTGATGGCAGGCTCTCACTCTCAGTCAAATCTGGTCACATTATGATGGTGTTCAGATGGAAAAAGGGTGGGGTTTAATTGGTTTAAATGTGAGATTTTATTTGACGGTGACCGCTCGTCTCCCTGTCTCAGACCTTCCTCTACTTGGTCTGGTACTGGCTGATGTCCATTCTGGGACATTACAACAACTTCTTCTACGCCACACATCTCCTGGATATCGCCATGGGTGTGAAAACCCTCCGCACCATCCTGTCCTCCGTCACCCACAACGGCAAACAGGTGTGTTACTTTAACTTAAGTGTAACTGCTTCTACTTTATCAGCCACATCCTGTGGTGGCCCCTTAAGATAATCACTTTATGTAGACTTAGATAGCATTTTATACAGACTTATAGCATGTTACGTAGACAGCACTAGAATTGCATTTTATGTAGTCATAGCACTTTATAGTATATATTAGGGATGCACTGAAAGCGAAATTCTTGGCCGAAACCGAATACCGAATATAGGAAACAGTTGGCCGAAAACCGAATACCCGAATATGATTAATATTACATCTTTTTTCCTACCATTGCTGTCATGGCCGTACCTTAAAGCTACCTGATTTATGGCAAAATAAATGGTTATGGCAAAACTTAACTTAAATAATAATCACTATTATGGGTCCATAAAACATTTATTCAGCTCTTTTGAATGTATTAATTGCATACACTATTCGGTGATATATTTTCTGCCTATTCGGGCCGTAACAGAATAGGCCGAAAATGCATTTTTAGCCATTTTCTGCTGAATATTTTCTGCGGCCGAATATTCGGTGCATTACTAGTATATATGTATTAGTATATTATAGTATGTATAGTTTCATTATATAGATATTCCACGGTTACGTTCTTAGCTTACGCATGTTTCATGATAACTACTTTTTATGTATGTGATATGTGCTTTTGTTCTTGCTTAATGTAAATCGCTCTGGATTAAGAGCGTCTGCTAAATGCCTAAATTGTAAATTGTGTTTTTGTGCAACTTTAATGTGGTTTTGTGATAATTCCAGTTGATGATGACAGTGGGCTTGCTGGCGGTGGTGGTGTATCTCTACACTGTGGTGGCCTTCAACTTCTTCCGCAAGTTCTACAACATGAGCGAGGACGAGGACGAGCCCGACATGAAGTGTGATGACATGATGACTGTGAGTGATGCACTCCACCATTAGAATTCAACATTTAACCCATTTTAGACCTAAGTTCGATTCTATAAATGCCTTCTAAATCCTGACAGTTTTCTGAAAAACCCTATGTTTCATCTATGTCAGTCGTTCTCAAACAATTTCATGTCAAGAACCCCCAAAAAATATATGTAATTGGCTGCGGAGCCCCATCTGAAAATATGTTGTTTCAGGGACCCCTCAGAAGCAAAGATTTGAGTTAAAAACGTTCGCTGTCAAAGAATATATTCAAACATTTGGGCCACATTTTCACGATTTTTCAAAAATAGCTACAAGCTCGTAGCGCGGCACTCGGTGCCGCGCTATGAGCTTGTAGATCTGCTATTTTTCAATAGCCGAAACATATCATACCGGTAATGCTTATAAATCACCAAAAGGGGGTTCCCGTCCAAAATGGGTTCAGAGTGAACACAGTTTCTTTCTTCTTTTTTTTGGCTTTTGAAGTGGTTAAGACACATCATTGTATTGTGTCATTAGAGTGTGATGTGAACGATGCTCCCATAGTGACCTCCTCCACCTATCCCTGTCCTCTCTCCCCTTCATCCTGTGCAGTGTTACCTGTTCCACATGTACGTGGGCGTGCGAGCCGGCGGCGGCATAGGAGACGAGATCGAGGACCCGGCGGGAGACGAGTACGAGCTCTACCGCGTGGTCTTTGACATCACCTTCTTCTTCTTCGTCATCGTCATCCTGCTGGCCATCATCCAGGGTATATACGCTGCGCACCGGTGTTGTTCTCGTCGACTTGAAACTATACCTTGAGACTACCCTTTTTCCCACCGACGAGAACTAAATGGAAACTAAATGAAAACGAAGCTGTGACGACTAAAACTAAGAATAAATGTACTGACAATTTCGTCAACAAATAAAAACTAGACAAAAATGTTAGGGAGGGACTAGTGCACAAGAGATCCAGTATAAGTCATTTTACAGTTGCATGCTGAAAATAGCCGATCCACAAGCTCACAACGCGTGGCGCTGTGACGCATTGTGAGCTTGTAGATCGGCTATTTGCAGCAAGTGTAAAATCAGTCATTACGACGGCATCAAGGCCAAAACACATTTTAGCCGACTAAATCAACTGTAGATTTAGTCGACTAAAAATCGTATGATATTCAGTCGACTGAAACTAGACTAACAGTAAAACATTCCAGGTGACTAAAATGCAACTAAAACTAAATGAAAACTATTCAAGAGACTATGACTAAAACTGAAATCAAAATTGTGCTGCCAAAAACAACACTGCGTCCAAGTAGTTATACAACATCATGTGATACTCTGTCTGTCTCTCAGGTCTGATCATTGATGCCTTCGGTGAGCTGAGAGATCAACAGGAGCAGGTCAGAGAGGACATGGAGGTAAGACCACTTTTTACACAAACCTTTTCATGTCAAGGACCCCCAAATTGACACTAATTAGCCCTGCGGACGCTCCATTTGAAGAGATAAGCCAGGGACCCCCATAAGAGAAGATTTTTACGGCTCCAGCAGTGATTCTCAGCCCGTTTAATTTCAGGGACCCCCAGTTTGACATGCATATTAGTCTACGGACCCCCATTTAATGGCATTTCTATCTCTGGGACCCCCAATTTATATTGTAAAATCAACTCTGAGAGTGTACAAATGGTCTGTAACTCTCGGAGTTACAGACCCATAAGGGTCCATTTGGTTCCAAACTATCATTTTGCTGGGGACCCCCTGGAACTCCCTCAAGGACCCCTAGGGGTCCCCGGACCCCACTTTGGGAACCACTGTTTTACACCATTTTTACACAAATGTTTTGCCAGCTTCAATGTTATCCCTGAATTTACAACACTGGTCCATCTGTGTCCTCTGTCCAGACAAAATGCTTCATCTGTGGGATCGGCAGCGACTACTTTGACACGACTCCGCACGGCTTCGAGACGCACACCTTAGAAGAGCATAATTTAGCCAACTACATGTGAGTTATCTACAGTTGGCACTATAGCAGCATGAAATGTCAGAATATGGCATTACTGTTTATTGTAAAGCCACATTCCGAGATGTGGCTTTACTGTGCGTGTGCGTGCGTGCGTGCGTGCGTGCGTGCGTGCGTGCGTGCGCGCGCATGCGTGCGAGCGAGGTGCAGTTTTAAGTCGTTTTCCTTCTCTTTCCCTGCAGGTTCTTCTTGATGTATCTCATCAACAAGGATGAAACGGAGCATACGGGACAGGTCAGTTCAAAGTCCTTATCCCTGGCTGTTCTACAGCATTCACTAAACCTTAGCATGTATACCAAGCAAGCCCAGGTGGATACCATTCATACGTACGTCAGAACGTACTGTATGTAGAAGCTTCTTTTGTGTTGAGCTTGTTGTGGCTCAGAAGAAGCCAGCCTTTATCTGCATGCAGCATTGCCAGATTTTGCGAGAGCATTTAGCAATCAGGTCTATGAAAGCAAGCCCACAAGAAGTGACTAGGTCACATGAGCACTTTAAACCTATATGCATTAACCTATATGCATCTGTAGCAGATCTACAACTGATATTTTAAGATTGTAGGCTATTGTATGTAGGGGTATTCAAGCCCAGTTAGCCAAGATACCTAACTGATAAATTAGTTTAGCCTGTCTAGATAGGGTCAAAAATACGGGGGTCACTTTTGTTGATGTTTTTGCTCTAAATTATTGATTAATTTTGTGTGACATTGTATTGTAGTTTGTGATTGATTGTTTGAAAGAACTAATGTAAAGCGGACACTTCTTATGAATAAATGAGTTCAAATTAAAATGAAAATCTCTGCTGCTTCCAGGAGTCGTACGTGTGGAAGATGTACTCGGAACGATCCTGGGACTTCTTCCCGGCTGGTGACTGCTTCAGGAAGCAGTATGAGGACCAGCTGGGATAAATAAAATAAACGCGGACACATCGCGGTCTGTGTGTCGGAAGAAGGACGACAGAGGGGGAGAGGAGGAGGAGGAGGAAGAAGTGAAGAAAGAAACCAAACGGAAATTAGAGAAAGGAAATAATTGCTTTTCAGATTTTTCAGACTTCGCTTTGTCTTAGAGTTCAAAACGGAGAGACACAACTCGGGACAGGATTCTTGATCTGTTGTCTCTCTCTCTCTCTCTCTCTCTCTGTCCTCAATGCTATGAACTCTTCCAACTGCACTTTTGTATCGCCGTGGGGAATTTTGAGTGATTTTAGAGAGAGAGAGAGAGAGAGAGAGATCTAACATCTAATATATGATGACTGGAGGAGTTTGGGGTGTTTTTGGATCCTTCTGTAAATACACTACACAGCCTTTTTTTTGGGTGTAAAATATTAAAGTTGCGTCTCTGCACACAAATCCAGCTGCCTCATTCAGAAGCTGTTGCTGCACACATGTCCAGTGCCTAGAGTTCATTTTAAGCGCTTTAATTTGTGTAGTAGTTTCAGTTTTGTAACCATGGGACGTTTTATTTGCGATCACAAGGTTGAATGCGTTTGTATGGGTGCCGTTCTGCAAGTTATGACAACGTTGTCATGCTTTTTTTTCCCAGCACACCGTATATGTGGCATTTTCTTTTCATTGGGACTTAACGGCGCATCTTGTTTGGAGTCGGTAGGGAGCATTTGAAAGCATTTTGATTTGTGATGAGAGCAACTCCCAGCAGTGCCTTCGACGAACGTCACGAACCCAAGCAGTCACATTGTCCACTAAGGCTCTGGTCTCTCCCTCCCCTCTCTCTCTCTCTCTCAAGACTGTAGCAGAGGAGTTGTGGGGGGGTGTCAGGGGGTCTTCCGCCACCAGGGCCAACCATGGTTCATTTAGGGGCCAATCTAGAAGGTCCCCCCATGCTTGCTGCATTGTTTTTTTGTTCTTTTTGTTTTTGCTCTTAACTTATTTGCTTTTATTTACTGATTTAAAAAAATAGTCAGCATCACACGGACTATTCCTCTTGTAATGACAGCAACTAGTCTGTCACTCACCAGATCATAGTCCCGTCCCCCCTTCCTTTTTTATGCACAATACAAATGGTGGTTGGAAAGGGGGAGCACTGCACAGTGTTCCTCTACCCTGCAATGGTACAAAGACCCCCTTTCTCTGTCAAACGGAGCATCTTCGAAATTACTAAGATGAATCATCTTGTGACGGACATGATGATAGATAGTGTAGTCATGTCTATGTGATGTATACTTATATATATATAACACATTTTGCATTATCAAAAAAATCACTTTGCACTCATAAGTCTTATGAGGGCGTTCCCTGGCTGTGTGCCCCCCTCCTCAGGCAGTGTCTCTGTGCCATCCGTGATCGATGATGGCACGTCATTGATCGATGGGGATCAGTGACGACCTTGCACACATACATACAGTAGGAGGATGCCAGGGTTATATTTATTTATTACTTACTACTACACAGGTCTACTGTAAACTTCTGAAATATGACTCTTAGCCCTGTTCCACTGACAGGCGACACTTTTATGCACAAAATAACGTCATTGTTTTTTGTCGTGCATTGAATTGCTTAAGGAATGTATTTAACGTATACATTGTGGCCAAAGTGTCATCTGTAATAACGGCATAATGACTAAGGCTGCTTAAGAGGCCTTCTGGCAAAATACATATTTTACATAAATGATAGATACATATATATTTTTTCTTTAGGGCTTTGAAGATGTAAAACGATCCATGCTACATTGTTGAAAGTAAAAAGTAAATGTGTACTGTTTTTTGGAAATCCACATTGGTGAAGAAAACAGTCATTTGAAGAATGTGCCCAGTTTGCAGTCAGAGGAGCAGGGGAGCTTTTGTGTTTTTTTTTGCTAGTTAATTTTTTTTTCTATAGCAATTTTTTTAAGGAGGAAAAAAGTGCATATTGATTATTTTTCTCAATCAAGGACGTTGTGCGGGATGCGTTAACAGTTTTGTAAAACTATGCGACCTTCCAAATAGACTGCCTAAATGCAAATGTGCACTCTCTCCCCATATTGAGTTGCTATCGTTATGGTCACTCATTGTGTGACAGAGTGACAGTGTTGGTTTGCGTAAGAAGCTGACGTGTGCATTTGCTGGTATGCCGCTCAGAATTCTACAGTGAAAAATAGAGGTCACTGATTTACACCTGACCGAGTGCTCTCTGACTGACCCTGTGTTTCAATACAGAATATAATAAACAGAATATTTTAAGATGACCGGGGTGTATGGTTTGTGTGTACAGTATGAGCAGTGTGTGCGTCCATGTCTGTATCAATGTAGAATATTATATTCAGTTCCATAGAAAAGAGCAGAAAGTTGGCAGTCCCTTTTCTAAAGTATATTTCTTGCAATTAGTCCGAAAATTAAGTAGGGTATGTGCATGCATAAAGTGAGTGGCAAAGCTTAACGTTGTTTAATGCAATCAGATAGGATGTTTGAATGTATGGGCTGTCAAGGTCAGAAAGTAGTTTTGTGCTAGCGCAGCCTACTGCAGAATATGTCAAATTCATTATCAATTTCCTTCTGTGTTTCAAAATAACCAAACATTTAAACTATGCAAAATGTTTTGAAATATATTCTAAGGGTGTGGTCACACCGAACTTTAATTCTGCCTGTATGGGCGGATTCTGCCAATGCTTTTCAACGGGAGCAGAGCGGTTTGTTGCTATTTGAGGATTTAAAATAGCAATTTTAAATCCTCAACACCAATACAGTACATAGGATCTTAACGTAGTCTATACTGTAGCAGTATTGCATAGACTACAGAACCCACAATGCATTGGAGGACGACGACGACTTTATGAAGACATAAGTCTTCATGAAAAGGTTTGCTAAGATAATAAAACCATATGTCAATTCTGGACAAAATTCCCAGTGTGTGTGTGTGTGTGTGTGTGTGTGTGTGTGTGTGTGTGTGTGTGTGTGTGTGTGTGTGTGTGTGTGTGTGTGTGTGTGTGTGTGTGTGTGTGTGTGTGTGTGTGTGTGTGTGTGTGTGTGTGTGTGTGTGTGTGTGTGTGTGTGTGTGAGATTTTGTTTATGTTACTTGGGGAATAAAACCCAAAGTGTAAATAACATAATGACCATTTTTCGAGTCTTAGACAATAACAAAACCATGTGATGGTATTTATGTTTACTTTGTCCCTTAATACACGTTATGCTGAAACATAAAGACATTCATAGGCAGAATGCTGATTTGGTCTCTTTATTCACAAGTAATAGAACAATGATTTGTTTTGTTTAGATGTTTTGTTTTTCATACAGCTTAAAGAATCAATAAAACATGTCCATTGTACAATTTCAGGGCATTTAACATTTTACTGCTTTGATTAAACTATTAAAAGAATAATGTGCAACATTGTTGCTCAAACTGGAGACCCCAACATAAGGACAGATGGACAAGTGGACAAGTTTTAACGGTTTTTATTAACCACTTCCCCACAGAAGCATTGAACCAACAAACAAAATATCAAACAAAACACATATTACTGTCAGGTACTTTACCAAATCAGGAGAACAAAGGAGACCTGGAGATGCCGGCCAAAACAGGAGAATGAGGGGGGGCCCAGGCCACCCCCTATAGGGACGTCGAAGCCGTTTCCCCCCTCCCCTAACTTAAACCAATTAACTAATAACGAAAACTCTAACTGCCGGCCATCCCCAGGACAAACTAACCTAAATTAAGTTTAACTGAAAAGTATTGACATGGATTGGCACTGAGCTGTTGCTGGGTCTGTGTCTGCCTTGACACTGAGCTGGCATGGCTTTTATAGCAGAGGGCTGCAGCAGAGGATGATTGGGGAATCTGCTGCAGGTGTGCCAGCCTGGGTGTGTCAGTCTGAGTGGGGTTGAGAGACAAAGATTAGGCACAGACAATGATTGAATGACTTGAGTGTGTGTGTGCGAGTGATGTCATGGCCACACGCAACAACATGATAACATACTGTTTCATACATCTAATACATTCATGAATAATATAGTAAGAAATGAGTCTATCAAGATGAAGACATTAATGAATAATATAGTAAAGCATGAATTCAATCCATGCAAGGAAACATAAGTACAGGTATGGACGTTGATTGGAGTCTACACAAACTGGACGAACACAACTGTTTGTGACGAGCGCCCAAACCATGTTGCGGCCATTAAACCAGCTGGCTCGAACACCAATGGCATTAACATAATGATACAACAAAGTCAGGTCTCAATTGCAATTAATTTGTTTTGAATTCAGGTAAACATACCAAAGTAGATTGATACATTGCAGGAAATCCTACTCATGAGTGAGGCCGTCAAATAACTCATAGGTTAAACACAGTTGAGACTCATTTGATGTTGAAGGACTCATCGAGGCTTTTCTTTGCCTGTTTTTTGTCAATCTTCATCCAAGCTGAAGGAATTTCAGCAGGTTTTGCATCGTACTTTTTGGCAAATTCATTGTTGAATTTCCTCATCACATATTTCCAGTAGTCTGATGCCTTGATGCTTTTGTCTGGTTGAATTTTCCAGCTGGGGAAAATGTCCCTGTACTCTTTATAAGGGTGAGGGTTATCCTTTGTCTCAGAACAACAGAACTTAGACTCACTTATCACTGAAGAAGAACACACATCAGTAACGAGTTCCCTTGAATTTCTCCATTTGATATTACCAAGACCTTCTGGTCTGTGGACTGAAGCAAAGTGTTCCGTGTGTCCTTTGCCTCCTGCGTCACAAGGCACTTTGCAGAATGGACACCGTTTCCCACATCCAAAGATTCTGTTGAACAGCACATTCTGGGGTTTGACATCAAGTGACCTTAGTTTTTCTGGCAGGTCCTTTGCTTCGAATGTCTCCGTGAGTGTCTGTTCCATTTCTTTCACAGACACTTTAAGCCACTGGACAAAATCCTCCAGGGTTGATTTGTTCAGGGTCAAGACAGTTGCCAGAGCATCCTTTGGAATGACCAGTTTATCACCAATTCCATTGCAAATATTTTGGACAAAGGTCTCCACAGTGATGTTTTCCTTGTGGGCATTTGTGATAGCGCTAGTTATGTACTTGATGTTTGCTTCAATTTGTTTTTTTTCCAATTCAAACAGCTCATTCCCACTTGAGAATTGTTCCACAATTTTGACAGATATCCAGTGTTGGACAAAATCTTCATATGACTGAATGTAGCTCAGATAGGTCTCAAAAATGTTCTTTGACAGCAAATAGTCCAAAAGGGAGTGCTGGAAGAATGACCGCGTGCTAAATTGATCAGCATTTTTGCCTGCCAGCATTGCATCAACAATTTCTGGACCCAAGGAACTGGTGATATTGTGTTCCACTGCAGGTCTCAGGCAGAGGTTTGTGAATTGCTCAGCTTTTTTCTGACACTGGTCTCGTTCATTGAACAAATCTTTAAAGGCAGAACAGTGCTCGTTTTTCAGTTTGTTTAGACAAACCTGTGGGTCATTTTTCTCTCTGAAGTCTTTGTGCATTTTCTGAAACGCTCGAGCTGATAGACCACACACGTGTTGTTTTAAGTGCACTTCAAACTTAATATCCCCCTTAACATCTCCATTGGCACTCAACATGTTATCAATCTTATTCAGGATCTCTGAGATGTAAGTGTCATGGTAATTGGTTTTCTTTTCCACTTTCTCAGACACATACCGTGTGCAATCCTTAATAATCAAGTCAGCTAGCCTTTGTGCAGGATTTTCTTTGCCAAGCAATTGATTAAATGTGCATTTGACTAATTCGACGAATCCCTCACGTTCCACTTCGAAGTGCCCGTTTCCACCTTCTCGCAGGGGTCTTTCTGCCAGTAATTCAGAAGCATGACCCCCCTTTGGCGATAGGTTCAACCTCAGCTGATATTCAACTTTATTGTAGACATCAATGTCTTGTAACCCTTTGAAGTTTAATTCACTCTCAGTTTGTTTCCACAGCTCATCAAATTGTCTGTCTAGTGACGATGAAATCGTTTTTCTCTTAAGGTCACTCTTACGGCATTCCTCAATTAACTTCAGCACCTTGTCCTCTAATTTCTTTGCAAAGGTCTTCTTCATTCCGTCAAGACTTATCATCCCTCGTCTGATTTCAACAGCAGCGTACAGTTGATTGCGTACAGAGTTCTCAATTTCTTTTCGTAGGTTTTTTGCACTGTTTGAGAAGTCCTCTCTGTATCTCTCAACAAGTTGGACGTGTCCTTCTTTTTGCTTAAAATAGTCAGTCAGATGTTGAAGGAGTTTTGTCTCCCAAATAGAGAGCTCTTTCAAGGCTTCACTCATCAAATGAGTCAGTAAATCTTCCAGGTTTGGTACGTTAGACTTCACAGTTCCAAAGTTTGAGATCTTTGTTTCAGCATCTTTAACCCATGTGTACATGTGTTTTTTGATGTTCCATTCTAATTTGCTGGATTCTTTGCAAAGCTTCATGTAGGCATCGGCCACAAGGCTGTTTCGGAAACTGAAGATAAAGTTCTCTTGTTGTACAGCAGTCCACAGGCTTTTAATCCATCCCAGAAAGGCCGGTACTTCATTAGCAGATGCCTTGCTGCTTCCCATGGCAAGAATTTGGATGATGTTCTTCTTGAACTCATAAACAGCCTCACTGTACCCTGCATTTACTGGTGCCATCGGTGGGCTCCCATGCCAGAGTCCAGGGATGTACCAGTTCCCAGTGTCTGGATTGTATTTCATCACATCTGTGAAGTTCTTGTTCTGCTCCTTTTTCTCCATTTTGGCAGCAGCTTGAGTCATCTCATTCAACTGTTGCAACAGTAGATTCCTGTCCCGTAGGTTACTGTCTGGGGCTGCTACATCTGACACATTCTGATGAACAAACTGACAGTTGGGCATCTTCCCCACTTCTTTCATCCTGAGGAAAGCGTGGACAACGATTTGCAGGATGTCTTTCATGTCTGCTATATTCTCCATCGCAATGTTGATTATAGTGACATCACTAAGCCCTACAACAAGTGTTGCAAGCTCATTGTCATGCTCATAGCTATCATCCAATTGTGCAAGTTCTGGCGACTTCAGACCTTCAGTGTCAATGATTAGCACAAAGTCACAGTTCAGAACACGTTTGTAGTCTTCTTCCACTCTGACAAGCAACATGAAGGCACCTCGAGTGCATCGACCGCTGCTGACTGCAAACTGCACTCCAAACATGGTGTTAAGGAGTGTGGACTTTCCTGTGCTCTGAACTCCAAGAACTGTTAGGACCAGGAGTTTGTTCTTCTTCCCTACCAAGACACTTAGCTGAGTGAGAACATCCTCCACCCATGTAAGAGGAATGGTAGATGCATCACCGTCCACCAACTCCATGGGAAATCCTTCAAGGAGCAATTCTGCACACAATTTGGGAAGTTGCAATAGCTGTTGACGTGATTTACAAGTTTCTGGAAGGAACTTTGCAGACGCATAGAGCTGACCCATTTCACGCAAGAAGTGTTCTATCCCCAGTGAGCTGTTGGAAAGTTGTCTATCAAGCTTTTTAATTTCATCTTTGTTCTCAGAACTCTGACATTTCTCTTTATACCGTTCACGGAGAGAAGAGAGTGTTGCTCGGGACAAGTTATCAAGGTGCATTCGCATCCACTTCAAAAAATATGCCCGCTCTATCCCTGGGCTTGATAATGCACTTATGAAGCAGGCCATGGCCTCTGATATGCCGCGTTCGTTTTGTTCTTTTCTAAGTTGCATTTTCTTCTGCAGGAGTTCATCTTTGTAATTGTCAATGTTTTTCTCGCCAGCATTCTTAAGCCTAAATCCCTCCTTCTCTAAACAAGATAATTCTTTCAATATTCTTCCTTGCAGGGGAAGCTGATTTTCCTTGTACTTAAGAATGTCTTCATTGTCTGTTATCTTTGAGGTGATGGCGTCTGCATTTCTCTTGGCGTTCTGACACTCTGGGGAGTCCTCATCAACGGCAATTCCAAGTTGTTTGGCAACAGCAGCCATGTTCTCCATCTTCATCCTCATTTCTGAGCTGTTGACCACATTGGTGACTTTTTCTCTCAGCTTTTTGATGAAGTCTGCATCATTCATCTTTTCAGTCTTTATAATGAAGTTGTTCGTGTTCAACTTAAACTTCCCTGCCACTTGTTTAAGGGAATCACGACTGAAACCTTTGCCCTGGGTGTTACCGACCAAGAACAGCTGTGCTTTGTTGTTTTGGCTGCTCAGTAGTTTGTACTGAGAGTCCAAGTTGTCAAAGAACACAAAAACTGCTGCCGATGTCTGGCAAAGAAATTCATATTGTTTTTCAAAGGATTTGATGTCCCCCCGGAGGTTAGCTATAGCTACTGGCTCTCCGAAAATGTCAATGTTAGTGTTTCCACACGGAAGATACCAACTCATTTCAACCAATCCATCAGATATTTTCCTTGGACGATCACCACCTTCCATGTCTCGGTGAACAAATGTGTCATGATACTGTTGGGGATTACTCAGAAGATTATTGAGAACCTTTGACTTGGACAAGGAGCACTCACCCAGTCTTACAAAAGACACCATTGGAAGTTTAGAGAGAACAATTCTGTCTTCAATAAAGCTTTTCGGATCTAGAAGTGAATGAGATCTGAACCTCTTGATAATGTCTCTCATTGCCCAAAGCATGAACTGACACTGACCTGTTTCACAGTTAGGAAGTAGCAGCGGCAATGAAAACTGACACATGGACATTTTCAATGCCATCTCCTGCTGTAGCAAACCATTGGAGCACAGAAAAATAGCAGTGACAATGTCTAAGGGATGAATCATATCTGAGCCCTGACTGTCTAGCAGACTATCAAGATCAAAATCTGTGTCAGAGGAAGCATCACTGTTTGGTTCAGATACTGGCGAACATTTCACATTCCTCGCTGTTACATTGACCATCATTAACTTCTTCAGAAAATGCCATGCAAGATCTGAATGGCAAGTGGCAGGTACATCTGTAATGGTCTTCTTATCAATCTGGAGTATTGTGCTCAAGGATAGCTTCTCTGTGTAGTGATCCTCCAACCCCAGGTCTCTCAGAAAGGACTTCAAGTCACTGGTTGTCTGAACAGTGACTGTATGGCTTTCCTTGCTTCTGCCAGCTGCACCGCATTCACATATGACTCGAACTTCATACTCTGCCATTGGCTCAAGGCCAGAAATGATGGTCATTTCAGTTTGTGATGTCACTTTGTTCCATTGCTGTTGTTCAGTGGATACTTTAGCGTACTCTACACTGTAGCTCTCCACAGTCACCCCATCTCCAATCTCAGTGGGTTTCTCCCATGTAACTGAGAGCCCATGTGAGTTTGGTGAAGCTTGAGGTTTCCCAGGTGGACTTGTGGGTAAAGTTTTCATGGAATCACTGACTTCACTGGCTGGCCCTCTGCCAACTGGACACACTGCTCGGTATCTGAACACGTAGTCCGTGTTAGGAGACAATTTGGGAACAGTAACTTCATCAGCATTGGATGCTGTATGTTGGTGCCATTCATCTTGTCCAGTGACACGATACTCAATAGAGTAGTGGCTGACATGTTCTGCTCCAAATCGCGGCAGGTGCATCTTCAGTGTCACACTGTTATGCATTGTGTCACTTGCTGATAATTTCTCAGGCTTTGAAGGTGGTTGAAAATTATCATTGGTCAACTTCCCATCTTCATAAAGGTAGATGCTTGCTCCCCTTTGACTATCATTTGTTGTAGCTGTGATGAGGAACTGGATATCCTTGTTGTCTTTGTTCGCCTCTGAATAATCAATGAACAGCTTTGCTCTATTTCTCACTTCTGACTGTTCTGAGATGTACCATTGTTTCTCTTCTACATGCGTTGTAGTGCTCACTAGTTTGGGTGTATCTCTTAGGTAGCTTGATAAATCTGACAGATATGGTTCAGAGGTTTGCAGTGATGTGAAAGCAAAGCATACAGCATGGTGGGTTTCTGAATTGAGGATTATTGTTTCAAGTTCATTGGAAGAGACAATTTTTGTGTTTTTCATCATCATAGTGAGGGAGCTTATGTTGTTTATTTCTCTCTCTTTGCAGTCCATCCACTTGGTCAGGTCTTTGCTGTTGAAAGGAGACGAGTGTCTTGTTTTTAGGAACTCTGCGAGCACACTCTCCTCTTCCCCACCTCCTCTGATTAAAGGAAGTTTGTTTGCCAAGTTTTTCTGAAACTCGAGCTTGTACTGGTTGCAACGATCTTTAAAGGTTTTCAGCTTTTCGCCAATCTGGGGGAACTGTTGTGCGACTGGGCGTTTTAGTTCATCGTTGCACTTCAGTTCCAGTTCACTGAAGTACTCCAGGACACTTTGAGCTTCCATCACTAAATCAATGCTTATCTGACGGACCAGTTGAGCAGCAGATGAGTCTATATCCTTCAGGGGCATCAGCCAGACCTTCAGTGGTACGGCATTCTCTCCGTTTGGACCCAGCAACTCTGGCAGGCTTTGGTAGACTTGTATTGCGTCTTTAAAAGACACCGGATTTTTCTGTAGAGAAAAGTCCCCATGGAATTTGCATGTGAATTTCTCTACTTTTGTTTTGTCTGTTTTTTTCATTTGTAGAGACCCTTGACCATCTATTGAGATTGTGGGAATCTGTTTGATTACTGCCTTCACGCCCCCTTCAACGCCTTGATGAGTATTTGTTGTTGTTTCAGAAACATCACGGTCAAATACAAAGAATGCTTGCGCCCCATAAAGGATACCTGTCACCACATGCGTTGCTTTGCCTGAATCAAAGACATCTGGATGTTTCACATTGCCTTTTCCAAGATGATTCATGGACAGTTGTTGGAACTTTGTGGTAGCTTTATATTTTAATGTTACTCTGGCCTGATGTTTTGAAGTCTTAGAATCATTGAGATATTTGGCAGAGCCATCAACTTTTACCAGTCCACACAAGAAACTTGCTTTCAAGGAAGCTTCAATATCCAGTGCTGAAGTTTTGTCCTCGATTGATTCAGATGCTACTATCTCAAATTCAGTGCTGGGCTTGGGTGTGATTTTTGCATTCTTCTCCAGAGCTTCATTATCCCACAACGTAAGCCCTGCAATGGAATGAACAGCTCAATTGGTGAAATATTTCTTTACCCTTTTCTATACAGTACTGTGTATGTCTTTCCTTATTTTACTACATTTAACATTGTCCTTGCTGTGTAATGTATTCTTATTTAATTTTAAACACTTAAAGGATGACTTGTCCACTTTTCAACCTATCCTCACTAATGTTCATGATGAAATGGCATATGTTTCTACTCAGCCTGTGTCTCATAGGAGGGCTGTGGGCAGTTCAGAAACCCGTCCACCAGTGACATCATCGTTATGCAAAGAATCCACAAGATGGAGTCGTTGCCCGTGCCAGACGTTCTTTAAAAAAGTCTCCCAAAAGCTACCGGATGTGTACATGGATTTGAACCGGAAGTGAAAGTCGGACATATCAGATTTATGATACCGACCTGGGATCAGCTCGGCCCCGCGATTGCTTTTTATATCATAACTAAGTCAATCTAAGCTCAAATCAAGCGCCGAATATCGCATTTCTTGCAGATTATGATCCATAATGCATATAAAGACGGCTTGTGTGCGTGCACGGGCGTGCATGCAGGCCCGCGGGAAGTACTTTACACTCGCAGGGGCTGAGCGTCTAGTAGGGGGTGCGCGCGCATAGCGCGCCGCAAAAATGCGCGTGCACGCGCATTTTTGCGCATTTTCACGCGCAAACGTGGCCTTTACTTTCCCTCTCCACACGCAAGTTATATGAACGAACTGACACAGGCAATTAACCAGGATAAGGTGCCAATACTGTGATACAGCATATTTATTAGGCCTGGCCTATCTCTTTTTTTTTTCTTCCCCTCCTGTTCGAGGGGGGGCTGTGCCTGGGGGGAGGGGGTGCTACAGCCCCCCCAGCACCCCTACTTCCCTCAGCCATGCGTGCATGGGGGAATTTTGGCCGTTTTTACGTGATCGCGGCCTAGCGCTAGCTAAAAATGCTACAACATGCTAAATGTGATGCTAATCAAATGCTAATTTCATGCTAATCAAGTGCCGATTAACGTGGATTAAACAAAACTCGCCTTTATGGTTCTGCCACGCTGGACAGAGTAAAGGTAAGCTCGTCTTTATGGCTATTGCACTTATCCTGTTAAACAAGATTTTTAAAAAGATATTTAGATTTTATTTTTATTTTTTATTATAGCATGGAAACTTTTCAGGAATAGAAAGCCTGCAGTTTCTATTAGCTTGGATTCCCCATCGATGATGATATCACTGGTGGACGGGTTTCTGAACTGCCCACAGCCCTCCTATGAGACACAGACTGGTTTCTGAACTGCCCACAGCCCTCCTATGAGACACAGACGGGTTTCTGAACTGCCCACAGCCCTCCTATGAGACACTAACAGGTTTCTGAACTGCCCACAGCCCTCCTATGAGACACAGACGGGTTTCTGAACTGCCCACAGCCCTCATATGAGACAGACGGGTTTCTGAACTGCCCACAGCCCTCCTATGATACACAGACTGGTTTCTGAACTGCCCACAGCCCTCCTATGAGACAGACTGGTTTCTGAACTGCCCACAGCGCTCCTATGAGACACAGATGGGTTTCTGAACTGCCCACAGCCCTCCTATGAGACACAGACTGGTTTCTGAACTGCCCACAGCCCTCCTATGAGACACAGACTGGTTTCTGAACTGCCCACAGCCCTCCTATGACACAGACTGGTTTCTGAACTGCCCACAGCCCTCCTATGAGACACAGACTGGTTTCTGAACTGCCCACAGCCCTCCTATGACACAGACTGGTTTCTGAACTGCCCACAGCCCTCCTATGAGACACAGACTGGTTTCTGAACTGCCCACAGCCCTCCTATGAGACACAGACTGGTTTCTGAACTGCCCACAGCCCTCCTATGAGACACAGACTGAATAGGGGGAGAAAGTGGTATTTCATCATGAACATTAGTGAGCACCAATTATATGAAGATAGGTTGAAAAGTGGTGAAGTCGTCCTTTATTTGTGACTGAATCACTTTCAATTGCATTCATTTGAAATAAATACAATTAATCTTACTATACTAAAAACTGGACAACCTAGTTTCCCTGATTTTAACCAGTCCTGTAGAGTTTCAAATATGGCAGAACTCGCCAGTTAGTTATAGGCGGGCAGGAAATAAAGTAGTTTAATTGTAACACCAGCAGCACCATTACACTATTAATGTCATGCACCCCCTATCTAGGCAGCTGAGCTGACGCACACCTGGGGGTGCACACGCACACCTGGGGGTGCACACGCACCCCTGGGGGTGCACACGCCACAGTTTGGGAACCCCATTGTCAAAAGACAATGTGACGTCTGGAGTAAGTCAGTACTCCACAGAAAACACAAATTAGTAACAAACGCAAAACAGTAATTCAATCCTCTTATGTCAGGTGCATCTCAAAACTGTAGAATATCGTGGAAAAAGTACATTTTCTTCAGTAATATCATTCAAAAAGTAAAACCTTCATATAGCCTATTCTAGATTCATTCATTGTTAATTCATGCACTCAATACGTGGTCTGGGCTACTTTTAATCAAATTATTTCATCAATGGTGCATGGAGGTGATAAGCCTGTGGCACTGTTGAGGTGTTATGGAAGCCCAGGTTTGCTTTGATAGCAGCTTTAAACTCATTTGTATTGTTGAATCTAGTGTCTCACACCTTGACAATTCAACCTAGATTCTATGTGTCAGGTCATGCCAGTTGGCTGGTCAGTTAAGCACAGTAATACCATGACAGTCAGTACACAAATTACTGGTAGTTTTAGCTCTGTGGGCAGGTGCCAAGTGCTGCTGGAAAAGGAAATCAGTATACCCATAAAGCTTGTCAACATACGGAAGCACACAGTGCTGTAAAATATCCTAATAGATGGTTGTGTTGTATCTACAATGGATAAAACACAGTCATGATTTGGGTCCATGTTGTCTGCATGGTGTTGGTCCAGTGACAGTGAAAACTTCACACTGGAGTCAACAGAGCCATCTACCAGGATATTTTAGAGGACCTTGTGCTTCGGTATGTTGACAAGCTTTATGGAGATGCTGATTTTCCTTTCCAGCTCGATTTGGCACCTGCCCACAGTGCCAAAACTACTATTCCTAAAACGGTTAGTCCCAATACCTGATTCTGATTGGCTGGTTTCCGTTGTAAATATCACGATAATCCACACCTTCAATCACTTTATATCATTCCCAGCTGATCCCGCAGCTCTGTATCTGAACTGGGGAAGGGAAGCATTTGATTGCCTTACACACCCTGGCCGACATGACTGGCCTCGTAACGACAGCAATCGCCTCCTATTCCCCCGTCACAGAGACTGGCCGAGTAAAAACAAGGACATGTGGCTCGCTCTGGTGGGCGCAAAGCGTAGCTACATTTGTGAATTTAATAGTTTTATGAGGTTAATATTGCTGGTTATTATTGTTGGTAACCGTTTTAGAAAAGCAATAACCCATGCGAGGTCCCAGTTTACCGTCTTATCTGAGACCCTCCGCTAAGCGTCGGGTCTCGCTACGCCTCTCAGCCATTATAAAATACCCGGTAACCTGAGACCTCTTGTGGCTTATTGCTTTAGTAACTGGTGTAGGCCTACTGACCATGGTGTTACTGTGCTTAACTGACCAGCCAACTGGCCATGCCACGCCCCACTGACATATTTTCCAGATGGTCGACATTTCTGCATTATTAATATGTTTTTTAGTGGTTTCATAAAATATTCTAATATTTTGAGATAGGATTTTTAGATTTTCATGAGCTGTATGCCATAATCCTCAAGATTAAAATAAATCAATGTTTTAAATATTTCACTTTATGCACAATGAATCTAGAATATATGAATATTTTACTTTTTGAATTATATTATGGAAGAAAATTAACTTTTCCACAATATATTTTTTAGATGCACCCATAGCTGACAGACCATGTTATGTGAATGTCAATAGTCATTAGTCATATATTGTTGTAAAACTTTTGGGTGAAATGTTAATGAAATTTGAAGTTTGTTGGTTCAGTTTTTTTCTGTTTTCTGAAAATCGTAAAACAATATTAGGCTACAAATTGGACAACTTTGTTTTTCAACCAAGGTTCATGTTTGTTATTAGAAAAAGTAAAAGATGAGTTTTTTTTTTGCTATTTTTGACAGGGGAGCATTCGAACAAGTGGTGAAATATGTCTCTCTTTTTTTTTACACATTTTTACGGAAATGTCATAGTCTAGTGATTCTTATGAACAGTCATAGAGCATCATGTACATTTACCTGGTACTAGTGAGTCTTATGAACAGTCATAGAGCATCATGTACATTTACCTGGTACCAGTAAGTCTCGTCGACAGTCGTACAGCATGCCCAGACTGAAGGGTCGACCAAGAGCAGCCAGCTCCATCGTTGGACCGCAGTCTGGGTCCATGGCTCACACTGAAATGAAGAAAATGCATATCTGTTTGTTCATTCATTCTATTGGCTTTTCTAATTTAACAGTAGTAGTAGTAGCAGCAGCAGCAGCAATAGCAGTAGCAGTAGCATGAACAACAGTAATAACTAGAACTGCACTCTGTCGAGTGCCGCTTGTTGCACCCAAGTAGGCCATTAATGGCCTACTAGTGCGCAAGCAGAGCGTGCAAGTTCTGGTATAACTGGCTCTCAATGGTGACGTAATAAAGATATGTTTCAGTGCCGGGTGGATTAAAGGAAATGCCTCTATGTATATATGTATATGTAATTTGTAAGTTGATTAGCGGTATACTGTGGTTACTTGGGTTGTTTGATGCGTATGTCCCGTAGCAGCATATGACGTGATGAAGATATGTACCAATGCCAGGGTATAACTGGCTCTCAATGGTGACGTAATAAAGATATGTTTCAGTGTCGGGTGGATTAAAGGAAATGCCTCTATGTATATATGTATATGTAATTTGTAAATTGATTAGCGGTATACTGTGGTTACTTCGGTCATTTGATGCGTATGTCCCGTAGCAGCATATGACGTGATGAAGATATGTACCAAATACTACCAATGCCAGGGTATAACTGGTATGACCGGCTCCAAATGATGACGTAATAAAGATATGTTTCAGTGTCGGTGTATATGTAATTTGTAAGTTGATTAGCGGTATACTGTGGTTACTTGGGTCGTTTGATGCGTATGTCCCGTAGCAGCATATGGCATGATGAAGATATGAAGTGATTAAAGGACATGCCTCTATGTATATATGTATATGTAATTTGTGAGTCGATTAGTGGTATACTGTGGTTACTTGGGTCGTTTGATGTGTATGTCCCATGGCAGTGTATGACGTAATGATTACTTGTGCTTGATATGGCAGTGGTGTCAGATTACATGTATACATAGGGGCATTACCTTTAATCCACCCGACACTGAAACATATCATCACGACACCATCGACAACCTACGCATCGTAGCACCTGACGAAAAATATTACTTGCACGCTCTGCTTGCGCAAGTAACAAGTAATAACCAGTAAGACGCCCTGAGGGTGAGAAGCGACCTCGCCCCTTTCGGGCGTGCACGCATCCGCCTGGATGACAGCAGACTGCTGGGCGAGCACTGGCGCTTTGGCAGATCAACATATAGAATGAATTCTGTACTGGCCATGTATGGAGCGTGTCTTGAGTGTACAGAGTTTGATGAGGTCAGATCAACATATGGAATGTCAGAAACAGGTCAGCTCCACATTATGGAGATCTAAGGGTTTGAGATCCAGTCTTCTCCATGTATGGCTATCCAGGGTTTGATGAGGTTCGTGTCGTGACGTTAGGGGCAAATATTAACCAATCAGAACTTGGAGCAGAGCTAAGTAACTAATGAAGGACGAGGACTTTAAACCAAGTCCAGTCTGTAGGACAAACCGTTGAAAAGTTATGGCAGATGTTGTACATTTAAAAGACTGTAGTTACAGGGCCTGGCCAAGAGAGGGCACTAGTACACCAGACTAACCCTGTTAATGGTTTACCTTTATGAGTTTAACGCTCGGACTGGAGCTTACATCTTAGAACGTCTGGATTGTGGAGAGTTAGGATGAGCCCCAGAATGACAGCAACACTGCAAAGTAAGAATACAGAGGAGAAAGGTTGAGACACAAATGACCACAGCTCCAAACAATATACTGAAAGGTTGAGACACAAATGACCACAGCTCCAAACAATGTACTGAAAGGTGGACATCTGACATTGCTACATGAGTATAAGGTGGTCCCTATTTGTTAGCCGATTTGCTCGTTTACATATGACATAAGTTTTCCCTTCAATGTCAATGGCGTTTAATGTTTTGAATTGATGTTTAATTTACGTCATATTTAGCGGAAGTATCAGCTCTTATCATCATACATCATCATGCATCATCTCATACTGGCCAATCAGAATGCCTGTTGCCTGTGATTGATCATCGTCAATGGCAAAACTTGAGACGGGCAGGGAGACATTTTGCAGACATTTGACCGGAATTCTCTTCCTGTGGTCAATGGCAAATCTTGAGACGTGTGCGGAGACAAAAGCGGTTTATATAAAGGGCTATAGCTCCCCTTCCAAAAAAATCACACCCATGTGAAGTGAGTGGCGCTGTTATCAGCATACATCATCACACATCACATTCCATGCTCAGCCAATCAAATCATCACAAATGTCATTCCGGTCAATCACTTTTGGCGTCTTCACTTTTAATCTTCAATATGTACTTTGCTCAGCCAATCAAATCATCGCTATGGGGTGATCATCCAATCACAAGCCAATGTTTGTGTTCACACTAACCTGGAAAGCTGGGCATATAGGATGTTGTGTTGTTGTGGTTTTCAGCAGCTGCTTGGAGACCTTCAGATGGAAAAAATAAAGCCAATAATTCAACATCGTTAACAGAGTTGGTTAATTAGTTCACTCCACGTGTTATTACTTCATTGCCATTTGCTCATTTTTGTTTGTTTTTATGTGAGTAGCATTCCTCTAAAACATTATGACCACATTTGCATGAAACGTGGTGAATGTGGTCATGAGGAAAATAAATGGTAAATCAGGGCCGGCTGTAGCCTGGTAGCCTGGCTAATAAGCCAGACTAATATCACACAACACTGTCGCGGTATATCAGTCTGGGCTGGCTCCACTTGGATTTCATTTCCCGGGGAACATTTTCTCTTCGACGCAATTGGTCAGAGCTACTGTCAGTCAAAGGTCTCAAGCATTGAACGTCACTGTACCAAAGCCCGCCTATATTGCATACCGTGTCCCGATTGGTCCGACCTGTTCTCTGCTGTAGGAAAGAGGCGTGCTACTGAGCCTCGCCAGACCGTAATCCGCTGGTAGGCAACTTTTTTTTGCCAACGGCTGATTCGGTCTGGTTTATTAACCAGGCTAGTAGCCTGGCCCACTAGGGTGGGCAGCACGACTATATGGGGCGGCATCCCGCACGCACCGCATAGCGTAATAATCCCCCGAAATGCATAAAAAACTATGCTATCATCTCAGATTATCTATCTATCTTCTCCTTGTTTGACCAACAGTAACCCAATTTCCATCCGCACCCTGTTGGCAGTGGTGAGATTTAGAGGTGAAGAAACCACCGGTTGCCTTAATAGTGTGTGAGATTTATAGATTTTAAATAATATATTGGAAGCTTTTAATCCAGAATTGATCAATGTCACCATGGGCCACATACTGTACACTACAAAACAAAAATAAAATTAACAAAAAACGAACATTCAAAAGGGCACATTGCTGTCCAGAGGGCAAAAGGGCAGGTGCTCTAGCACCACCTAGTGTCTTATGTGCACGCCACTTCCTGTCGGTTAACAGCACTTATGGCAAACAGTGTTCAGATGGGTTCAATTTCTCTAAAAATGCTGCCCACCCAATCAGAATTGATAAAGGGTAGGCCTACTGATATTTTGTGGTATGTTTTATATTGGCTACAAATAAATATTCTCCATAACTTTTGATTGGGTGGGCACTGGGCAGGACACACCCTCACGCACATTCAGCGGCGCGATTGTATACACAGTCAATGCAAGACGAGAATTGCGCGAACGGGCGCGACCTGATGCGGCACAAACGGGACGAACCGAGGCGAATATATATTCAGGTCCAATTCCTCATGGGGGCCGAGATCCCTGGTCCAATTCCTCATGGGGGCCCTGGCCCCCCGGCCCCCACAGACTCTACGTCGTTGCAATGATTACCGGAATATTGGAATACAGAGATATTATTTAGCATTGATTAAAAGTAAGAAATCATAAATGAATGGAGAAAAAAGAAGAAAAAGGAAAGAATATACTGTGTATGAATTGAATTGTGAGTCTGTCCAGCGCCTCAGTGAGGTGCATTAAGTTCATGCGAGGAGAGCGTCGCAGTCCCGCCCCCTACCATGGCCCAGGAAATGATTCTCCGTTCATTTTCCTCATAGACATTTCAGAAAGTATTTATTTAAAGACGTTTACGCCGCGGACAAAGCCAACTCGAGTCGTGACAAATCATGACAACAAACACAATTTTTTGGGCCGAACAAATAATTAGAAAGAAGAAAAAAACGGCAGGTTACAACACTTTTTTTGTTGTTTTTCTTCTTTGTAATTATTTGTTTGGTCCAAAATATTGTTTGTGTTGTCATGAGTTGCCACGACTCGAGTTGGCTTTGTCCGTGGCGTAACCGTCTTTAAATAAATACTTTTTGAAATGTCTATGGGAAAAATGCATCCATACCATGGGCCATGGTAGGGGCGACGCTCTGTAATCAAGTAATTGTTCATTTTTATTGACTGTCCACGTCAAACGGTGAATATCACCGTGCTTCACTGCCGTCCTTTGACCATGCACTGATATTCACAGTTTGACGTAGGACAGTTAATAAAATTAACAATTACTTCATTACAGTAGTTTGGCCATATATATATATATATATATATATATATATTATCTATCTATCTTCATATATACATATATATCATATATACATATATATATATATATATATATATATATATATATATATATATATATATATACACATACACATACACACACACACTTTTGATATTACTATTAGTAAGTAAACATCATCAGGAAGAAGCAGGACTCAACCATCAGGATTCGAACTCCATTCTTTTATTGTATATGTCATCACACCAGAGAGAGACTAGTGTCTCCCTCCAGAGCTTCCCCCAGCACTCCTCACACACATGTCCCACACATATTTTATACTTTCAGCAGTGTACAGAGTTTCAGGAGTAACAAGAGATGGTCATGCCTTAAATGGACTCTATTCTATAGTTAACTCACACAGTTTGAAATAGGTTTACATGAGTCAGCAGTCTCTAATGAGTTGGTCAGTGAAGAACAGGTGGTAATTAGAGTGTTAAGTATCATCTACTAGTAGGCTACATTAAATTAATCAATATCATAGTGTTTATATGCATTTTTGCCACTACACGCCCCATCTGAAAATATGACTTTCCAGGGACCCCCCAGAAGCAAAGATTTTTAGTTAAAAATGTGGTGCAAGATTTGCACATTTTCATGATTTTTCAAAAATATCGGATCTACAAGCTCGCAGCGCGGCACTCGGTGCTAAAGTGTAACACAATGCTTAAAACACTAAAAGGGGTTCCCGCCCTAAATGGGTTAAACTCCATACTGTACTGTACATAGACCTGTTTGAGTTCAGTACTATCATATAAAACCATTATCTACTGTCTAATTGCAGAATCAACAGTGTGCAAAGAGTAGCTGCGTGTGTGCGTGCGTGTGTGCATGCAGAAATGAAGTTGTTTCATTGAGTCTATGATTGAGACACAGGTGTTACAGAAACTTCATCAGCAATAATCTTAATAAAATTGTATATAAAAGTGAATATAATATTGGTCGAATTATAGGCAACAAATACATCACAATTCAATCAACATTTCAATCATAGAAAGAAGAAAAGAACGGCAGGTTACAACACTTTTTTTGTTGTTTTTCTTCTTTGTAATTATTTGTTTGGTCCAAAATATTGTTTGTGTTGTCATGAGTTGTCACGACTCGAGTTGGCTTTGTCCGCGGCGTAACCGTCTTTAAATAAATACTTTTTGAAATGTCTATGGGAAAAATGCATTGGGGTTCATTTCCTGGGCCATGGTGGGGGCGACGCTCTGTAATCAAGTAATTGTTCATTTTTATTGACTGTCCACGTCAAACGGTGAATATCACCGTGCTTCACTGCCGTCCTTTGACCATGCACTGATATTCACAGTTTGACGTAGGACAGTTAATAAAATTAACAATTACTTCATTACAGTAGTTTGACCATATATATATATATATATATATATATATATATATATATATACACACACACACACACACACACACACACACACACACACACACACTGTATTTAGCCGCTGACGCCCCATCTGAAAATATGACTTTCCAGGGACCCCCCAGAAGCAAAGACTTTTAGTTAAAAATGTGGTGCAAGATTTGCACATTTTCATGATTTTTCAAAAATATCGGATCTACAAGCTCGCAGCGCGGCACTCGGTGCTAAAGTGTAACACAATGCTTAAAACACTAAAAGGGGTTCCCGCCCTAAATGGGTTAAACTCCATACTGTACTGTACATAGACCTGTTTGAGATCAGTACTATCATATAAATCCATTACTGTTTAATTGCAGAATCAACAGTGTGCAAAGAGTAGCTGCGCGTGTGCGTGCGTGTGTGCATGCAGAAATGAAGTTGTTTCATTGAGACACAGGTGTTACAGAAACTTCATCAGCAATAATCTTTTAAGTGAATATAATATTGGTCGAATTATAGGCAACAAATACATCACAATTCAATCAACATTTCAATTTTCATAGTTTTTTTTAATCAAATGATTATAGAGCTTAATTAATTCCCACACATCTAAATGTGGCTTAAAGACAACAGGTCTCAGTGTCTTACCTTCAATGTAGATGTAGGTCTGGAGAAACACAGTGTTATACACTAGATTCTGCTGATAAACACTTGCAGTGAATGAATATGAAGACACTGACACAGCTCTGGGGTCTCCACTTCTTTTATAGCTTAGTCATTCCTCCAATGGGGGGAGCCTGAGCCTTGCCTCTGGTGATAAACCCGCCTCATGTTTACATGATACACTGACACCACGCTAGACAGGAACGCCCAAAAACGTCCGGTTTTAGCCTGGGGTAAGAATTTTCTATGGCTGCCAATGCAACTTGGTCCAATCCTTAATCACATACGGACAAACATCTATGCCGATGCTATCTAACTTGCGGAGGTAGCGTGCCGGTCCACGGGCAATAGATCTTTCAACGTATGGCATTGCAAATACGTTTGATAATCGCTACTCTGCTCAATATTGTTTTGAAAATGCCGCAAATTGTATTGCAGTGAACGAGCGCAAATCACAACTTCCCCCGGTTGTGGGCGGAGTCACAGTTTGAGGCGCTGTTTACGCGCCGTGGTGTCAGTGTATACTGGGCCCTGATAGGTGCTTGCACAACTTTGAAGGGCAGGGAAACCCAATCACAACCGAGCAGGGCCAGACCCTTAATCTGCCGAGGGCTGTGTATTCTTTTTTTTTCTTTTTTTAAAAACATGTTTCCCTCTTTCTTATAAATGCCTCGCTGCATTTACAGAAAATGGTAGAAGTGGGTGCACCGCTCTCTTTCTCTTGCTCTCGCACGCACGCACGCACGCACGCACGCACGCACACACGCACGCACGCACACACGCACACGCACACGCATGCACTCACACACTCACACACACACACACACACACACACACACACACACACACACACACAGCAGACAGTTTGAGAGGGGGAGAGGTGGTGGAGTTAGCTGCTTTAGCAGACAGTTTGAGAGGGGGAGAGGTCGTGGAGTTAGAGCAGACAGTTTGAGAGGGGGAGAGGTGGTGGAGTTAGCTGCTTTAGCAGACAGTTTGAGAGGGGGAGAGGTCGTGGAGTTAGAGCAGACAGTTTGAGAGGGGGAGAGGTGGTGGAGTTAGCTGCTTTAGCAGACAGTTTGAGGGTCCAATGGAGTTAAGAGGTTTTGTCCCAAACATGTTTACTACTTTTACATTGGTTCAATACACAGACTTAAAGGGTGTTCAAAAGCACTGATTTATGAAAAAAACAAAAAAACAGTTAGGAGGTTTCCTCCCGACAGCAACGATGTATTGCTAATTCACTGGGGCTACAAAAAACAAGTACAGTCGCTATATGTGTTGCATCTTCAAGAAGTGCCTATTTGCCCAAAGGTCATGCCCAAAGGTCATGCCCACTTGCCCGAAAAGTAAATCATCCACAATAACAGTGGTTCCCAATGTAGGGTCCGGGGACCCCCAGGGGTCCTTGAGGGAGTTCCAGGGGGTCCCCAGCTAAATGATAGTTAGGAACCAAATGGACCCTTATGGGTCTGTAACTCTGAGTGTACAAATGGAACCAAACGGGCCCTGACAGGTCCATTTGGTTCCATTTGTACACTCTCAGAGTTAAATTAATAACATTGACTTTACAATATACATTGGGGGTCCCAGAGATAGAAATGCCATTAAATGGGGGTCTGTAGTAATGCATGTCACACTGGCGGTCCTTGAAATTAAACGGGTTGAGAATCACTGAAACTTTTCTTTTCTGAAAATAGTTTCCAGTGGTACTCAACCTTTTTCATCTCAAGGACCCCCAGAATTATCTGTATTTAGCCGCTGATGCCCCATCTGAAAATATTACTTTCCAGGGACCCCCCCAGAAGCAAATATTTTTAGTTAAAAACTCTGAAAGAATATATATCGAAAGATTTGTAGTAGAAAGTGTAACACAATGCTTAAAACACTAAAAGGGGTTCACGCCCTAAATGGGTTAAACTCCATACTGTACTGTACATAGACCTGTTTGAGCTCCTTATCATATAAAACCATGTTATCTACTGTCTAATTGCAGATACATGCTAGACACACCTTTACTTTCAACATATATTGTTTTGTTTGGCAGGGATACGTTTCTGGGAAATGGGCTGACTGACTGTGAAGCTTTATAGCAGGCCCGGATTGGACAGTCTGGCAATTCTAGCAGATGCCAGAAGGGCTGGACAAAAAGAAAAACTAATAAAAAAAGACATAGTGGCGTCGTCGTCTCTGGGTGAACACCACAAATAGTCTGTGTCACAGGCGCGCCTGAGCCATGGAGCAAACGTCGCAGCTGCGACACCAGATTAAATAGTGGTGTCGCAACGCGACACACTATGTGTGTGTGAGCGCGGCACGCGCGGAGAGAGAGAGGGAGAGGAGAGAGGGATGCTGCATGTTAAAAAATAAATAGGCTACTAATTCGCGCATTGCATCCAATAATGTCCGGCTTGCCCACCTGTGTGAATCACTTACTTTGTGCTTGCTGCTAGTTTTAAGAAGAATTAATCCAAGGTTTGTCATATTATGTTTTAAAGTAGGCATACATTTTAGCTGGTCAGTCAGTGTGTGCAGACTCAGACTCCTTTTACACGGCGACCATCTCCAGATAAAACGGCAAAGTCCCGTTGCGTTCTCATTTTTTATTGACCCTTTACACGAGAACGCACACTTTATGAAAACGCTATAATATCGCTAGGTGGCGGTAACGGGCTGCCAAATAGACCAGTCACCCATGTTATGTACAAGAAGAAGAGCCAGCTCCGCCTTCACGCAACAGTTTCAATGTTCCCCGTGTCAATCACACTACAAGTACACACTTCAACCCCCACTTTTCAATGATTTACATAGCTTGCTGTGTTAGGTGTTAGACTACGAGACCATTTTGCGCATTGGCCGTGAGTTCAAGACTCACAGCAGAAAGTTTTTCGCGATTTTTGCGGTCACTTTATTTTCTCACATATTAAAAACGCTACCAGTTAGGAATAAATAATACTGAGGTAAATGTGATGTTAATTAATAGGTTAATAGGGGAGAGTGATTCCTTTTTGTTTAATCCCCTGGGGAGGGGACTGGATTTTTATTTTCATTCACAGGGAGGATGATGGTGGTGACAGACAGCCCAGAGGGTCACCAGAGATTTCGACCCAGGACTATTCGACCCGGACCATTCGACCCGCTCTCGACCCGCTTGGACCTGACTTTTCGACCCGGACCGCGAGAGAGAGAGACAGAGAGAGACATAGAGAGAGAGAGAGAGACAGAGACATAATAATAATAATATGTACATTGATTTACCAAACAATTATTGTGTTGGTGTTTTTATTTACCAAACAATTACAAAGCTAATGGAGGCTAATGGAGGCTAAAGGGAGCCACCCACAGAGACACAGAGACACAGGCCATCAACGATCACATTCCTAAGGCTAGCAGCCACCATCCTCATCCCCATAGCAGAGTATGACGTTTTTTGCTAGTGGGGTTTTGTGAATAATCACATGAAGTATAAAAGTATGATATATAAGAAAAGTTATAGCTATAATGGTAATGCCTTTATTGATTGTATGCTGTGATTTGAATACACTATATTTTGTCATTCAGTCATAAAGTGACGTTCAGTCTACACATTAGCAGCAGCTCTGTGTTGTCTGACAATTATTCTTGCACTCATTTTATTCTCCCATATAGAACGACACAATGTAACATAGCTCTGTTTACACAATGCTGTACCCCCCTCCAACTGTATATGTTCCCCATCTTAAATCCTGAATATGGAGAATTAGGCATCATATATGAGATGCGAATATTATAATTGGGATTTCATTTATATTGCATATTTCATCTTACTTACATTTTGTTTACAAGGTGAACCCTCTAGGGGTTACACCGTTTGTCTGTTTTCTGTTTTTCTGTTTTGTGTGAGGACTGCGGATGAAAATTAGCATCTTTGCTAATCCCGGTGTATTTACGTTCATGTGACGTTCATTAATATGCTCTGTCCTGTCTAAATAAACAAATAAAGTAAAGTAAAGTAAAGATAATTCGACCCGGTAAAAACGGGTCGAACGGACTCGAATTTGCGGTTGGTCGAATAGTCCTGGGTCGAAATCTCTGGTGACCGCCCAGAGCATGCAGGCAGAGCGCGCCACGGGATGGTTATCTATTTTATAATACATTAGGCTACATAAACGCTGCTGCCGCGGCTGCCACCTATCACAATTAAGGCATTTTATTTACATCATGGTTTTACATTCACCATCGCTGATGAGCAGCGCTTTGTAGGCGAGGAGGGAGGCTTGGTCAGGAACTCCATTATATCATAATTATGCATCAATGTAATAATATATGCGCTGCGAGCCAACGTGAGCCATGATGTCATAAGTTTTGCGGATTCACAGTTTTGCCTGTTTACACGGAGAAGGGATAAAACGGCGTTCTCAAAGATTTCCACTCTGGGAGGTGGTTTCACTTTGATGCGTTTTCACCTCCTGAGAACACCCTTCTCGTCTAAAAGGACCCCAGCAAACGATACTTTATTTTGTCGTTTCTTATGAACACCATCCTCGTCTAAAAGCCACCTCAGAGAGAGAAGCAGCACTGCTCTGTAGTAAGGGCATTTTATCAGGTATTTGACCAATCTGGGAACTAAATCGTTACCAAGACATTTCTTCACCAATGTGTTTCTAAAGGTGTCTAATAACATGTACTAAAAGTTTGAAATTCAACTCCCGTGGGAAAATTGAGTTATTAGCATAATATGTGACCATACCCATAACATCCTATATAAGGCAAAAAAGTCCAAATTTCATCATTCTTTAAGTAGCATGTGACATATGAAACTAGGGTGATTTCATGATTCTGAATCCATTCCAAGCATTAGTTTTGCACAAAAAACACTCCTTGGGCTAAATTAGGCCATATCCAGTTGACCAAATGTGCTGACCTCATCACGTTTGTGTGGCCGTTTTCCTCCCAAGGAGTGTTTTTTGTGCTAAACTAATGCTTGGAATGGATTCAGAATCATGAAAACCCTATAGTTTCATGTCACATGCTACTTAAAGAATGATGAAATTTGGACTTTTTTGCCTTATATAGGATGTTATGGGTATGGTCACATATTATGCTAATAACTCAATTTTCCCATGGGAGTTGAATTTCAAACTTTTAGTACATGTTATTAGACACCTTTAGAAACACATTGGTGAAGAAATTTCTTGGTAACGATTTAGTTCCCAGATTTTCATAGATTTCTCTTACTACTGCTGATTGAATTGATATGACCTAGATATGTCATATGCGCATCCGCATCTGATAATTAGTTATTTGGCAACACCTGTGTGAAATACCAGAATAAGCTGTGGAATTGAGATCCTTTTTTTTTTAACTGTGCAGTAGTCTACCAAAAAAAAAGGAAATTTAAAAAAATATATAATGTCACGTTATTATTTATATAAATAAAAAGTGGACTGGTTGGAGGATAAAATAAATAGTATTCTTAGACTACATTTGTGTGACTTTTTTTTTTTTTTTTTTTTTATCATCGTCTCTGCTCTGCTTTTTCTCCCTGGAAATAAAAACGTCTGGGTTTCCGAGGCTACTGCTCTGCTGCTGACGCTATTTCCGGTTACCTATACGCACGGGGCGCACGGATTTGAATTTCTTCGGTCAGCCTGAATGTGTGTGTTGTTGTTGTCAACATGGCTCAGAAGAGAATGAGTGATTTATTTGGTGGGTCCAAGCCCAAATCAAGTCTAGTTCATGAACCCTTGGCCTTCATGAGCACCATGTGCAGCAGTGTTCAGCAGGGAACGAGTGCTAACGTTGAGTTGAGTCCGTTGTCGTCGGAGAAGGAGGACAATAATAAAAACAACAACAGCAGCAGCAGCAGTGTCCATCTCAGCCTACATAATGACATTCTGGACACGTAACTCACGTTGGATATACAGTAAATGCCATGATGAGGGAATTAACCACCCCGGAGCGCAAGAGCACATTTGGGGTTTAAAGGGATAGTTCAGATTTTTTGAACTTAAGTTGTATGAAATACTTGCCATTAATATAGTGGTTGCAACTGTATTAATTGATTGCCCGAGTCCCATGGTGGGAGTTCTGCTCTTGTTTTGGTCAATATTAAGTAGTTCCGGTCATTTTGTGGGGGGCACTGGGGCCACGCAGTAAAAGTAAATTAATCCACAAAACGAACGTAATAAGCCTATCTCACAGAATTTCCCCGCCCCCCTAAATACGCCCCCTTTCGGGGTTAGTGGTGATAGCGTGACGTCACTCCATAGACGCTACATGTTAAAAGAGGTTATTTAAGAAGTCTACAACTTTTGTTTTCTCAAGGTAAGGTTTGTTCTATCTGCTCGACCTGATTTACCATCTTGTTTGCTTCATAATAATATTGGTCTGTCACATTTTTACATTAGAAAATGTACTTAGATTCTCCAGAGAAAAAAACGTGTAAATGCCCATGTTAAAGTCACCACTATTTACCGGAAGTGGGCGTGAAAAACGGGCTGTGAGATAGGCCTATTTGTATTGTTGACCTATTTCTAAAATATTAGCGCGACTTTCGTTCAACTTTGACCCCACTATCACATGAAAAAAAAATTTGGGCGTAGTGATATGGACACAAAAAACATAGTTCTGTGTGATAGAGGGGTAAAAGAAACGAAAGTTGCACTAATATTTTAGAAATAGGTCAACAATACAAATTACGTTAGTTTTGTGGATTAATTTTCTTTTACTGCGTGGCCCCAGTGCCTCCCACAAAATGACCGGAACTACTTGATATTTCACCAAAACCAGAGCAGAACTCCCACCATGGGACTCGGGCAATCAATTAATACAGTTGCAACCACTATATTAATGACAAGTATTTCATACAACTTAAATTCAAAAAATCTGAACTATCCCTTTAAGGTAAAGCATTTACAATTTAACTATATTATTTCTCTAATAGTCACTATTGCAGTGAGAAATAATATAGTATTTACTAATTACTATGGCCGCCGTGCCAACTGAACTGCCGAATGCTGCTGCAATTTAATGTTAGATATTAGATTCTGACGGGGAGGGATCTATGATGAATGATGACGATACAACACCGGGGTCGCCGAGCCCAACTGCGCTGTCAGCTCGTCTGTTGTATAATAGGGCTATAATTTATATGTTTTGTTTTGATATCGGCGCCTTGCCAATGTCATGTGTAGCCTAAATAGGCCTATGCCTTTTTATGATGCATTTTGTCAGTTTGTTCATATAACTTGCGTGTGGAGAGGGAAAGTAAAAGCCACTTTTCCGTGTGAAAATGCGCGAAAACGCGCGTGCACGAGGCACATGCACGCGCATTTTGCGCGCGCGCTACGCGCGTGCATCAGTCCAAATCTGTGCTCCCCCACCTGGAAACGAAGTTAGGCGCCCCTCCATGAGTCCCCCCCACATGGAAATATAAATTGCATAAGCTATATAGAGACATTTATTTCCTTCTTATTGTTTTAGGGGTTCTCAACATGTTTTGGCTGGGAACCCCCGGAAATGCTATATGGCCATGTCTCGCATTCTAGATATGTTCTATCGTCTCCTCCATCTTCCACTCTCTCCCTCCATGGCCATATCTGACTTTCTTCATTAGGTCTGGCCTGTCAATGTCCCTCAGTGTGATTTATGCTAAGGATTTATGTCATTGAATGACATGCACCAACTCACTGTTGAAATGACGCAGTACTGTTATTGAATTGAAAGAAAACAAGTGTCGGGCACTCGGGTGGCACAGGGCTAAAGTATCTGTGCAGAGGTTTGAATCCAGCGCGGTGCCATGCCCGTGTTTGGGGAGGGAAGCAGGGCACAGAGGGTGGTCTTTACCACTGCACGTTCTCTGTGTCTCCTTATCAACTTGTTGGAAAAAGTATATATTATATATAGCATTCTTGCCCTGATGAAGACCTGTTAGGTCGAAACATGTTGGCACTGGCAGTTGCCTTTTAATTTAATAAAGGCGTTCCTCATTTTTTAACCTTGTGTGCCCGGATCCTTCTCTTTGTCTCCACCAGGCCGAAGGCATGGGGAGAGAGTATGTTTTGCACTCCGTCCGTGTGTGTGTGTGTCCGTCCGAGTGTGTGTGTGTCCGTCCGTCCTTCCTTCCGTCCGTCTGTTACCAGCTAATCTCCGGCACCGTTAACCCGGTCGATGCCAAACTTTGCACACACACTCCCTGGATGCCAACGATGAACCTCTGCCCCACATTTTCCAGAACGGCCTGTTATAGCACCATGAGGCAGCTTTTCACATGTTTTACCTAAAACTGCACCGATCTGCGTGAAACGTTGCATGCACACTCCCTAGAGGCCAAGGACAAACCTTTGACCTGCATTTTCCACATCTGCCTTTTATAGCGCCACCAGGAGGCCGACTTTTGTAAAACAAATTTTTTGATATTACTCCTCCAGATTCTGTCCAAAAATCTCACAAATCGTTACACAGTATCTCTATGGTCATGTGCTCAAGTCGGATCTGTCCGATATTTCATATTCCATCCTAATTGGCTATAATTGGCTTTCACAGTTTGCAAGATTGCCCTGTTTTGAACAAAAGCCTCAAATCATGAACGCAGCATGCAATTTACGTGAAATCTTTCACACATTTTCTTACTAGGCTGAGGAACCCTTTTCACATTGGCCTGTTATAGCGCCACCAACAGGTTGATTTTTGCAAAACACATTTTTGGAACAAAATGCCTCAAATCATCCAATTGCCATTAAAGGCGTATGAAGAAATGGCACCCTTTTCACATTGGCCTATTATAGTGCCACCAGGCACTCTGCATTTCCTCAACAAAATGAAGAAAATTGTTGCAAAAACTAACAAACAAAAAAACATGTTTATATTACTTTATATTACCAAACATCTCACACAGTCCTATCCTCCTGGTGGAGACCTGTGCCCAGAAGGGCACTTTTTCTAGTTTTCTCTCTTTTTGTCTCCACCAGGCCGAAGGCATGGGGAGAGAGTATGTTTTGCACTCCGTCCGTGTGTGTGTGTGTGTCAGGGTTGACGTCACGACTACCTAGTCGTTACGTCACTCCCTCCTTTTATAAGGCCTCGTGCCAGCAAATATTCTCTGACGGATTTAAGATTTCTGTAGAGTTACTTCAATAAGATAAATCTAACTTTAAACCTAAGTTAAAGCTTCCATCTCTAAACCCGGAATCCCATCTATTCGGTAGCCTCTAGACAAGACGTTACATCTAGTCAGCACTTCCGCACTTGTGACCGCGGAATATCCTCAACCCTTACAGTTAAATCCGTCCAAGATTTTGGTCGCAGCGGTTGAGCATGTCTTCAGGCTCCGTTTCACCCAATGAATTTCCCCCTACCGGCGACAACCCGCCTCCGGCTGGGGGCAACGTTGAATTCCCCTGCCCAGGTTGCACGGTCAAAGTTGAACCCCAAGATGGAGACTAAAATATCCTAAAATATCCCCAAGATGGAGATTATACCCCCAAGGAGATTATACCCCCAAGGAGATTATACCCCCATCCCCGGCTACTTCAGCCATCCCCCCCTCCCAATCCCAGGCTACCTCAGCCATCCCAGGCTACCTCAGCCATCCCAGGCTACCTCAGCCATCCCAGGCTACCTCAGCCATCCCCCCCAACCCGCGTGGACGCGTTCCTCGAGGGGAGGGTACTGTCAGGGTTGACGTCACAACTACCTAGTCGTTACGTCACTCCCTCCTTTTATAAGGCCTCGTGCCAGCAAATATTCTCTGACGGATTTAAGATTTCTGTAGAGTTACTTCAAGAAGATAAATCTAACTTTAAACCTAAGTTAAAGCTTCCATCTCTAAACCCGGAATCCCATCTATTCGGTAGCCTCTAGACAAGACGTTACATCTAGTCAGCACTTCTGCACTTGTGATCGCGGAATATCCTCAACCCTTACAGTGTGTGTGTGTGTCCGTCCTTCCGTCCGTCCGTTAACAGCTAATCTCCGGCACCGTTAACCCGGTCGATGCCAAACTTTGCACACACACTCCCTGGATGCCAACGATGAACCTCTGCCCCACATTTTCCAGAACGGCCTGTTATAGCACCATGAGGCAGCTTTTCACATACCTAAAACTGCACCAATCTGCGTGAAACGTTGCATGCACACTCCCTAGAGGCCAAGGACAAACCTTTGACCTGCATTTTCCGCATCTGCCTTTTATAGCGCCACCAGGAGGCCGACTTTTGTAAAACACATTTTTTGATATTACTCCTCCAGATTCTGTCCAAAAATCTCACAAATCGTTACACAGTATCTCTATGGTCATGTGCGCAAGTCGGATCTGTCCGATATTTCATATTCCATCCTAATTGGCTATAATTGGCTTTCACAGTTTGCAAGATTGCCCCGTTTTGAACAAAAGCCTCAAATCATGAACGCAGCGTGCAATTTACATGAAATCTTTCACACATTTTCTTACTAGGCTGAGGAATATATCCCACCCTTTTCACATTGGCCTGTTATAGCGCCACCAACAGGTTGATTTTTGCAAAACACATTTTTGGAACAAAATGCCTCAAATCATCCAATTGCCATCAAAGACGTATGAAGAAATGGCACCCTTTTCACATTGGCCTATTATAGCGCCACCAGGAGGCCACAACCTGACCTGTGCCCTGAGGGGCACTTTTTCTAGTTCTCTCTCTTTTTATCTATGGAAAAAGTATATATTGTTAAAAAATATATTAAATTCCCATAAACTATCATCAGTATTTCAAACATATGCTAAATAAATAAAACTTAATTGAAAGAGTAGAGTGGGATGCTTCCATTAGTTTTAGCTTTAATCACATGAACCCCAGCATAGCGTCCCTAGACCATTCACCAAAAATAGTGGATCTACAAGCTCACTGTTTTTGGCAAAGATATTTTGTGTAGAGGGAAAAAAGGAGGTGGCCTATAGGCTAGTATAGATGCCAGGGGGAACTCCAGTCAATATATGTATACACTGTGCAACACACTGTAATGGAACAATATACACTATCAGTATGTAGAACAGTATGTGGTTCTCAACCAGTGGTCCTTGAAGGGGTTCCAGGTGGTCCCCAGCTAAACAATGGACAGTTGGGAACCAAATGGACCCTTATCTTTAAGTCTTGAGAGTAATTTCATTTTACACTCTCAAGAGTTCAATTATTGTTAAACATCTGCATTACTTACAAAAGGTCTACACACAATTAGGGAATGTAGATAAGAACTGATATTTCGATCAGCGTTTGCCTGTTATGTTATCCTAATGATATACCAACATCAATTCAGCATGGAATTGTGGACAAAGTCTTATCCATCAACAAGTCTCTGGTCTGAGGGTCCAAATCTCATAAGATGGTGTTCCGTGGCTCAAATGCTGAATAAATAATATGGGCCTTGATATGAAAAGGGTTGAAAACCACTGGTGTAGAAGATACTAAACATGTGTGTTGAAAAACACATTCATTAGTAGAATGCTAAACAAAGGTTTCAGCTTGGAGTCCTGCTTTTTAATTGTTTTGTAGAACAGGGGGGAGCCATCTTAACTGGATAATAATGGAATTGACAACAGGTATTAATTGTTTTAGTGTGGTATAGGTTTTATGTTATAATAATCATTTAAAATAGTAGAAAATAATTAAACTGTTCACTCACTGTACTGGAGAGTGTAAATGTGTCAAACAGCTGAACAGCTACATCTCCCACATACACCTCCAACAGTCAATATTTAGAGAGTTAGAATTCCACCCACACTTTCTTTAAAAATATCCTGGTCTCTATACACAGAAATGAAATGAAATGATTACTATATTTACCCAGGGTATCTGGGCTAAGCTCAAGAACTTGTTTCCAGCCAGGCCCTGCTCATAGAACATTTCATGGTAGTGGTTCAATGCCTTGCTCAAGGGCACTTAAGCGGTGGTAATTTTAACGTGTCGGACCACTGATTCGAACTGGCGACCTTCCGGTATCAAGACCGCTCCGCAATCCGTTTGGCCACCGCTGCCACCCACACCTTTCTGTGTGGAAAACGTGTTTGTAAAAGTAAAAAGCCCATGATGGCCTGACCACGTGGAGACTAATGTTTGAAATCATTCATCCATGCGTAAAGTGAGTTATTAAAAGGTAATGTATATTTATTTGCGCTTGATATATAGTTCAGTATGGTTGGTTTCTCTTTCTCTCTCTCACACACACACACACACACACACACACACACACACACACACACACACACACACACACACACACACACACACACACAGCCTGCCTGATTGCACATTCCGGTTAATCTTCCATTCCAGGTTTTGATGAGCGCCGTGCAAGAAGCCCACGCCGGGTTTTCCTTCTCTCTGTGAGCCTAGGAGTCAGTCTGAGGTGAGGACCCAGGACCCCCCCCCCCCCCCCCCCTCCAGGAAGTGAGTCAATGGTTGAAATGCAATGCAGTGCAAGCAGCCCCGGCCGGCGTGTTGTTCTCTAAATGTGGATTAAACTGAACCCCCAGGCATTGTTTGGGTGTTAAAGCAACTCAGAGAAGATGACTAGCAGCAATGCCAGGATCGGGGACATCATTCATCTGAATGTTGGTGGAAAGAGGTGAGAATGAAAGCCGCAGCCAGACAGTGTTTTGCTACCGATGCTAACAAGTTAGCTTTTAGCTATTATTGCTAAATGTTTCAGAAGGATGTTACACCGGAATTGGTGACGTATATCGATGCGTTGTTACCATGGAGTTATAAAGGAGGTTATTACACGTGCTGGAAGTCATTTCCCAGTGTGCTTTGTAAGATAATAAATATATAAATGATTCTCGTGTTTTCCAGCCTAACAAGCTTTGTCCCACCACTCGTAAAACGAGCTGTGGATTCGATAGGTCACATATATGCGTAACATCGTTTATGTTGACTCCGGCTGGGTTATAACTTTGACTTCAATGTTTAATGTTTACCTCCTTTATGATGAATTCCTCTTCTCTTTTGGCTATATAGAAGTGTCTATTTGTACGTCTAAATGTTTTGATGAATTGAACGAGGTGGACCCACTTGTAAACAAGTGTAATGCTTTATTGGGTCGTCCACTCACAGTTAACAGTCTTTGTATTGAGTTGTGCTTGAAATGTACTGTAATTCTCCAAACTGTTAATACATATTTCAATCAATCCATCAATGGTCCTCACTGAGATTTGGAAGTTTGACTTGAAAAAGTTTGACTTTTTTTGAAAGAAATTGTGATCTTGCCATTTGCCATCTTCTTTTTTTTTAAAATGTAATATGACATACGTTTGATTGATTGATGCATTTTATTAACAGATTGAAGAATTACAGTACATTTCAAGCACAACTCAAAACAAAACTGTTAACTGTGGACGACACCTGGCCCCTCTCGGAACCCTCTGTAAAGTTTGTTTACACTGACTTTACATAGGGTCCCTTCCCATCTGTCCCAAGCTAAATGGTATACAGACGGACTTACCTTCGGTAACGGCCGTGCTGCGCTGTTTGAGTGGTGGTGATATGTTTCAAAAGAAGCATACGTCTGCTATAGGAGACAACGGAAACCTCAACAAATGTTCCTTTGGCGCAGAAGCCGTTAAGTATTTTTTGTTTGACCGTTTTGGCTGGTCTGAAAACTCAAAACCCACTCAAACAGCGCAGCGCAGCACGGCCCTTACCAAAGGTAAGTCCGTCTGTATACCATTTAGCTTGGGAGTGGGACAGATGGGAAGAGACCCTATGTAAAGTGTAGTGTAAACAAACTTTACAGAGGGTTCCGAGAGGGGCTAGACGACACCATAAAGTAGTACACTTGTTTACAATAGGGTTCACCATGTTCAATTCATCATAACAATTAGAGACGTACAAATATACTCTATATAGCAAAAAAAAACGAAATCATCATAGAGGCGGTAAAAAAGGACTGGATGGACCAGACCCATTGCAAGATGCTGTACTCTGTCGTCAACCCTAAGCCATTCCAGTCTGTCAAAATGGGCAGGGGTGAGGTGGGTTCGAGGAGTGAGGCCAAGTAGTAACCTGACCAGTTATAAATAATATTTTAGTTCTTTTTTTTGACCAACTCGTAGAAGAGTGTAACACTGCATCTGAAATAAATGCATTAGCTGTTTTACTAATGCTGATTTGTTGTAGTTACTAGTTAACTTGTCTGTGGTTTGTTTTTAGGTTCAGCACCTCCCGACAGACACTGACATGGGTTCCTGACTCCTTTTTCTCCAGGTGAGTGCAGCATAGAGAATGTCTCTCTCTCTCGCTTCACATTACTGTAGTGTAATTACATTTTTCCACACAATCAGTTTATGTTTATTTTCGTTGTATAGTCTCCTGAGTGGCCGGATCTCTACGTTGAAAGATGAAACTGGAGCTGTAAGTACCTCTCTTTGTGAATGTATTTGTACTGTGTGTGCGTGCGTGCGTGCGGGCACACACTGTATAGTACATTGACACGCCCTCTCTCTGTAGATCTTCATCGACAGAGATCCGTCTCTGTTTGCTCCCATCCTCAACTTCCTCCGAACCAAAGAGCTCCATCCCCGCTCCATCAATGTGCACATGCTGATGCACGAGTCTGAGTTCTACGGCATCACGCCACTGGGTGAGACAGCATCAGTCAACACACACACACTCCTCTCTCTCTCTTTCTAAGAAAAATAAAACGCTGTTTTGAAAAATATTAATTATTAAATAAATATCGATATTATATAAGAGTACGATACGATAATCCGATACCGATATTATATCGATATGCACATCACGAGTGTGCGTGTGTGTCAATTTAACAAAGGTGCAGACTATCAGAAATCAGCAGAGACTGATCGACGTTTGCGCTACTCTATGCCGAATTGAAGTGGACTCGACCCCAGACTTTCTTTTTTCTCCCTGGAAATAAAAACGGCTACCACCAGACTAAAGTCCTCTCTCCAGTTCAGACTTCAATACATACAGCTGATAAAAAAACACATTCCTCTCTCACTGACCATATTCATTATAACAAGATTGTGATAGTTTCTTAAAAGCAAAGTGTGGTTTGAGAGACCTGCTGAAAAACAGTATCTTTGAATCTCATGCTGAAGTTACATTTACTTTTAATTCTGTTGAATCTCAGGATGATACTAACTGGTTTGTTTTGTTAATTTTTCCATTGATTTTCTTTGAGTGGTGCAACCACTCCAAGGAACAGTAATGTCCCTATGTTTAGAGTACCAACAGGGGGCACTGTTGCACCACTCACCGGTCTGATTATTAGTTACATTAGTCACTAAAGTTTTAGTCACACTTCTTTTGTTTTTCGGGCATGTATTAAGTTATTTTCTGTCTTTACCATTATTCTACCAGTAATAACGTATATGTTCAGCTGTATATTTACAGCATGCATTCTGTTTTGTGTGTGTGTGTGGTGTGTGTGTGTGTTTAGTGCGTAAGCTGCAGTTGTGTGATGAACTGGATCGGTCGTCCTGTGGTAATGTGCTGTTTAATGGATACCTCCCTCCTCCAGGTATAAATCAATACCATCTTTAAAAGTACAACACATTTCATATCTCTGCACTTTAGTCAGCCGTTGGCTGTTTTCAAATGTGCTTCATGAATAAAATGGACTTGACTTGACTTGTTATGGGTAAGAAACCAACTCCATATGGAATTTTCAGGAAATTAAGAAAACCATATATTTTTTTTAAACAAAATACTGCCTAATCACAGTTGGTATTGTGACTATATATTGTCAATTACTTGCATGAGAGGGTGACAGGTGATGGAGTAAGCTGCTTTAGGAGACAGTTTGAGGGTCCAATGGAGTTAAGAGGTTTTGTCCGAAGCGCTATTTAATACTTTTCATTGATTAATTTTTCCCCCCAACACACAGACGTAAAGGCTGTTCAATAGCATTGATTTATGGGAAAATAAAACTCAACCAAAAATACATTAAAATGATGTAAGACTTGGAACCACTTGAACCCTAGCATCCCTAAATAGAAGTTGTTTAACCCATTTTGGGCAGGAAACCCTTTTGGTGTTAGCATTATGTTATGCTTTAGCTATTGAAAAATAGCAGATCTACAAGCTCATAGCGCGCCACCGAGTGGCGCGCTACGAGCTTGTAGGTCTGCTATTTTTGAAAAATCGACTGACATAGAAACATAGCTTTTTCAGAAAACTGTCAGGATGTAGAAGAATTTTTTTGAATCTGATCTCAGGTCAAAATGGGTTAAGTGGTTCACACTGAGACATATGTTGAAGTGTTTTGTCAGAGCAAGTGTCTTCCTATCTTTGTTCTCAGTGTACCCGGCCAAGCGCCGCAACCGCCACAGTGTGGCAGGGCCCCAGTTCAGTCGAGCCAATCCTATAGAGAGGGCTCCTGTCAGACGCAGTAACACCATGCCTCCTCACCTGGGGAACTGTGGGATACTGGGGCGAGCTGGGGCCGAGGAGAGGACGTCTGGAGGTAAGAACGCACACGTGTTCTTTATTTTATTTGGTGTTAAAACATTATGTTACACTTTAGCTATTGAGAAATAGCAGATCTACAAGCTCATAGCGCTGCACCGAGTGCCGCGCTACGAGCTTGTAGGTCTGCTAATCGAAAATCGTGAAAATGTGGCGCAAATCTTTGAATATATATTCTTTCAGAGCGAACATTTTTAACTCAAATATGTGCTTCTGCGGGGTCCCTGGAACAACATATTTTCAGATGGCGGCCAATTACATATATATTTTTTGGGGGTCCTTGACATGAAAACTGTCAGGATTTGAAGACATTTGTAGAATCATCCTCTAGTCTAAATGTGTTAAAAGCGAGGTGGGTTCTGGTTATAAGAAGGTCATCTTGACATGTTCTGTGTGTGTGTGTGTGTGTGTGTGTGTGTGTGTGTGTGTGTGTGTGTGTGTGTGTGTGTGTGTGTGTGTGTGTGTGTGTGTGTGTGTGTGTGTGTGTGTGTGTGTGTGTGTGTGTGTGTGTGTGTGTGTGTGTGTGTGTGTGTGTGTGTGTGTGTAGGTCATTCCTCTGACTCAGGAATGGTTCGTATTATCTGTGGTCATCACAACTGGATTGCTGTGGCATATGCACAGTTTGTCGTCTGTTACAGGTGAGCTATAACACTGTTCAGTTTGTAGTCAGGTTACAGGTTTACTCCTGATTAGGGATGGGGATTGTTAAAGCGATAGTTCAGATTTCTTTTAACTTAATACTTTACCCGCCAGCATTAATTAATCCCTCGATAAGGTAGTGCCAAGGTTTTATCGCGCGTAACACTTACTTTGAATAACCAAATATCCGTAATCGCATGTTACTATGAAAAAATTCTCGTTCGGCGGTGGAAAAAGTGGACCGCGAGTATCACAGCGCCTGCTACAGGCTGTTGAAAACGCTTGTCTGGGCCAAATCTGCCCCCTCAATGTCCCTTCCGAGATACAGGCCTCTGAAGACAGGGTGGACAATGCAAGTGGATGCGCGCGCATCTTCAAAATGGCCGCGGCCATTATGTGTTTGTGTCCCAGAGTGTTGTTGCGGTAGCAACATCAGCTAGCGATCGAAACTGATAAAAAAATGGATTAAACAATTCAAACCCGAGAATCTACGGCCCCCTGTGCACCCCACAAAATGACCGGAACTACTTAATATTTCACCAAAACCAGAGCAGAACTCCCACCACGGGACTCGGGCAATCAATTAATACAGTTGCAACCACTATATTAATGGCAAGTATTTCATACAGCTTAAGTTAAAAAAATCTGAACTATCCCTTTTAACTTCATTTTTGTCCCACGGTTGTGTTGTGTTGTCTTCAACTGATGTGCAACATTGAAGCTATAGCGCATGCAAGACATTAACCGCAGTTCCTTGTTTTTTTTACCGGTAGTAGAAATTCAACGGAAGTCAAAAGCGCCATAGATGTTTGTACTAGTAATTTGATGTCAATGACATGACTCTCGCCTCTCGAGACAAGACGGCCGGGACGGTCAGGTCCCGGTAGAATCAATAAGAGAACTGATAAGCCAAAACCGTAGTGATTTTAGATTGACTAACTTCGGAATTGTTTTCCTCCCAATTCCAATTATTGATCCCATCTTTACTCCTGATTAATAACGCCTATCAGTAACACTGATTACGGACCAGACATTTATATCTGCTGGCCTGCTTGAAGTGCCTAAAAAAATGTCTACAAAAAAATATGGTGAGGCAGCCTTCTGCTTCTATGGGCCTACAGCCTGGAATCGACTTCCATTTCAACTTAGACACGCACCCTCTGTAGACATTTTTAAAGCTCAACTCAAGACTCACCTTTTTACTCTTGCTTTTAATTGAGTTTTAGTTTTAGTTTTAGTTGAGTTCTCTATTCTGACCTTTTGCGGTGTGCTTTGTTTCTCGTCCATCTATGTTTTTATGCTTTTTTTGTTGTTTGCTCTTTACCATTGTTTTATCCGTCTAACTGCTTGCCTGTGTTTTATTGCTATTTTTATGTACTGCCCTGTGAAGCACTTTGAGTTGCATTTATGTCTGAAAGGTGCTATACAAATAAAGTTTATTATTAAGTTTATTATTATATCAGGGACTTTCTGTTTTAACTCTCTCTCGCCATCTTTCTCTCCAGGGTAAAGGAGTCTACTGGCTGGCAGCAGGTCTTCACTTCGCCTCGTCTAGATTGGCTGATTGACCGGGTGGCACTCAATGCCAAGGTGATGGGCGGGTCACTAGGCGACAATGACAAGATGGTGGCAGTCGCCTCAGGGACAGATATCATCCTGTGGTCCATTTGTCCAGATGGCAACGGAAGCGAGATTGGTGAGACCCTGTCTGTCCTTTTGTCTCTTTATATTTTAACCCATTCTGTACGGGAACCCCTTTTGGTGTTTTAAGCATTATGTTATACTCTAGCTATTGAAAAATAGCAGGTCTGCTATTTTTGAAAAATCGTGCAAATGTAGTGCAAATCTTTCAATATATCTTTCAGAGTGAACGTTTTTAACTCAAATCTTTGCTTCTGGGGGGTCCCTGGAACAACATACCGGTATTGTCCAATGGGGGTCGGCGGTCAATTTCATATATTTTTGGGGGTCCTTGACATGAAAAAGGTTGAGCACTAGGGCTGACCCAAAAAAAGTCGATTTAATCGACGTTCGTTCGATAAGCACGGGAATCGATCTTGAAATAAAAAATCGACTATACTATAATTTTAAAAAAGCGGCCCATTTTGGTCCGCCGCGCCTCGCAACGCGTCCTCTTTCCCCACTCGTGTTAACATCAGCTGCAGTCCCAGGAAGAATAAATCAAAAGTGTGGTTGCATTTTAAAATACCGTATTTGAATAAAGGTTGTACACGAGAGTGAAAATAACCGCTGGGAAAATCCCTAATTCACTCTTCGCTAAGTCCCACCCAAGCCCGTTCTTGGCCAATACCACGTTAGCGACGGTTACTATGTTAGGATCCTGGTCACGCTTTCAATGTTGGTCAAAATGTTTCAGCAGTGTCAATAAATATATTTGCTGTACAGCATGTGTGGACCTCAGAAAGATGGTTTGTTTTCTTACCTTGTTATGAGCAAACTAGTCCATTCCATGAATCAGTTTATGACATCAGGAAAACTCGTTTTATTTTCGTCTTTTGATAGATTTATAAAGTAACTATTTTGGTGTGAAGCGGTTCTGGTGTTCCCAACTCTCGTTTGTAAACAAGTCGCCATGCTGTTTGAGATGCACCCAGCTGCAGTCCCAGACATTTCTCCTAAAGTGTCTCCCTCAAACACGTCCAAAATTGTGTATGGTGTTTGCGACAAGTGGACGAGATCAAATACATTTGTTTAATGTTTACATCCAACGGCCTGAGACCGAGGCTACTTCAGAAGTGGGTGTACAGATTTAGACCAATCAGATCGTTTTGTAGGCAAACCGGAACTTCTTACCACACAAACTTGTCAGGGTTGCCAGGTCTGCTTATTTCCCGCTACTTTTGGCTTAAGGCTAATAATTAGTGTATTACCAAAACATGAATTATCATAGACATATGCCTACATAGTATTTATAATGATAAATGCATACAATCTTTTTATTATGATTATATATGGTCATATTATTGTGTTTGTTTTGGCTTGTTTTTCTTGATTTGGCTTTAAGAGTTGGCTTGTTTTTGGAGGTGGGTTGGCTTATTTCTCTCACACAATGTGGCAACACTGAAGTCAAAACAAAAACAAGACAACCTTGACATTTTTTATTAAAAATATAACCGCAGGAGTTTTCCTGATGTCATAAACGGTCAGAATCAGCTTAGTGTGCTAAAAGAGTGACTTTGAGAGCTGTTTCCCCGTTACAATGGAAGTCAATGAGAGCCTATTTTTATTTCTAATATGTACTATTAAACTGCACAACGAAGCGAAATAATTCATGGAATGGACTAGTTTGCTCACAACAAGGTAAGAAAACAAACCCTCTTTCTGAGGTCCACACATGCTGTACAGCAAATATATTTATTGACACTGCTTAAACATTTTGACCAGCATTGAAAGCGTGACCAGGATCCTAACATAGTAACCGTCGCTAACGTGGCATTGGCCAAGAACGGGCTTGGGTGGGACTTAGCGAAGAGCTAATTGAGTAAGTAAGTAAGTAAATTTTATTTATAGAGCACATTTCATAGTCACAAAGTGCTTCACAACAATAAAAACAAAACATGTCAATGGTAGTAAAAGTAAATATTAAGAATAAAAATAATAAGAATAAAGCAAAGAAAAAGAAGACAGAGCAAATGGCACTGGTAAAAATCAAGAAATCAGTACAGTACTACGTTGCAAAGGCCTGTCTAAAAAGGTGGGTCTTTAAAAGCTTTTTAAAAAGGTCCACAGAGGCCACCGATTTCAGGTGATCCGGGAGGTTGTTCCATAACCTGGGGGCGAAACTGGCAAAGGCTCGATCACCTTTAGTTATTAATTTTGTGGGTGGAACGACCAGCAGGGCTTGGGATGAGGATCTCAGAGACCTTCTGGGAACATATGGGTGGAGTAAGTCAGAGATATATGGGGGTGCCTGGCCATGGAGGGTTCTGTGTGTGATGACAAGGATTTTAAAATTAATTCTATACTTTACTGGGAGCCAGTGCAAGGAAAACAGGATGGGGGTGATGTGGCAGGATCTCCTTGAGAGAGTGTAGGCAAGCGCACCACAGCTCAGTGGACATTAAATATAGGCTACCATGTTTGATAAAAGGCATATAAAAACATTACTTACACCCAAATGAAAATATAAACTTCACAGATTATAGATCACTTGGAATTATAACAATCTGTTGAGGATTGCCTGAATATGCCACTAGTGAAATCTCAACTTTTATCGACGTGCCATTGTGCTGAGGACCTTGTGGTGGCCTGGCGGTGTTTTACCTATACTTGTGAGGACCTGCTTGGATTCACATGGAGTGCGCGCACCGAAAATTACAAGATCTGCAATCTCATGCGCTGTGGACGCTTGTAGATACACGGAATGACAATAAACATTTCACAGAATAGCTATAGGATTACATTAGATAATTGACCCTGGGTGAAATAATGGGTTGCAAAATCGTGGGATAAAAATTATAAGGAAAAAAAACAAAACGCTAACCTTCTGGGCTGCCCAGGCTGCTAGACAGCACCATGTTCTTCCCAAGTGTTCCCAGGTGTTATGAATAAAGTTAATAATTTAAATTTGTATCATTCATGCATCATATCATTCACTAATCATCAGCCTTTATTGAACTATTAATTTACAATGAGATGCTGTTAGAACATACATGTTTCTTTGTTTAACAGTAAACTTGATTGTGTAGTAGGTACGCAATTAAAGTTATTGCCCCTGATTGTGAACGACCACTTCCTATTGCCTGCAGGTGTGTTCAGTCTGAACGTCCCTGTGGAGGCTCTCTTCTTCGTTGGCAATCAGCTCATTGCTACCAGTCACACAGGGAAGGTGGGGGTGTGGAACGCTGTCACCAAGCACTGGCAGGTACTCTAGGATGCACACACACACACACGCACACGCACAGGCTCACACACAGTACACACACAAAGTACCTGTATTGGATTTATTAGTGTGCAGGTTCCACCTTCAAGTTGTCGCTCCAGTTCATAGCCACTTTCTCAGACTCCTATGCTGTCTGTATGCTACCAACCTGCTGCCAGTTGGCACCAAGATGTGGCCACTGGTTGCTGCTGTCGGCCAAGACTAGTTCCAGCCATTTATAGTTTGTGTATCATGGCTAAACATGATGACATGTATGTTATTCACAATTAGCTGTAAATGATTGGACCGTTAAAATTGTTGTATTGCTCTCTCTTGGTGTCTCTGTCTCTATTTCCGTTGGATTTGTTCTTGTGTTTCCACATAATAATAATAATAATAATAATACTAAATGACTGAATGAACGTTCAGGTAGTCATGAATTGAACGTGTGACTTTAGAATTGTATTTTGTGAATGCAGAACCAGGATGTAGTTCCTATCAACAGTTACGACACCGCTGGCTCCTTCCTCATCCTGGGCTGCAACAATGGGTCCATTTACTACATAGGTGAGTGTGGACTATCCCTTTGTTGTCTGCAGTGGCTCCCAAATGGACCCTTATGGGTCTGTAACTCTGAGAGTGTACAAATGGAACCTAACGGGTCCATTTGGTTCCATTTGTACACACTCAGAGTTAAATTGCCTTAGATTTAAGTATATTTATGAGTATAAATTAGGGTCCCAGAGATAGAAATACCATTAAATGGGGGTCTGTAGACTAATGCATGTCAAACTGGGGGTCCTTGAAATTAAAATGGTTGAGAATCACTGCTAGAGTCGTACCAATCTTCTCTTATGGGGGTCTTTGGCATATCTTTTCTAATGCGGGTCTGCAGGCTAATTTGTGTCAATTTGAGGGTTCCTTGGCATGAAAAAGTTTGGGAACCACTGGTCTTATGTACAGCAGCTAAGTCTTTTATCTGATCTGTTGTTGTGATGATTTCAGATGTTCAGAAGTTTCCTCTGAGAATGAAAGATAACGACTTGTTGGTGACAGAGCTGTACAGAGACCCAACTGAAGACGCCATCACTGCCCTGAGTGTTTACCTCACACCAAAAACAAGTAATATTTTGACTAAATTATTATTACTTAAAAACATACCTATTGCCTCCCCTTATGGACAATACCGTTACGTTACCAAAACTCTGTACTACCAATACTGTTAATCTTAACCTGAGTTTGTGCGTTTCTAGGGCTTCAACTAACACATTTTCCATAATGAATGAATCTGTTGATTATTGTTTTTTTGCATTAAGTTAATTACAGTTTGACTATAAAAAAATAATAATATATATATTATATTATATATATATAATATTCTGTCGATCAAATAATCATTGGATGAATTGTTTCCCTCCTGTGTTGTGTTCCCAGGTGACAGTGGGAACTGGATAGAGATGAATTGTTTCCCTCCTGTGTTGTGTTCCCAGGTGACAGTGGGAACTGGATAGAGATAGCATATGGAACCAGTTCAGGGGCAGTGAGGGTCATAGTGCAACACCCAGAGACGGTGGGTTCAGGACCTCAGCTGTTCCAGACCTTCTCCGTTCACAGGAGCCCCGTCACCAAGATCATGCTGTCTGAAAAACACCTCATATCAGGTACGAAAATCCAATTTTTAACCCATTTTGGGGGGCGGGAACCCAGTGTTCCAAGCATTATGTTATACTTTAGCTATTGGAAAATAGCAGATCTAGGTCTGCTATTTTTTTTTAATCGTAAAAATGTGGCACACATTTGGAATGTATTCTTTCAGAGCGAACGTTTTTAACTCAAATCTTTGCTTCTGGGGGGGTCTCAGATGGGGGTCGGCGGCCAATTATATATATATTTGGGGGTCCTTGACATGAAAATGTTTGAGAACCACTGATATAGAAACATAGGGTTTTTCAGAAAACTGTCAGGATTTAGAAGACATTTGTAGAATCGTCCTCGGGTCTAAATGGGTTAATAACCATGCGTGTTTGTTTTTGTATGTCCGTTAGGACAGGGTATTGTTTGAAAAATGCTGATACTTGGGATTCAATACTGATGATGAACTCACAAAAAAAAACAAATTGAATACTGTACTTGCACAATGACTCCCTATTGTTGAAACACGCTGCAAGCAACCCAGCGATCCCATTTTCTCGCACTGATTTCCAGACAAAGGCCACATGGAAACAGGCATCTTCCTTTATATCCCACAACCATGTGCAGACATTTTACTGGAGTTGTGTCATCGAGTTGGCATTCTTTGGCTTCTAATATTTATCTGAACAGAAAGTAGCTAAGCTTTTTTTTTTAAAGTCTTTGTCTGCCACACGGTGGCAGCAAAGGGTAGGTACAGGCTGCCAAGGCATTTTGCTTAATTTGCTTGTTAAAAGTTGATTTTCAGCAAAACCGTTTCATATTTGATATATGGCTTTGTCTACGAAATATCTCGTAGTTGGCATACAACTGGTGTAGAGGGAAACTATGAGATATCTCATAGTTGGCATATCAATAATTATAATGGAGGCAGTGCTATGGAATAAACTTTGGTATAATTTTTGCAATATTAGTAAACCTGAAAAACTTCAGTTTGCAAGCAGTTTTACCCATTCTGGGCGGCAACCCTTTTTGGTGTTTTAAGCATTATGTTATGCTTTGCCTATTTAAAAATAGCAGATCTACAAGCTCATAGCGCGGCACTTGGTGCCGCGCTATGAGCTTATAGGTCTGCTATTTTTGAAAAATCGTGAAAATTTGTTGCAAATCTTTGAATACCGGTATATATTCTTTCAGAGCGAACATTTTTAACTCAAATCTTTGCTTCCGAGTTGTCCCTGGAACAACATATTTGCAGATGGGGGTCGGCGGCCAATTATATATTTTTTTGGGAGTCCTTGACATAAATGTTTTGAGAATGACTGACATGGAAACATAGGGTTTTCCAGAAAACTGTCAGGATTTAGAAGACATTTGTAGAATCGAGCTCAGGTCTAAATGGGTTAAAAAGAAAATCAACCAGGTGCTCGATGGAGATGCAATAAAAGTTTAAATGTAAAGTAGGGCTGGTGCTTCAAAGATCAGTACTCACTGGAGTACTAACAAAAAAAGCGGCGATCCGAGCACTCAAAAGATTAAAAAAATCACACCCGTGTGAACTGAGTGGTGTGAGGTCTTATATAGACTGATCAGCTGTGGTCTGACGTAATGTCTGACGTAATGAAATCACACCCGTGTGAACTGGGTGACCATAGCAACCATGCTCATTTTTTGGTACGAACAGACAGACAGACAAACAGACAGACACGTAAACTAACAAAGCCAGTTGTAGGAGTGTTTTACACCACTCAAAAATGAGGAAAGGGTGGATAAAAATCAAGGTACTTTATCCCATTTAGTCCTGACGTCGAAATTAAAAAAAAAATCTTCTAAAATCAGTTTTCAGAAATACCTACGTGTCTATATCAGTGGTGCTCAATATTTCATGTCAAGGACCCCAGAAATTATATGTAATAGGCCGACAACCCCCATTTGAAAATATGTTATTCCAGGAACCCCTCAGAAGCAAAGATTTGAGTTAAAAACGTTCGCTCTGAAAGAGTATATTCAACGATTTGCGGCACATTTTCACGATTTCTCAAAAATAGCAGACCTACAAGCCTAACCCTAACCCCAACCCTAAAAGACAGGTTGAAGCAACGTTTTAAAACTGCTGTTTTTTTAACTCAAATCTTTGCTTCTGGGGGGGTCTCTGGAACTACATATTTTCAGATGGGGGTCGGCGGCCAATTGCATATATATTGGGCACTACATAGCGGGATTTCCCAGGACGTCTGTGGACGTCTTGGGCACAACATGAAGGCAGACGGATAATCGGGGATTGTTTCTTGAAACGAGGAACCCTGAATGTGTGTCCTGTGTGTGTGTTTGGTTTGTCAGTGTGTGCAGATAATAACCACGTGTCCTGTGTGTGTGTTTGGTTTGTCAGTGTGTGCAGATAATAACCACGTGCGCACATGGACGGTGACTCGGTTCAGAGGAATGATTTCCACCCAGCCTGGCTCCACCCCTCTCACCTCCTTCAAGATCCTTTCATTGGATGACATCGACACACATGGAGGATGCAGCGCTGGAACAGAGATAGGTAACACAAATTATGCACAATAAAGTTTCTATTGGCTAATAAACACCAGCTTAAAAAAAACTCCCAAGTCATGTCAGTCTTATATTAACCCATTTTGGGGCTTGTAAGTCTGCTATTTTTGAAAAATCACACCCGTGTGAACTGAGTGGTGTAAGGTCTTATATAGACTGATCAGCTGTGGTCTGATGTAATGTCTGACGTAATGAAATCACACCCGTGTGAACTGGGTGACCATAGCAACCGTGCTCATTTTTTGAGCACAGACAGACAGACTAACAAAGCCAGTTGTAGGAGTGGTTTACACCACTCAAAAATCGTGAAAACGTGGCGCAAATCTTTGAATATATATTCTTTCCCAGCGAACGTTTTTTACTCAAATCCCAAAGTCACATTATTAAAAACATGTTTTAGTCTAGATCTCATTTAGCGGGAATTCCCCTAGAATGGGTCGGGGCTAAAAGTGTACAGTATGACCACCATAGACATCCTATATAAGGCAACTATTTTCTAGATTTCCTTTTGCTTTCCTTTAAGTAGCATGTGACGTGTCAAACTAGGGTGTTTTCATGATGCTGAATCCATTCCAAGCATTAGTTTTGCAAACAAAAAAAACACTCGTTGGGCTAAATTTGGCCATAGCCACTTGGCCGTTATTGTCTCCACCAGGCCGAAGGCATGGGGAGAGGCATGGGGAGAGAGTATGTTTTGCACTCCGTCCGTGTGTGTGTGTGTTTGTCCGTCCTTCCGTCCGTCCGTTACCAGCTAATCTCCGGCACCGTTAACCCGGTCGATGCCAAACTTTGCACACACACTCCCTGGATGCCAACGATGAATCTCTGCCCCACATTTTCCAGAACGGCCTGTTATAGCGCCACCATGAGGCAGCTTTTCACATTTTTACCTAAAACTGCACCGATCTGCGTGATATGTTCCATGCACGTTTTTTTATATCACTCCTCCAGATTCTGTCCAAAGATCTCACAAATCGTTACACAGTATCTCTATGGTTATGTGCTCAAGTCGGATCTGTCCGATATTTCATATTCCATCCTAATTGGCTATAATTGGCTTTCACAGTTTGCAAGATTGCCCCGTTTTGAACAAAAGCCTCAAATCATGAACGCAGCATGCAATTTACGTGAAATCTTTCACACATTTTCTTACTAGGCTGAGGAATATATCCCACCCTTTTCACATTGGCCTGTTATAGCGCCACCAACAGGTTGATTTTTGCAAAACACATTTTTGGAACAAAATGCCTCAAATCATTCAATTGCCATCAAAGGCGTATGAAGAAATGGCACCCTTTTCACATTGGCCTATTATAGCACCACCAGGAGGCCACAACCTGACCTGGCCTGGTGGAGACCTGTGCCCCGAGGGGCACTTTTTCTAGTTAGCCCAAGGAGTTTGTCCTGTACTATAAATGTATCTTTGTTATGACAGGTCCATATGGAGAAAGAGATGACCAGCAGGTGTTCATACAGAGAGTGGTACCCGACACTGGAATACTCTACGTTAGACTGTCTTCTAATGGGAAGAGGTAATGTGTGTGTGTGTGTGTGTGTGTGTGCGTGTGCGCGAGCGCGTCTGTCGTAAATAGATGGTATGTCCATCACAGCGTGTGTGTGTGTGTGTGTGTGTGTGTGTGTGTGTGTGTGTGTGTGTGTGTGTGTGTGTGTGTGTGTGTGTGTGTGTGTGTGTGTGTGTGTGTGTGTGTGTGTGTGTGTGTGTGTGTGTGTGCCTGTCGTAAATAGATGGTATGTCCATCACAGCGTCCATGAGTGTGTTTTATATCTTGTGTGTGTGTGTTAGGGTGTGTGAGGTGCGTTCAGTTGACGGTACGTCCATCACAGCCTTCGTGGTCCATGAGTGTGAAGGGTCCAGCCGCATCGGCTCGCGGCCCCGGCGGTATCTGTTCAGTGGCCATAACAACGGCAGCATCCAGATGTGGGACCTGACGACCGCCATGGACATCGCTGGCAAGGTCGACATCAGAGGTCAGACACTTTAGAACTATATCATTCATGTCCAATAGACAACTTAACTTGAACGATGGACCGGCTATGGTTTTGTGAAGTGAATCATGTTTGCATTGTACTGCCTTATTTTATCAATGTATGTGTTCTTAAAGCTGCTATAAGCAATAATATGTCAACATTTTAATGCTCCCAAAACGCTCCCATAAAAGGGTCTCTGTGACACATCTAGGGGCTGCAATCTGCATTCAAAGATTTTCCTAGAAGCTTTGTCATTGGTCGATTTGCCTGTCTGCTTCCATTGCAACCAGGTTTTTTTTGACCAATGACCACGCTTCTAGGAACATCTTTGAATGCAGATTGCGGTCAAAAAAAGAAGTCATTAAAAATGTGACATATTCTTGCTTATAGCAACTTTAAGACATTCACAAAAATGTATCTATAGAGGGTATGCGCATGCATAAGGTGAATGGCAAATCGAGTGGCAAAGCGACAGGCAAACTCAGTTTAACCATTGTTCAATGTCTTTTAATGCAATCAGATAGGACTTTTCTGTTTGGATGTATGGGCTGTCAAGGCCAGAAAGTCGTTTCTTTTTGCCACTCAGTCAGTAGGCATTCCTGCATAACTTCCGGGTTTGATTATGATGTCACGCGCATACCCTCTTATTATATAAATAATCATTAGTTGCTGTGTCCTCAGCAGTGTTGAAATTACAACGATGAAGTCCCACATCAGGATTGTTGATTTCTTGATAACAGTGAAACGTTCAGATATTGTTCATAGAAAATGTAATGGGTTACAAAGGGACAGGGTGAACGGTGGTCACCTTATCACCTAAAACTTGGACTATGAATAGGCCTACAAATGTCTTCTAAATCCTGACAGTTTTCTGAAAAAACCTGTTTCTATGTCGGTGGTTCTCAAAATATTTCATGGTCAAGGACCTCCAAAAATATATGTAATTGGCCACTGACCCCCATCTGAAAATATGTTATTCCAGGGACCCCCCAGACGCAAAGATTTGAGTTAAAAACGTTAAAAACATATATATTTAAAGATTTGCGCCACATTTTCATGGTTTTTCAAAAATAGCAGACCTACAAGCTCGTAGTGTGGCACTCGGTGCCACGCTGTGAGCTTGTAGATCTGCTATTTTTCAATATAGCTAAAGTATAACATAATGCCTAAAACACCAAAAGGGGTTCCCGTCTAGAATGGGTTAAGTTAAGTTCAGTTATATAAACAAATGTGTTTATTTTGAGGCTTGAATGAATCTGCAAAATAAAAATGCACAACATTTATTATTTGTAATAATAAATTATAAAACACATTTTAGAAATCTTGACTGATCGGAGCTCTTTGATTGGTTGTCTGGGTAGCTCTGGGTGGGCCGACAGAGGAAGAGCTGTTGGAGCTGTTGGAGCAGTGTGACCTCGCCATGACCCGAACACCTGACAGCACCCCAAGAACCTCCACCTGCAGGTGCACACACACACACACACACACACTCACTCACTCACAGTCACACACAGACAGACACACACACACACACAGTCACACACACACACACACACACACACACACACACACACACACACTAGGGCTTTAAGCAAGTTTTTGTAGGCCTCAAGATCAGGTAGATTATAGTTATACACAGTGGGGGGGGGGGTTACATATTAGGTAGTTAAACAACTAGTCGACTAGTAAACTAGTCAACTAGTAAAAATGACTAGAAGTACCCTAACACACACACACACACATGCTACAAAGTTCTAATTTGTCCCCAAACCACTGATTGTAAAGGACAAAGCCAACGTGTACCGTGCTTCTCTCACAGCCTCCTGTCCCAGATGAGCGAGTCCTCCAGGAGTGATCGTCTGCACGGAGGAGGAAGAGGAGGAGGCGGCTTCGCGTCTGCTCCATTCACCGGTAGCCTCCCTCGTCAGGCTCCGCCCCCTCCCATTCCGCTGGCCAAACCTCCCCGGGAACTCGGCCCATCCGCCGGGTTCTCCGCCTCCGCGCCGCCACCGCCGTCCCTTTCCTCAGCCGGAGGAGGAGGCGCTAATCTTAACTCTAGTCCCAGTCATGGTCCCAGTCCTAGTCTGTCCTCGGCTCTCCGACACCCGGACAGGGAGAGGGAGTCTCTCCGTCGGGGCAGCTTCGTGGAGCGCTGTCAGGAGCTCGCCAAAGGCTCCGAGGCGGCCGCAGGCGGGCAGGGGTTTGGCGTCGCGGTGGGCTCGGAGGGCACAAGGCGGAGCCTGGCGGTGTGCAGCGAGTTGGAGGCCAGGTTGGGCCTGAGAACGGCCGGAATGTTCTCCGTTTCTCCCTGCGGACAGCTCGGCGGAGGTGGAGCACCGTCGTTGTCGACGTCGTCACTGTCCTCACAGTCCTCGCATAGGAGGCCGACGCCCACTTCGCCATTAAGTCCCGCCCCTGTGGCGACAGTCAGCCCCAGCCGACCACAGCAGCAGACCCCCGTGTCGCCGAGACGTGGGGTCGGTTCCTCGCCCACCGATGTCCTGCCTTCCCCCGAAGTTCCACCCAATCCCGACAGCCCATCGTCTGGGCCTCCAACCAGTCCTAAACCTCCCATGAACGAGACTAGTTTCTGATTGGCTGCTGGGTTAGTCTGATTGGACGGTAAAGGTCAGGCTGAATATTAGGAGAAGCCAATGAATGCCAACTCGATGACACAACTCACACCAGAGGCCTCTGGCATCCCCTCCACATTCACCTAGTTTATAAACCATCTTGGGTATTGGGAGGTGAATACATAGTCCTCGGCCTTACTCCAGAAATCCGAATGTCTCAAGAGTGCTGATAATACAATATTTAACATGTATGAACTGGGAACAATATCTTTGTAACTTAGCACCTACGGCAATAGATGTGACCTGTCTACTCTACCAGATAATTTGACATTGTTTGGAGGCCACATTATTGAAAAGGCCTAGTTACCTGGTAGAATGGTGTGCTTATAGTATTAACACTGGCACCTCAGCAGTCTTCCCCTGCCTAACCTATTAACCGCTCCTGTTTGGTACAGGTGTAGATAAAGTATTGTCTTATAGCAGTTAATGGTTTGTTCTAATTTCTAAACCTTAGTTATCACCACACAGAATGTCATTCCTGCTGTTTGTTTCCGAGACCTAGTGTTGTACTTAGCCAATCTACAAGCTCACAACATGTTGTGCTGCGACATCAGCTAACTGATTGGGCAACACAGAATGCTCTGTATCCTGACCAAACCAAGCAAAGCTGGGAGACATTAATTTATGAGACCTTTCCAACGATGTCCCTAAAATCTAGCTCACAGTCACAGCTCTCGATGGTCAAACATGCATGTCCCGCCTGGTCTCCTCCATTTGCAATACGAGATTTGGCCTCTAGCTCTAGTCTTGCTTCCAAATTCCACAAAGTGGTCCTGGGATCAATGAACATGGAAGCCACGGTGCACTGGCTACACAGGAAGCATAGACATCTTTAGCTGTACCAAAGGCAATTACTGTGGTACAACACAAGTATCCCGTCTACCCAGTCTCATTCTATGGTTTGTACAGGGTTCTACAGTTTTACCATTTGGCTTTTATAAATGTTACAATGTGCTGCATTATTTGTACAATATGCATACACTGAATGTGGAGTGAAATATGCTATTAATGCCAAGGCTAAAATTACTTGTGTTCATTGTCTGAAGGAAGAGTACTGTGTGATTGGCCGAAAGACATTTTTTGTCTTGTTATTGGCCAAACGATGTCATGTCTCATGATTAGTTGAAGGGGATATTTGTGTTATGTGTAGTGTTTCAGTATAATTATGCTACAGCTCACTACCAGCAAATATAACGCTTAATTTATAGGACAGGGTGTCCTCGTGGTTTGAATGCATTCACAGATAGGTTTAATTTATACTGTAGGACAGGGTGTCCTCGTGTTTAACTTAAGAGTGTTATTTACAGGACGAGAAAGCTCGCATTATGAGATGAGAACATCTCCCACATGTAGCCCAGTGAGTTCTGTAGAAGTGCCTTTATATACTGTGTGTGTGTGTGTGTGTGTGTGTGTGTGTGTGTGTGTGTGTGTGTGTGTGTGTGTGTGTGTGTGTGTGTGTGTGTGTGTGTGTGTGTGTGTGTGTGTGTGTGTGTGTGTGTGTGTGTGTGTGTGTGTGTGTGTGTGTGTGTGTGTGTGTGTCTCGGCTTATTCAGAGTGCGTTAATCCTTAAGTCATCAGGTGAACTGATGGATGTGTTCTAGTCTAATGTCTTGCTACATGAGGAGAAACAAACCACACCGTTTAATGTTTGAACTGGTGGTCCTGCAGTATGCAACAGTACCAGGGTTGGGGTTCAGAGCGTGGCAGTTGAAGTTAGTATCATGTGTGAAAGCCTGATTATTGTATAGGCAATGTTCTCTCAACCATTATTTTTTTCCCCCTTGGCTCTATTTTTCTTTTCTATATTCGTCTTATAATCTTTTTCAGTCATGAATTATTTTGTTATAAATTTACATTGAGACACATTGTGAGTTGATACAGTAGGTCAGCCATTTTCAGCGAAGTGATTTTGTGTAGAGGCCAGGAAAAAGTAGCCTGGCTAAAGCCAGACGCGAATTAGCCGTTGGCAAAAAGCTAAAATTGCCTGCCACACGACTGTGTGATTTGAGTCTGGCTTATTAGCCAGGCTAAGGAAAAAAGGAATCGGTCTTGACACCTGGGAAACCCTGTTGAAATAAAGTATGTCATATAGGGTTTAAGTGGTTAAAGGAGAATTCTGGGCCAGCAGTTTTGTTACCCTAATCTGATCTTATTATATTCAACAACCGGTAGAGGTGAAAAAATCTAATAAAAACATTGAGAATGGACCGCAGCTCAGAGCAAGCACGCTGGGTCTTAGTCTCGTCCGCCTTTTTTTTTTTACAGAAGCCCTTTTGGGACAAAAACAAAACTGCATGTGCAACGTCTTTGTTCATTATGAAAGACGGATGTGTAGATCACCCCCCCCAAGCGATCAAAATAAGCGATTAAGCCTAAAACCCAGAGCACATGCCGCACGGTCAGAGTCGTGCATTGTTGATACGTACCTTTTCACCTGCACCACTCGTTATTTGATATAACATCAGATTAACCCATTTTGACCTGAGATCAGGTTCTAAAAATGTCTTGTACATCCTGACAGTTTTCTGAAAAAGCTATGTTTCCATGTCAGTGGTTCTTCGATTTTTCAAAAATAACTAAAGCATAACATAATGCTAACACCAAGGGGTTCCCGCCCAGAATGGTTTAAGGTAAGAAAACGGTTGATCCAGAATGAAGTTGTACTCACTCTGCTGGTTTTACTGGTGTGCTTTCAGAGCCAGCCATACATATAGCCAGGCACAAGTCTACTGGTTTTACTGGTGTGCTTTCAGAGCCAGCCATACATATAGCCAGGCACAAGTCTACTGGTTTTACTGGTGTGCTTTCAGAGCCAACCATACATATAGCCAGGCACAAGTCTACTGGTTTTACTGGTGTGCTTTCAGAGCCAGCCATACATATAGCCTGCAGGCACAAGTCCACATTCATGTCCAGTAAATGTGGAACAAGGGCAACAGCAATGACATGGACAACATATGCAACAGGACTGTGGAGCCTGTAAGGCAGGTGTGCCCAAAAGGTAGATCGCGATCTACCAGTAGATCACAAAGGCTGTGCAGGTAGACCACATGACATGTCCCTAAAACATATATCATTTAAATAAAAAAATATATAATTTGGCATCTGACACTTTGAATTAAGGTGACTTGATTGATTGACATTAAAAATGGCCTGTTAACCCACAACAGAATACTTTGTTTTCAAGAGTGTTGGGCACAAAGATCAGTAGCATTAGAAAGTTACATACAAAAACTATTTCCATTCCCCCCCCTATATTTCCCATTCCAAGTTTGTTTGTCATGTTCTTTAAACTATTTTCAGCAATGAGATCCTATTTTTTGGTGGGTAGATCTTGTTGCGCTGGTCATTTTGAAAGTAGCTCAAGTCAAAAAAGTCTGGGCACCCCTGCTGTAAGGCTTCTGGGCTGTGGTGTAGGCCTACAGTACAATCTATGTATGTATTCAATACAGTCACATGTTAGATTGTTAGGGTAGTGGTTACACACCGCCATGTTGGAAGAGAAAAGAATAACTGTAAAATAGATGTATTCATTAATATTGCGTCTATCAGTAGTCTTGATACAGCTGGTTGGAAATGAGACTGATAACAATGATGGTTATGTTACTTCATAACTGATTCATTACAATTAGGCTACATCTATTTTACTTTTAAGACCTGCTGCTTGACAGAACAGGAGACATTGTCTTCGTTTAGTCTTGTCTGTGAAGCATCATGCTTTACTTCTGTTGTCACTCCAACATGATGGGTCGGTGACCACTTCCTACGACACCTCAATTCCAAAAGAGAGCTCATGGTTCATAGCGTGGCACAAAGTGATACGCTATGAGCTTGTAGATCTGCTATTTTTGAATAGCCAACCAATGTGAATGCTATATATATATATATATATATATAGGTATAGCATTCACATTGGTTTAACGCACACTAAAATCTAAGATGACAGATGCTTTCCTGTTTTTAATCGGTTAAATGTGTTGAAATGTTATAGGCTACTGATTGAGCTGAATGGTTGAGAATGCCTTGATATACTGTCTGTATATTGACTGTTTTGAGCTTTGTGCACATGGGCACTGAACTTTCTTTTATAAAACTGTTGTTCTAACTGCATTTTTATGAATAAATAAACAAAATATGCTAATCATAATTTTTAGTTTTTCTGTCTGATTAAAAAATATATATATATATTATAATTGAAATGTTTCATAGTTTTAGAAATATAGTGCTTTAAATTTGAGAAATCTATAATGGCAGATAGTGGCACGTCAAAAAATAACTTTCACCTAGAAACTTCACACGTTTTATAATTCAGCTTACTGAGGGCAAACATGCTGGAACTTTTTACTTTGAAATGTTTTGTAGTTTCTGAGTTATTTAACTTAAACGCCCAATGCATTCTCAATAGCACAAACTGTGGCATGCTACTAGTCCTACATACTTACACCTAGAAACCCCATTCACACTTTTTATAATTCAGCTTACTGTGGAGACACATGCTGGAACCTTTTACTTTGAAATGTTTTGTAGTTTCTGAGTTATTTAACTTAAACGCCCAATGCATTCCCAATGGCAATAGCACAAACTTTGGCATGCTACTAGTCCTACAATGTTATTCATGTCCTCACTGTATTGTTTATGCCCTGCCTTTCTTTTATTTTTTTGTGTAAAGCACTTTGAGCTGCATTTCATGTCATGAAAGGTGCTATACAAATAAAGTTTTATTATTATTATTATTATTACATACTTACACCTAGAAACCCCATTCAAACATATTTAAGTTCATCTTACGGTGGACATGTTTGCCTGAAAAGGAATCTTTGAAATGTTTCATTGTTTTAGAAATATAGTGCTTTTAAATTTGAGAAATTCAGAATGGGGGTCAATGGCAGATTTAGGCAAGTAATGGTTTGAGTGGGGTTTGAACCCACAATCTCCAGATCATGCAGACAGTGTGCTAAGTCACTGATCTACTAGCTACCTGCCACAACACAGTCTGCTGTTCCCTTTGCGTACAACATTGATACAAAAATAAAATACAAAAAATAAAATAACAGGAGATTTGTCTATTGTTTCTTTTGCTGTTGTTTATCTCTAGACGTTTGAATGTTTATGAACCACAATGGAAACAAGTCTCTGGCTCTTCTGTCATTATCTATTCGGCCTTTTAAGAACAGCATGCACAGTGGCTCACTGGGTACAGAGCCTGCCTGGGAATCAGGAGGCCGCAGGTTCAAGTCCTGGCTCTGACATAGTGTCCCAAAATCATGAAAATATGACAAAATATATTATGCCGTCCCAAACCATGGTGCTTTCAAATTTGAGACATTTACAATGGGGCTCAATGGCAGATATTGGCACGTCAAAAAAGCACTTTCACCTAGAAACTCCATTCACACTTTTTATAATTCAGCTTTCTGTGGAGACACATGCTGGAACTTTTTACTTTGAAATGTTTTGTAGTTTCTGAGTTATTTAACTTAAACGCCCAATGCATTCCCAATGGCAATAGCACAAACTTTGGCATGCTACTAGTCCTACATACTTACACCTAGAAACCCCATTCAAACCTATTTAGGTTCATCCTACGGTGGACATGTTTGCCTGAAAAGGAATCTTTGAAATGTTTCATCGTTTTAGAAATATAGTGCTTTCAAATTTGAGACATTTACAATGGCAGATAGTGCCACGTCAAAATCACTTTCACCTAGAAACTCCATTCACACGTTTTATAATTCAGCTTACTGTGGAGACACATGCTGGAACTTTTTACTTTGAAATGTTTTGTAGTTTCTGAGTTATTTAACTTAAACGCCCAATGCATTCCCAATGGCAATAGCACAAACTTTGGCATGCTACTAGTCCTACATACTTACACCTAGAAACCCCATTCAAACCTATTTAGGTTCATCTTACGGTGGACATGTTTGCCTGAAAAGGAATCTTTGAAATGTTTCATCGTTTTAGAAATATAGTGCTTTTAAATTTGAGACATTTACAATGGGGCTCAATGGCAGATATTGGCACGTCAAAAAAGCACTTTCACCTAGAAACTCCATTCACACTTTTTATAATTCAGCTTTCTGTGGAGACACATGCTGGAACTTTTTAATTTGAAATGTTTTGTAGTTTCTGAGTTATTTAAGTTAAACGCCCAATGCATTCCCGATGGCAATAGCACAAACTTTGGCATGCTACTAGTCCTACATACTTACACCTAGAAACCCCATTCAAACCTATTTAGGTTCATCTTACGGTGGACATGTTTGCCTGAAAAGGAATCTTTGAAATGTTTCATCGTTTTAGAAATATAGTGCTTTCAAATTTGAGACATTTACAATGCGGCTCAATGGCAGATATTGGCACGTCAAAAAAGCACTTTCATCTAGAAACTCCATTCACACTTTTTATAATTCAGCTTTCTGTGGAGACACATGCTGGAACTTTTTACTTTGAAATGTTTTGTAGTTTCTGAGTTATTTAACTTAAACTCCCAATGCATTCCCAATGGCAATAGCACAAACTTTGGCATGCTACTAGTCCTACATACTTACACCTAGAAACCCCATTCAAACCTATTTAGGTTCATCTTACGGTGGACATGTTTGCCTGAAAAGGAATCTTTGAAATGTTTCATCGTTTTAGAAATATAGTGCTTTTAAATTTGAGAAATTCAGAATGGGGGTCAATGGCAGATTTTGGCAAGTAAAGGTTTGAGTGGGGTTTGAACCCACAATCTCCAGGCGCGTTGTTTAGCTAAACGGCCCTAAACGAGGTCCCGTTCATTCTCTACGGTAGTGAATTTTCACTACGGGCGCAGTACCGCTTCCGGCCGCAACGTGGGTGCGGACGGCGGCCGCGGCGCTGTCCTAAACTTCGGTACCGATGTAATATATGTCTGGCCACAGAGTGGGTGTGGATGGGCTGGCTGTGGCGCTGTCCTAATCTCACTGCCGATGTAATATACGTCTGGCCACAGAGTGGGTGTGGATGGGCTGGCTGTGGCGCTGTTCTGAATGTCACTGCATTTTGTCCTGCTCATCATCATCATCACCTTTGTGTTACTTTATCACAGCGAACAATCACATCAAGGTCTGTGAAATATTTTGTAATGAATAGCTGACTCTCTCGCGATTTTGGCGTTTACGTTTTATATATTTTTGGACGAGATTAATGCCTGGATTCATATATGTCTCTCTGCCTGTTTAATGAAGTCCCGAGCAGCAGCAGAAACTGACAGGTCGGTACAATGCATTGTCTCGACCACAGAAACGCCGATAAAGACGTGTAACATAATGTGTATACATTGACAGATTTTTTATTTTGCACGTCTTTGACAAAGGAACGGATGCTAATTGAATTAGCGTGTTAGCATCATCGTAAACACGTTGTATGGCTCAATGGGGCACGAACAGATCACTTTCTGACTTGTCAAAGGAAACGTTTTAATGCTTATATGTCTTGGTGATTTGGTGAATGTAGTGGATTCGTTTTTAGATCGATCAGGGATCTGTTAATTATGTACTGTGCTGAGCTGTTACTGTACATGGAGCTGAACCCTATAGCAACCAGCAGACAAAATAATAACGCACTGTATCAGTGTTTACTCCTGCTTAGACCCTACAAAAGACCCGATGTTATATTTCATGATGTAACATTTATTTGACTGAGTTTAATGGTCTGATTTGTTGAAAATAGCTGATCAACAAGCTCGTAGATCGCCTAGTTTCAAATAGCCGATGTGTAGTGGCTTTAGCTGATGTTGATGCTATTTAAAAATCTGGGGGTCCCCGGACCCCTCACTGTGCTATTGGAAGCTATATTGTTATTATAGGTCAGTCAATAAACACTGAAGTTGGTGCTTTCATTTAAGTACATTGATTCACAATACCAGAATGCACTTTTAATTATAATACATGAAGCAGACAGCCCTGTGATTAAATCTTTAGCATTACACTGCAACCACACTGGAATGTTTTATTCACAATGCAAAGTTATTGTACTCATATCATGGTGTAGTCAAGCACAGTTGATTCATATTGTAATCGATCTGGGATGTTAACATGTTAGCAAAACTGTGTTCAATGTCTCATCTGTCTCAATGTCTCAATGTCTCAATGTGTCAATGTGTTCAATGTAATCGATCTGGGATGTTAACATGTTAGCAAAACTGTGTTCAATGTCTCATCTGTCTCAATGTCTCAATGTGTCAATGTGTTCAATGTCTCATCTGTCTCAATGTCTCAATGTCTCAATGTGTCTCAATGTCTCATCAAAAACTGTCTCATCTGCTACATTAACTGTTATTGCTATTCCTAGAGCATGTTGACATGGACAGGACAGCTTAGTTAATAGCATCTCTGTGTTATAATTAATGGGCTTGGTTGGTTAAATGATTTTATTAGACAAATGTAGAACAGTATAAGTACAGTCAAAACAACATAATTCACATGCAAGTAAAGGCATGGTGTTGCAAAGCAAAAAAAGCACTGGTAGAGTACTATCCGAGCTTCTGCCTGGGTATAGGGTTCGAATCCCTACAGTGCTGTGACCTGCTGACTGCCTCACCTTAGTCCTCTTTGTATGTTTACATTAAATATGAAATGCACTATTTCACTAGAGTGTAAATAAGCTGTGTTCAGATTACCACACTTGAAACCCAAATATATTGTCTACCATACAACAGTAATACAACAACATAATTTGTGTGATATAGCAATGCAATTTTAATTGTCATATCAATATTTATAACACCCAGACAGCTAATGCAGTGTTTTCCAAACTGTGGGTCTCTCACTCAACAGTAAACAAGCCAACATACAGTTTAAGTGTACACTGTACACTTGAGTTTTGGTGTTTAGTAAGAGTCATGACTGTACTTTTCAAGGTGTATAGCTTGCTGCAAGCTGATACTTTATTTAGTATTTTCAACAGTTGTAGACCTGAGGACCTATGCTTTCATGTCAGTGGTGCTCAACCTTTTTCATGTCATGGACCCCAGAATTATCTGTATTTCACCGCCGACCCCCATCTAAAAATATGTAGTTCCAGGGACTGGATGATTTTCCAAACATAGCAGATCTACAAGCTCATAGTGCGGCACTCGGTGCCGCGCTATGAGCTTGTAGATCTGCTAATTTCCAATAGCTAAAGTATAACATAATCCTTAACACCAAAAGGGGTTCCCGCCCAGAATGGGTTAACCATACAAGTCCCTGCTTCACACAACACCAGCTGACACCTCCAAGGCTTCCTGGGTGATGGCGAGATGGAGGGATCAGTGGAAGGCAGCAGAACATCCAGGCTTCACCACTACATCAAGGATCCCACAGATGTTCCTGGCCAGCCAGCACCTGCCCCGCATGGAGTAGACAACCCTCAATCGTCTGAGGACAGGTGTGGGACGTTTCAGTACAGCAATGCAGAAGTGGGGTCTGACAGATGTGTAGGCAGGAGAAAGAGAGAGAGAGAGAGAGAGATGAACAGACTATATAATTGCAAAACATGGTTACAGTCACTAGCAGGCAACTTTTGTGTTTTAGTTAATGAGTGAGTGAGCGGCAGACCTTGGCGACGCAGTGCAGGCGTTGGGGGCTGCCTTCATGGACGCACAGGTCAAAGTCTCCTTCTGGAGGCGAGGAGGAGGAGGGCTGCCACATCACCTCACAGTCCAACTGTCTGTAAGCCTCTACTGTGCCTGAGGAACGCACACACGCACACACACACATACAAGTGTTGATAAAAACAAATTACTACAACTTTTTTCATAGAGAGAGAATGGACTCTGAAAGGAATGGAATGGAAGCACCTTAAGGAATACAAATCATTGTGTGTACACTGTTTATACCCCTACACTGCTTACTGCAAATTACATCTGTATAAAGAAATTATGTTATATAAACAGAGCAATACATTCTCCATTCGTTTTATTTTTAGGATAGGATTTCAACTGCTGCTAGCCGATACATTTGCACTATATATTGTATCTTTATCTTTGTATGTGTATATAAGAGTTGTTTAATTTCACAGAGTTCAGCAGAAATGTTTAAAAGTATTTTGGTGTGATGATTTATAACAGCCACTAGATGGCAATGATGATGACTATATACTATTGCTATATCTATTCTAGACCAATGGTTCCCAAACTTTTTCATGTCAAGGACCCCCAAATTGACACTAATTAGCCCGCGGCCCCCCCATTTGAATACATATGCCAGGGACGCCCCGCCCCATAAGGGAAGATTTTTTTTATGGCTCAATCCGTTTAATTTCAAGGACCCCCATTTTTACATGCATTAGTCTACGGACCCCCATTTCTGGCATTTCTATCTCTGGGTCCCCCAATTTATATTTTCAAATCAATGTTAATTTAACTATGAGAGTGTACAAATGGAACCATTTGGTTCCATTTGTACACTCTGAGTTACAGACCCATAAGGGTCCATTTGGTTACTAACTATCATTTAGCTGCATGGGGACCCCCTGGAACTCCCTCAAGAACCCCTGAGGGTCCCCGGACCCCACTTGGTCATCTAGATGGAAAGAATTTATCCAAATTCATGAATTCAATCATAACTAAATATAAGCGCAGTATAGAGTAGAAAATCAGAGAAATAAGTCAGACACAGTGGTACAATTATAACTCAACATATTTTATTATTTTACATCCAGGTATGTCATTACCAGGCATTTAACTGATCAATAACTAACTTTAACTATGGATACATCTTCCATGAGGGGGAATCGAACTCCAGTCTCCAAATCCCCTACACAGAAAAGTGAAAAATTCTGATTGGGTGAAAAAGATGGCAAAACTGCCTGGCAACAAAGGCAAGCCTTCGTTTCATTGGCTGTCTGGCTGTGCCGACCATAGACATATATACATAGACGCCCCTTCCGGCTCTGAGGCGTGTGTCAAAATTGAAGGCACTATTTTCCCGACATTCCTTGCGAAGAATAGCGGAAGCAAAGCGGAAGCTTGTCAAGCTTCCGCGTGCGTAACATAAGTCCCGGAAAAGACGCGCTGTGATTGGCCAGTAGTCACTTGAGTGACAGCGAGAGACATGGAGGAGTCACGTGAGTGACGTCACTCGGGCAGCGACGCAGTCGCCTTCAGCAAATGCCTTCAGCACTTCTAAATAAGAAAGCTGCGGAGAACTGTTGCTTTGTGTTCACTCTTTAATGTTTTCTGTTAGTAATCTAATCCCCCCTGGCTCTGATGTTGTATTGTTAATAACTTTGTTGTTTGTGTTTGTTTGTTTGTCTTGTTTTGTAATGTATATTGTCATGACTGTTATAAAGATTTGTTAAAAAAAAAAAAAAAGCCTTCAGCACTGCACTTCCGCCTTCATTGGGATACACGTCGCTCCAATGAACTGCAGCGGCAAATGAGGCGTCTATGTATATATGTCTATGGTGCCGACTATACACGACCGGCCTGTGGATGGGCTGGCTGTGGCGCTGTCCTAATCTCACTGCCGATGTAATATACGTCTGGCCACAGAGTGGGTGTGGATGGGCTGGCTGTGGCGCTGTTCTGAATGTCACTGCATTTTGTCCTGCTCATCATCATCATCACCTTTGTGTTACTTTATCACAGCGAACAATCACATCAAGGTCTGTGAAATATTTTGTAATGAATAGCTGACTCTCTCGCGATTTTGGCGTTTACGTTTTATATATTTTTGGACGAGATTAATGCCTGGATTCATATATGTCTCTCTGCCTGTTTAATGAAGTCCCGAGCAGCAGCAGAAACTGACAGGTCGGTACAATGCATTGTCTCGACCACAGAAACGCCGATAAAGACGTGTAACATAATGTGTATACATTGACAGATTTTTTATTTTGCACGTCTTTGACAAAGGAACGGATGCTAATTGAATTAGCGTGTTAGCATCATCGTAAACACGTTGTATGGCTCAATGGGGCACGAACAGATCACTTTCTGACTTGTCAAAGGAAACGTTTTAATGCTTATATGTCTTGGTGATTTGGTGAATGTAGTGGATTCGTTTTTAGATCGATCAGGGATCTGTTAATTATGTACTGTGCTGAGCTGTTACTGTACATGGAGCTGAACCCTATAGCAACCAGCAGACAAAATAATAACGCACTGTATCAGTGTTTACTCCTGCTTAGACCCTACAAAAGACCCGATGTTATATTTCATGATGTAACATTTATTTGACTGAGTTTAATGGTCTGATTTGTTGAAAATAGCTGATCAACAAGCTCGTAGATCGCCTAGTTTCAAATAGCCGATGTGTAGTGGCTTTAGCTGATGTTGATGCTATTTAAAAATCTGGGGGTCCCCGGACCCCTCACTGTGCTATTGGAAGCTATATTGTTATTATAGGTCAGTCAATAAACACTGAAGTTGGTGCTTTCATTTAAGTACATTGATTCACAATACCAGAATGCACTTTTAATTATAATACATGAAGCAGACAGCCCTGTGATTAAATCTTTAGCATTACACTGCAACCACACTGGAATGTTTTATTCACAATGCAAAGTTATTGTACTCATATCATGGTGTAGTCAAGCACAGTTGATTCATATTGTAATCGATCTGGGATGTTAACATGTTAGCAAAACTGTGTTCAATGTCTCATCTGTCTCAATGTCTCAATGTCTCAATGTGTCAATGTGTTCAATGTAATCGATCTGGGATGTTAACATGTTAGCAAAACTGTGTTCAATGTCTCATCTGTCTCAATGTCTCAATGTGTCAATGTGTTCAATGTCTCATCTGTCTCAATGTCTCAATGTCTCAATGTGTCTCAATGTCTCATCAAAAACTGTCTCATCTGCTACATTAACTGTTATTGCTATTCCTAGAGCATGTTGACATGGACAGGACAGCTTAGTTAATAGCATCTCTGTGTTATAATTAATGGGCTTGGTTGGTTAAATGATTTTATTAGACAAATGTAGAACAGTATAAGTACAGTCAAAACAACATAATTCACATGCAAGTAAAGGCATGGTGTTGCAAAGCAAAAAAAGCACTGGTAGAGTACTATCCGAGCTTCTGCCTGGGTATAGGGTTCGAATCCCTACAGTGCTGTGACCTGCTGACTGCCTCACCTTAGTCCTCTTTGTATGTTTACATTAAATATGAAATGCACTATTTCACTAGAGTGTAAATAAGCTGTGTTCAGATTACCACACTTGAAACCCAAATATATTGTCTACCATACAACAGTAATACAACAACATAATTTGTGTGATATAGCAATGCAATTTTAATTGTCATATCAATATTTATAACACCCAGACAGCTAATGCAGTGTTTTCCAAACTGTGGGTCTCTCACTCAACAGTAAACAAGCCAACATACAGTTTAAGTGTACACTGTACACTTGAGTTTTGGTGTTTAGTAAGAGTCATGACTGTACTTTTCAAGGTGTATAGCTTGCTGCAAGCTGATACTTTATTTAGTATTTTCAACAGTTGTAGACCTGAGGACCTATGCTTTCATGTCAGTGGTGCTCAACCTTTTTCATGTCATGGACCCCAGAATTATCTGTATTTCACCGCCGACCCCCATCTAAAAATATGTAGTTCCAGGGACTGGATGATTTTCCAAACATAGCAGATCTACAAGCTCATAGTGCGGCACTCGGTGCCGCGCTATGAGCTTGTAGATCTGCTAATTTCCAATAGCTAAAGTATAACATAATCCTTAACACCAAAAGGGGTTCCCGCCCAGAATGGGTTAACCATACAAGTCCCTGCTTCACACAACACCAGCTGACACCTCCAAGGCTTCCTGGGTGATGGCGAGATGGAGGGATCAGTGGAAGGCAGCAGAACATCCAGGCTTCACCACTACATCAAGGATCCCACAGATGTTCCTGGCCAGCCAGCACCTGCCCCGCATGGAGTAGACAACCCTCAATCGTCTGAGGACAGGTGTGGGACGTTTCAGTACAGCAATGCAGAAGTGGGGTCTGACAGATGTGTAGGCAGGAGAAAGAGAGAGAGAGAGAGAGAGATGAACAGACTATATAATTGCAAAACATGGTTACAGTCACTAGCAGGCAACTTTTGTGTTTTAGTTAATGAGTGAGTGAGCGGCAGACCTTGGCGACGCAGTGCAGGCGTTGGGGGCTGCCTTCATGGACGCACAGGTCAAAGTCTCCTTCTGGAGGCGAGGAGGAGGAGGGCTGCCACATCACCTCACAGTCCAACTGTCTGTAAGCCTCTACTGTGCCTGAGGAACGCACACACGCACACACACACATACAAGTGTTGATAAAAACAAATTACTACAACTTTTTTCATAGAGAGAGAATGGACTCTGAAAGGAATGGAATGGAAGCACCTTAAGGAATACAAATCATTGTGTGTACACTGTTTATACCCCTACACTGCTTACTGCAAATTACATCTGTATAAAGAAATTATGTTATATAAACAGAGCAATACATTCTCCATTCGTTTTATTTTTAGGATAGGATTTCAACTGCTGCTAGCCGATACATTTGCACTATATATTGTATCTTTATCTTTGTATGTGTATATAAGAGTTGTTTAATTTCACAGAGTTCAGCAGAAATGTTTAAAAGTATTTTGGTGTGATGATTTATAACAGCCACTAGATGGCAATGATGATGACTATATACTATTGCTATATCTATTCTAGACCAATGGTTCCCAAACTTTTTCATGTCAAGGACCCCCAAATTGACACTAATTAGCCCGCGGCCCCCCCATTTGAATACATATGCCAGGGACGCCCCGCCCCATAAGGGAAGATTTTTTTTATGGCTCAATCCGTTTAATTTCAAGGACCCCCATTTTTACATGCATTAGTCTACGGACCCCCATTTCTGGCATTTCTATCTCTGGGTCCCCCAATTTATATTTTCAAATCAATGTTAATTTAACTATGAGAGTGTACAAATGGAACCATTTGGTTCCATTTGTACACTCTGAGTTACAGACCCATAAGGGTCCATTTGGTTACTAACTATCATTTAGCTGCATGGGGACCCCCTGGAACTCCCTCAAGAACCCCTGAGGGTCCCCGGACCCCACTTGGTCATCTAGATGGAAAGAATTTATCCAAATTCATGAATTCAATCATAACTAAATATAAGCGCAGTATAGAGTAGAAAATCAGAGAAATAAGTCAGACACAGTGGTACAATTATAACTCAACATATTTTATTATTTTACATCCAGGTATGTCATTACCAGGCATTTAACTGATCAATAACTAACTTTAACTATGGATACATCTTCCATGAGGGGGAATCGAACTCCAGTCTCCAAATCCCCTACACAGAAAAGTGAAAAATTCTGATTGGGTGAAAAAGATGGCAAAACTGCCTGGCAACAAAGGCAAGCCTTCGTTTCATTGGCTGTCTGGCTGTGCCGACTATACACGACCGGCCGGCGCGTGCAGACAGTGTGCTAAGTCACTGATCTACTAGCTAGTACCTGCCACAACACAGTCTGCTGTTCCCTTTGAGTACAACATTGATACAAAAATAAAATACAAAAAATAAAATAACAGGAGATTTGTCTATTGTTTCTTTTGCTGTTGTTTATCTCTAGACGTTTGAATGTTTATGAACCACAATGGAAACAAGTCTCTGGCTCTTCTGTCATTATCTATTCGGCCTTTTAAGAACAGCATGCACAGTGGTCCACTAGGTACAGAGCCTGCCTGGGAATCAGGAGGCTGCAGGTTCAAGTCCTGGCTCTGACATAGTGTCCCAAAATCATGAAAATATGACAAAATATAATATGCCGTCCCAAACCATGGACTATAGTATGTCGTTTTTTCATGATTTTCATCTTTTTTTCAAATAGTCCAAAATCACGAAAAGCGACATGCTATAGTATGCCGTCCGAAAAAAATTATAACTTTGGCATGCTACTAGTCCTACATACTTACACCTAGAATCCCGATTCACACCTATTTAGGTTCATCTTACGGTGGACATGTTTGCCTGAAAAGGAATCTTTGAAATGTTTCATAGTTTTAGAAATATAGTGCTTTAAATTTGAGAAATTTACAATGGCAGATAGTGCCACATCAAAATCACTTTCACCTAGAAACTCCATTCACACGTTTTATAATTCAGCTTACTGTGGAGACACATGCTGGAACTTTTTACTTTGAAATGTTTTGTAGTTTCCGAGTTATTTAACTTAAACGCCCAATGCATTCCCAATGGCAATAGCACAAACTTTGGCATGCTACTAGTCCTACATACTTACACCTAGAAACCCCATTCAAACCTATTTAGGTTCATCTTACGGTGGACATGTTTGCCTGAAAAGGAATCTTTGAAATGTTTCATCGTTTTAGAAATATAGTGCTTTTAAATTTGAGACATTTACAATGGGGCTCAATGGCAGATATTGGCACGTCAAAAAAGCACTTTCACCTAGAAACTCCATTCACACTTTTTATAATTCAGCTTTCTGTGGAGACACATGCTGGAACTTTTTACTTTGAAATGTTTTGTAGTTTCTGAGTTATTTAAGTTAAACGCCCAATGCATTCCCGATGGCAATAGCACAAACTTTGGCATGCTACTAGTCCTACATACTTACACCTAGAAACCCCATTCAAACCTATTTAGGTTCATCTTACGGTGGACATGTTTGCCTGAAAAGGAATCTTTGAAATGTTTCATCGTTTTAGAAATATAGTGCTTTTAAATTTGAGAAATTCAGAATGGGGGTCAAAATCATGAAGATATGACAAAATATAATATGCCGTCCTAAACCATGGACTATAGTATGTCGTTTTTTCATGATTTTCATATTTTTTTCAAATCCTCCAAAATCATGAAAAACGACATGCTATAGTATGCCGTCCGAAAAAAAATATAACTTTGGCATGCTACTAGTCCTACATACTTACACCTAGAATCCCCATTCAAACCTATTTAGGTTCATCTTACGGTGGAAATGTTTGCCTGAAAAGGAATCTTTGAAATGTTTCATAGTTTTAGAAATATAGTGCTTTAAATTTGAGAAATTTACAATGGCAGATAGTGCCACGTCAAAATCACTTTCACCTAGAAACTCCATTCACACGTTTTATAATTCAGCTTACTGTGGAGACACATGCTGGAACTTTTTACTTTGAAATGTTTTGTAGTTTCTGAGTTATTTAACTTAAATGCCCAATGCATTCCCAATGGCGATAGCACACACTTTGGCATGCTACTAGTCCTACATACTTACACCTAGAAACCCAATTCAAACCTATTTAGGTTCATCTTACGGTGGACATGTTTGCCTGAAAAGGAATCTTTGAAATGTTTCATCGTTTTAGAAATATAGTGCTTTTAAATTTGAGAAATTCAGAATGGGGGTCAAAATCATGAAGATATGACAAAATATAATATGCCGTCCTAAACCATGGACTATAGTATGTCGTTTTTTCATGATTTTCATATTTTTTTCAAATCCTCCAAAATCATGAAAAACGACATGCTATAGTATGCCGTCCGAAACCATGACCATAGTATGTCGTTTTTTCATGATTTTCATCTTTTTTTCAAATAGTCCAAAATCACGAAAAACGACATGCTATAGTATGCCGTCCGAAAAAAATTATAACTTTGGCATGCTACTAGTCCTACATACTTACACCTATAATCCCCATTCAAACCTATTTAGGTTCATCTTACGGTGGAAATGTTTGCCTGAAAAGGAATCTTTGAAATGTTTCATAGTTTTAGAAATATAGTGCTTTAAATTTTAGAAATTTACAATGGCAGATAGTGCCACGTCAAAATCACTTTCACCTAGAAACTCCATTCACACGTTTTATAATTCAGCTTACTGTGGAGACACATGCTGGAACTTTTTACTTTGAAATGTTTTGTAGTTTCTGAGTTATTTAACTTAAATGCCCAATGCATTCCCAATGGCGATAGCACACACTTTGGCATGCTACTAGTCCTACATACTTACACCTAGAAACCCAATTCAAACCTATTTAGGTTCATCTTACGGTGGACATGTTTGCCTGAAAAGGAATCTTTGAAATGTTTCATCGTTTTAGAAATATAGTGCTTTCAAATTTGAGACATTTACAATGGGGCTCAATGGCAGATATTGGCACGTCAAAAAAGCACTTTCACCTAGAAACTCCATTCACACTTTTTATAATTCAGCTTTCTGTGGAGACACATGCTGGAACTTTTTACTTTGAAATGTTTTGTAGTTTCTGAGTTATTTAACTTAAACGCCCAATGCATTCCCAATGGCAATAGCACAAACTTTGGCATGCTACCAGTCCTACATACTTACACCTAGAAACTCCATTCAAACCTATTTAGGTTCATCTTACGGTGGACATGTTTGCCTGAAAAGGAATCTTTGAAATGTTTCATCGTTTTAGAAATATAGTGCTTTTAAATTTGAGAAATTCAGAATGGGGGTCGATGGCAGATTTTGGCAAGTAAAGGTTTGAGTGGGGTTTGAACCCACAATCTCCAGATCATGCAGCCAGTGTGCTAAGTCACTGATCTACTAGCTACCTGTCACAACACAGTCTGCTGTTCCCTTTGAGTACAACATTGATACAAAAATAAAATACAAAAAATAAAATAACAGGAGATTTGTCTATTGTTTCTTTTGCTGTTGTTTATCTCTAGACGTTTGAATGTTTATGAACCACAATGGAAACAAGTCTCTGGCTCTTCTGTCATTATCTATTCTGCCTTTTAAAAACAGCATGCACAGTGGCTCACTGGGTACAGAGCCTGCCTGGGAATCAGGAGGCTGCAGGTTCAAGTCCTGGCTCTGACATAGTGTCCCAAAATCATGAAAAACGACATGCTATAGTATGCCGTCCGAAAACATTTATAACTTTGGCATGCTACTAGTCCTACATACTTACACCTAGAATCCCCATTCAAACCTATTTAGGTTCATCTTACGGTGGACATGTTTGCCTGAAAAGGAATCTTTGAAATGTTTCATAGTTTTAGAAATATAGTGCTTTAAATTTGAGAAATTTACAATGGCAGATAGTGGCACGTCAAAAAAGCACTTTCACCTAGAAACTCCATTCACACTTTTTATAATTCAGCTTTCTGTGGAGACACATGCTGGAACCTTTTACTTTGAAATGTTTTGTAGTTTCTGAGTTATTTAACTTAAACGCCCAATGCATTCCCGATGGCAATAGCACAAACTTTGGCATGCTACTAGTCCTACATACTTACACCTAGAAACCCCATTCAAACCTATTTAGGTTCATCTTACGGTGGACATGTTTGCCTGAAAAGGAAGCTTTGAAATGTTTCATCGTTTTAGAAATATAGTGCTTTCAAATTTGAGACATTTACAATGGGGCTCAATGGCAGATATTGGCACGTCAAAAAAGCACTTTCACCTAGAAACTCCATTCACACTTTTTATAATTCAGCTTTCTGTGGAGACACATGCTGGAACTTTTTACTTTGAAATGTTTTGTAGTTTCTGAGTTATTTAACTTAAACGCCCAATGCATTCCCAATGGCGATAGCACACACTTTGGCATGCTACTAGTCCTACATACTTACACCTAGAAACCCCATTCAAACCTATTTAGGTTCATCTTACGGTGGACATGTTTGCCTGAAAAGGAATCTTTGAAATGTTTCATCGTTTTAGAAATATAGTGCTTTTAAATTTGAGAAATTCAGAATGGGGGTCAAAATCATGAAGATATGACAAAATATAATATGCCGTCCTAAACCATGGACTATAGTATGTCGTTTTTTCATGATTTTCATATTTTTTTCAAATCCTCCAAAATCATGAAAAACGACATGCTATAGTATGCCGTCCGAAACCATGACCATAGTATGTCGTTTTTTCATGATTTTCATCTTTTTTTCAAATAGTCCAAAATCACGAAAAACGACATGCTATAGTATGCCGTCCGAAAAAAAATATAACTTTGGCATGCTACTAGTCCTACATACTTACACCTAGAATCCCCATTCAAACCTATTTAGGTTCATCTTACGGTGGAAATGTTTGCCTGAAAAGGAATCTTTGAAATGTTTCATAGTTTTAGAAATATAGTGCTTTAAATTTGAGAAATTTACAATGGCAGATAGTGCCACGTCAAAATCACTTTCACCTAGAAACTCCATTCACACGTTTTATAATTCAGCTTACTGTGGAGACACATGCTGGAACTTTTTACTTTGAAATGTTTTGTAGTTTCTGAGTTATTTAACTTAAATGCCCAATGCATTCCCAATGGCGATAGCACACACTTTGGCATGCTACTAGTCCTACATACTTACACCTAGAAACCCAATTCAAACCTATTTAGGTTCATCTTACGGTGGACATGTTTGCCTGAAAAGGAATCTTTGAAATGTTTCATCGTTTTAGAAATATAGTGCTTTTAAATTTGAGAAATTCAGAATGGGTGTCAAAATCATGAAGATATGACAAAATATAATATGCCGTCCTAAACCATGGACTATAGTATGTCGTTTTTTCATGATTTTCATATTTTTTTCAAATCCTCCAAAATCATGAAAAACGACATGCTATAGTATGCCGTCCGAAACCATGACCATAGTATGTCGTTTTTTCATGATTTTCATCTTTTTTTCAAATAGTCCAAAATCACGAAAAACGACATGCTATAGTATGCCGTCCGAAAAAAATTATAACTTTGGCATGCTACTAGTCCTACATACTTACACCTAGAATCCCCATTCAAACCTATTTAGGTTCATCTTACGGTGGAAATGTTTGCCTGAAAAGGAATCTTTGAAATGTTTCATAGTTTTAGAAATATAGTGCTTTAAATTTGAGAAATTTACAATGGCAGATAGTGCCACGTCAAAATCACTTTCACCTAGAAACTCCATTCACACGTTTTATAATTCAGCTTACTGTGGAGACACATGCTGGAACTTTTTACTTTGAAATGTTTTGTAGTTTCTGAGTTATTTAACTTAAATGCCCAATGCATTCCCAATGGCGATAGCACACACTTTGGCATGCTACTAGTCCTACATACTTACACCTAGAAACCCAATTCAAACCTATTTAGGTTCATCTTACGGTGGACATGTTTGCCTGAAAAGGAATCTTTGAAATGTTTCATCGTTTTAGAAATATAGTGCTTTCAAATTTGAGACATTTACAATGGGGCTCAATGGCAGATATTGGCACGTCAAAAAAGCACTTTCACCTAGAAACTCCATTCACACTTTTTATAATTCAGCTTTCTGTGGAGACACATGCTGGAACTTTTTACTTTGAAATGTTTTGTAGTTTCTGAGTTATTTAACTTAAACGCCCAATGCATTCCCAATGGCAATAGCACAAACTTTGGCATGCTACCAGTCCTACATACTTACACCTAGAAACTCCATTCAAACCTATTTAGGTTCATCTTACGGTGGACATGTTTGCCTGAAAAGGAATCTTTGAAATGTTTCATCGTTTTAGAAATATAGTGCTTTTAAATTTGAGAAATTCAGAATGGGGGTCGATGGCAGATTTTGGCAAGTAAAGGTTTGAGTGGGGTTTGAACCCACAATCTCCAGATCATGCAGCCAGTGTGCTAAGTCACTGATCTACTAGCTACCTGTCACAACACAGTCTGCTGTTCCCTTTGAGTACAACATTGATACAAAAATAAAATACAAAAAATAAAATAACAGGAGATTTGTCTATTGTTTCTTTTGCTGTTGTTTATCTCTAGACGTTTGAATGTTTATGAACCACAATGGAAACAAGTCTCTGGCTCTTCTGTCATTATCTATTCTGCCTTTTAAAAACAGCATGCACAGTGGCTCACTGGGTACAGAGCCTGCCTGGGAATCAGGAGGCTGCAGGTTCAAGTCCTGGCTCTGACATAGTGTCCCAAAATCATGAAAAACGACATGCTATAGTATGCCGTCCGAAAACATTTATAACTTTGGCATGCTACTAGTCCTACATACTTACACCTAGAATCCCCATTCAAACCTATTTAGGTTCATCTTACGGTGGACATGTTTGCCTGAAAAGGAATCTTTGAAATGTTTCATAGTTTTAGAAATATAGTGCTTTAAATTTGAGAAATTTACAATGGCAGATAGTGGCACGTCAAAAAAGCACTTTCACCTAGAAACTCCATTCACACTTTTTATAATTCAGCTTTCTGTGGAGACACATGCTGGAACCTTTTACTTTGAAATGTTTTGTAGTTTCTGAGTTATTTAACGTAAACGCCCAATGCATTCCCGATGGCAATAGCACAAACTTTGGCATGCTACTAGTCCTACATACTTACACCTAGAAACCCCATTCAAACCTATTTAGGTTCATCTTACGGTGGACATGTTTGCCTGAAAAGGAAGCTTTGAAATGTTTCATCGTTTTAGAAATATAGTGCTTTCAAATTTGAGACATTTACAATGGGGCTCAATGGCAGATATTGGCACGTCAAAAAAGCACTTTCACCTAGAAACTCCATTCACACTTTTTATAATTCAGCTTTCTGTGGAGACACATGCTGGAACTTTTTACTTTGAAATGTTTTGTAGTTTCTGAGTTATTTAACTTAAACGCCCAATGCATTCCCAATGGCGATAGCACACACTTTGGCATGCTACTAGTCCTACATACTTACACCTAGAAACCCAATTCAAACCTATTTAGGTTCATCTTACGGTGAACATGTTTGCCTGAAAAGGAATCTTTGAAATGTTTCATCGTTTTAGAAATATAGTGCTTTCAAATTTGAGACATTTACAATGGGGCTCAATGGCAGATATTGGCACGTCAAAAAAGCACTTTCACCTAGAAACTCCATTCACACTTTTTATAATTCAGCTTTCTGTGGAGACACATGCTGGAACTTTTTACTTTGAAATGTTTTGTAGTTTCTGAGTTATTTAACTTAAACGCCCAATGCATTCCCAATGGCAATAGCACAAACTTTGGCATGCTACCAGTCCTACATACTTACACCTAGAAACTCCATTCGAACCTATTTAGGTTCATCTTACGGTGGACATGTTTGCCTGAAAAGGAATCTTTTAAATGTTTCATCGTTTTAGAAATATAGTGCTTTTAAATTTGAGAAATTCAGAATGGGGGTCGATGGCAGATTTTGGCAAGTAAAGGTTTGAGTGGGGTTTGAACCCACAATCTCCAGATCATGCAGCCAGTGTGCTAAGTCACTGATCTACTAGCTACCTGTCACAACACAGTCTGCTGTTCCCTTTGAGTACAACATTGATACAAAAATAAAATACAAAAAATAAAATAACAGGAGATTTGTCTATTGTTTCTTTTGCTGTTGTTTATCTCTAGACGTTTGAATGTTTATGAACCACAATGGAAACAAGTCTCTGGCTCTTCTGTCATTATCTATTCTGCCTTTTAAAAACAGCATGCACAGTGGCTCACTGGGTACAGAGCCTGCCTGGGAATCAGGAGGCTGCAGGTTCAAGTCCTGGCTCTGACATAGTGTCCCAAAATCATGAAAAACGACATGCTATAGTATGCCGTCCGAAAACATTTATAACTTTGGCATGCTACTAGTCCTACATACTTACACCTAGAATCCCCATTCAAACCTATTTAGGTTCATCTTACGGTGGACATGTTTGCCTGAAAAGGAATCTTTGAAATGTTTCATAGTTTTAGAAATATAGTGCTTTAAATTTGAGAAATTTACAATGGCAGATAGTGGAACGTCAAAATCACTTTCACCTAGAAACTCCATTCACACGTTTTATAATTCAGCTTACTGTGGAGACACATGCTGGAACTTTTTACTTTGAAATGTTGTGTAGTTTCTGAGTTATTTAACTTAAACGCCCAATGCATTCCCAATGGCAATAGCACAAACTTTGGCATGCTACTAGTCCTACATACTTACACCTAGAAACCCCATTCAAACTTATTTAGGTTCATCTTACGGTGGACATGTTTGCCTGAAAAGGAAGCTTTGAAATGTTTCATCGTTTTAGAAATATAGTGCTTTTAAATTTGAGACATTTACAATGGGGCTCAATGGCAGATATTGGCACGTCAAAAAAGCACTTTCACCTAGAAACTCCATTCACACTTTTTATAATTCAGCTTTCTGTGGAGACACATGCTGGAACCTTTTACTTTGAAATGTTTTGTAGTTTCTGAGTTATTTAACTTAAACGCCCAATGCATTCCCGATGGCAATAGCACAAACTTTGGCATGCTACTAGTCCTACATACTTACACCTAGAAACCCCATTCAAACCTATTTAGGTTCATCTTACGGTGGACATGTTTGCCTGAAAAGGAAGCTTTGAAATGTTTCATCGTTTTAGAAATATAGTGCTTTCAAATTTGAGACATTTACAATGGGGCTCAATGGCAGATATTGGCACATCAAAAAAGCACTTTCACCTAGAAACTCCATTCACACTTTTTATAATTCAGCTTTCTGTGGAGACACATGCTGGAACTTTTTACTTTGAAATGTTTTGTAGTTTCTGAGTTATTTAACTTAAACGCCCAATGCATTCCCGATGGCAATAGCACAAACTTTGGCATGCTACTAGTCCTACATACTTACACCTAGAAACCCCATTCAAACCTATTTAGGTTCATCTTACGGTGGACATGTTTGCCTGAAAAGGAATCTTTGAAATGTTTCATCGTTTTAGAAATATAGTGCTTTCAAATTTGAGACATTTACAATGGGGCTCAATGGCAGATTTTGGCAAGTAAAGGTTTGAGTGGGGTTTGAACCCACAATCTCCAGATCATGCAGCCAGTGTGCTAAGTAACTGATCTACTAGCTACCTGTCACAACACAGTCTGCTGTTCCCTTTGAGTACAACATTGATACAAAAATAAAATACAAAAAATAAAATAACAGGAGATTTGTCTATTGTTTCTTTTGCTGTTGTTTATCTCTAGACGTTTGAATGTTTATGAACCACAATGGAAACAAGTCTCTGGCTCTTCTGTCATTATCTATTCTGCCTTTTAAGAACAGCATGCACAGTGGCTCACTGGGTACAGAGCCTGCCTGGGAATCAGGAGTCTGCAGGTTCAAGTCCTTGCTCTGACATAGTGTCCCAAAATCATGAAAATATGACAAAATATATTATGCCGTCCCAAACCATGGACTATAGTATGTCGTTTTTTCATGATTTTCATCTTTTTTTCAAATCCTCCAAAATCATGAAAAACGACATGCTATAGTATGCCGTCCGAAACCATGACCATAGTATGTCGTTTTTTCATGATTTTCATCTTTTTTTCAAATAGTCCAAAATCACGAAAAACGACATGCTATAGTATGCCGTCCGAAAAAAATTATAACTTTGGCATGCTACTAGTCCTACATACTTACACCTAGAATCCCCATTCAAACCTATTTAGGTTCATCTTACGGTGGACATGTTTGCCTGAAAAGGAATCTTTGAAATGTTTCATAGTTTTAGAAATATAGTGCTTTAAATTTGAGAAATGTACAATGGCAGATAGTGGCATGTCAAAATCACTTTCACCTAGAAACTCCATTCACACGTTTTATAATTCAGCTTACTGTGGAGACACATGCTGGAACTTTTTACTTTGGAATATTTTGTAGTTTCTGAGTTATTTAACTTAAACGCCCAATGCATTCCCAATGGCGATAGCACAAACTTTGGCATGCTACTAGTCCTACAAACTTACACCTAGAAACCCAATTCAAACCTATTTAGTTTCATCTTACGGTGGACATGTTTGCCTGAAAAGGAATCTTTGAAATGTTTCATCGTTTTAGAAATATAGTGCTTTCAAATTTGAGACATTTACAATGGGGCTCAATGGCAGATATTGGCATGTCAAAAAAGCACTTTCACCTAGAAACTCCATTCACACTTTTTATAATTCAGCTTTCTGTGGAGACACATGCTGGAACTTTTTACTTTGAAATGTTTTGTAGTTTCTTAGTTTTTTAACTTAAACGCCCAATGCATTCCCAATGGCAATAGCACAAACTTTGGCATGCTACTAGTCCTACATACTTACACCTAGAAACCCTATTCAAACCTATTTAGGTTCATCTTACGGTGGACATGTTTGCCTGAAAAGGAATCTTTGAAATGTTTCATCGTTTTAGAAATATAGTGCTTTTAAATTTGAGAAATTCAGAATGGGGGTCGATGGCAGATTTTGGCAAGTAAAGGTTTGAGTGGGGTTTGAACCCACAATTTCCAGATCATGCAGCCAGTGTGCTAAGTCACTGATCTACTAGCTACCTGTCACAACACAGTCTGCTGTTCCCTTTGAGTACAACATTGATACAAAAATAAAATACAAAAAATAAAATAACAGGAGATTTGTCTATTGTTTCTTTTGATGTTGTTTATCTCTAGACGTTTGAATGTTTATGAACCACAATGGAAACAAGTCTCTGGCTCTTCTGTCATTATCTATTCAGGCTTTTAAGAACAGCATGCACAGTGGGTCACTGGGTACAGAGCCTGCCTGGGAATCAGGAGGCTCCAGGTTCGAGTCCTGTCTCTGACATAGTGTCCAAAAATCATGAAAATATGACAAAACATATTATGCCGTCCCAAACCATGGACTATAGTATGTAGTTTTTTCATGATTTTCATCTTTTTTTCAAATCCTCCAAAATCATGAAAAACGACATGCTATAGTATGCCGTCCGAAAAAAATTATAACTTTGGCATGCTACTAGTCCTACATACTTACACCTAGAAACCCCATTCAAACCTATTTAGGTTCATCTTACGGTGGACATGTTTGCCTGAAAAGGAATCTTTGAAATGTTTCATCGTTTTAGAAATATAGTGCTTTTAAATTTGAGACATTTACAATGGGGCTCAATGGCAGATATTGGCACGTCAAAAAAGCACTTTCACCTAGAAACTCCATTCACACTTTTTATAATTCAGCTTTCTGTGGAGACACATGCTGGAACCTTTTACTTTGAAATGTTTTGTAGTTTCTGAGTTATTTAAGTTAAACGCCCAATGCATTCCCGATGGCAATAGCACAAACTTTGGCATGCTACTAGTCCTACATACTTACACCTAGAAACCCCATTCAAACCAATTTAGGTTCATCTTACGGTGGACATGTTGGCTTGAAAAGGAATCTTTGTAATGTTTCATCGTTTTAGAAATATAGTGCTTTTAAATTTGAGAAATTCAGAATGGGGGTCAATGGCAGATTTTGGCAAGTAAAGGTTTGAGTGGGGTTTGAACCCACAATCTCCAGATCATGCAGACAGTGTGCTAAGTCACTGATCTACTAGCTACCTGCCACAACACAGTCTTCTGTTCCCTTTGAGTACAACATTGATACAAAAAAAAAATACAAAAAATAAAATAACAGGAGATTTGTCTATTGTTTCTTTTGCTGTTGTTTATCTCTAGACGTTTGAATGTTTATGAACCACAATGGAAACAAGTCTCTGGCTCTTCTGTCATTATCTATTCGGCCTTTTAAGAACAGCATGCACAGTGGCTCACTGGGTACAGAGCCTGCCTGGGAATCAGGAGGCCGCAGGTTCAAGTCCTGGCTCTGACATAGTGTCCCGAAAATATGACAAAATATATTATGCCGTCCCAAACCATGGACTATAGTATGTAGTTTTTTCATGATTTTCATCTATTTTTCAAATCCTCCAAAATCATGAAAAGCGACATGCTATAGTATGCCGTCCGAAAAAAAATTATAACTTTGGCATGCTACTAGTCCTACATACTTACACCTAGAATCCCCATTCACACCTATTTAGGTTCATCTTACGGTGGACATGTTTGCCTGAAAAGGAATCTTTGAAATGTTTCATAGTTTTAGAAATATAGTGCTTTAAATTTGAGAAATGTACAATGGCAGATAGTGCCACGTCAAAATCACTTTCACCTAGTAACTCCATTGACACGTTTTATAATTCAGCTTACTGTGGAGACACATGCTGGAACTTTTTACTTTGAAATGTTTTGTAGTTTCTGAGTTATTTAACTTAAACGCCCAATGCATTCCCAATGGCAATAGCACAAACTTTGGCATGCTACTAGTCCTACATACTTACACCTAGAAACCCCATTCAAACCTATTTAGGTTCATCTTACGGTGGACATGTTTGCCTGAAAAGGAATCTTTGAAATGTTTCATCGTTTTAGAAATATAGTGCTTTTAAATTTGAGACAATTACAATGGGGCTCAATGGCAGATATTGGCACGTCAAAAAAGCACTTTCACCTAGAAACTCCATTCACACTTTGTATAATTCAGCTTTCTGTGGAGACACATGCTGGAACTTTTTACTTTGAAATATTTTGTAGTTTCTGAGTTATTTAAGTTAAACGCCCAATGCATTCCCGATGGCAATAGCACAAACTTTGGCATGCTACTAGTCCTACATACTTACACCTAGAAACCCCATTCAAACCTATTTAGGTTCATCTTACGGTGGACATGTTTGCCTGAAAAGGAATCTTTGAAATGTTTCATCGTTTTAGAAATATAGTGGTTTCAAATTTGAATCATTTACAATGGGGCTCAATGGCAGATATTGGCACGTCAAAAAAACACTTTCACCTAGAAACTCCATTCACACTTTTTATAATTCAGCTTTCTGTGGAGACACATGCTGGAACTTTTTACTTTGAAATGTTTTGTAGTTTCTGAGTTATTTAACTTAAACGCCCAATGCATTCCCAATGGCAATAGCACAAACTTTGGCATGCTACTAGTCCTACATACTTACACCTAGAAACCCCATTCAAACCTATTTAGGTTCATCTTACGGTGGACATGTTTGCCTGAAAAGGAATCTTTGAAATGTTTCATCGTTTTAGAAATATAGTGCTTTTAAATTTGAGAAATTCAGAATGGGGGTCAATGGCAGATTTTGGCAAGTAAAGGTTTGAGTGGGGTTTGAACCCACAATGGCCAGATCATGCAGACAGTGTGCTAAGTCACTGATCTACTAGCTACCTGCCACAACACAGTCTGCTGTTCCCTTTGAGTACAACATTGATACAAAAATAAAATACAAAAAATAAAATAACAGGAGATTTGTCTATTGTTTCTTTTGCTGTTGTTTATCTCTAGACGTTTGAATGTTTATGAACCACAATGGAAACAAGTCTCTGGCTCTTCTGTCATTATCTATTCGGCCTTTTAAGAACAGCATGCACAGTGGCTCACTGGGTACAGAGCCTGCCTGGGAATCAGGAGGCCGCAGGTTCAAGTCCTGGCTCTGACATAGTGTCCCAAAATCATGAAAATATGACAAAATATATTATGCCGTCCCAAACCATGGACTATAGTATGTCGTTTTTTCATGATTTTCATCTATTTTTCAAATCCTCCAAAATCATGAAAAACGACATGCTATAGTATGCCGTCCGAAACCATGACCGTAGTATGTCGTTTTTTCATGATTTTCATCTTTTTTTCAAATAGTCCAAAATCACGAAAAACGACATGCTATAGTATGCCGTCCGAAAAAAATGATAACTTTGGCATGCTACTAGTCCTACATACTTACACCTAGAATCCCCATTCACGCCTATTTAGGTTCATCTTACGGTGGACATGTTTGCCTGAAAAGGAATCTTTGAAATGTTTCATAGTTTTAGAAATATAGTGCTTTAATTTGAGAAATTTACAATGGCAGATAGTGCCACGTCAAAATCACTTTCACCTAGAAACTCCATTCACACGTTTTATAATTCAGCTTACTGTGGAGACACATGCTGGAACTTTTTACTTTGAAATGTTTTGTAGTTTCTAAGTTATTTAACTTAAACGCCCAATGCATTCTCAATGGCAATAGCACAAACTTTGGCATGCTACTAGTCCTACATACTTACACCTAGAAACCCCATTCAAACCTATTTAGGTTCATCTTACGGTGGACATGTTTGCCTGAAAAGGAGTCTTTGAAATGTTTCATAGTTTTAGAAATATAGTGCTTTCAAATTTGAGAAATGTACAATGGGGCTCAATGGCAGGTTATGTGTCACACTCTGCCTAGTGTGGAACTGTGGATAGTGCTAGGCCGGAAGGCACAGGTTGCAAAATAGCCCAAGACAGGAAAAATACTGAATAATACTCAAAATAGCAAGTCGGAGGAAAGCCCATCTGGCCGAAACGTGTCCGTTCTCTGTTCGTCAGAGGTAATAAACCATGGGAAAAGTATTGCGTGCTGGCTATTCCTTTATTTCCATTTGTACCTTTGAGCCTTGCACCTATAATAATACTCCATCATCGTCCATCATCCCCCCCAGCTGTCCCCGTGTCAGCCTCGGGCTGCTCTCTGCAGCTGAACAGTCCTCTGAGTGTCTGTCTGGAGGGCGTCCAGAGGCAGAAGCACAGCAGGGGGTCCAGGCATAGATGCAGCACGGCCAGCAGAAGTGTCCACTCCTTGGCCAAGAACAGGCGCCTCTTGGTGGGACAGTCTCTGATGATGACCGTGCTGGTCTGGGCCATGGTGTAGGGCGTGCGGACCACGTGGTACGGCAAAAAGCCCACCACAAAGGCCACCGACAGGGTTGCAATGTGGGCCGCCGTGCGCCTGGTAGCTCTCCGGTCTCTCGGTCTGTTATTCTTGCATCCTAGGAGCCGCTTCAGAGCCAGGCCAGCGGAGAGAAGCACGACGGCAGAGGAGTTGAAGAAGAGAGCCATGCAGAGGAAGACGGCCAACGCGTGCCAGCGGAGTCCGACGCCGTGCTTCAGCGACGAGCAGCTCAGGTACCGCTGAGGCTGCAAAGCAGGAAGGACAATCACAGCCACTTCAAAGGGAATACAATGCTAGTAATTTGACTTTGCACTTCTCTCTGTCTCTCTCTCTCTCAGGCACGCACACACACTTGTCTTGAAGTCTGATTTCATGCTTTCATATTATTGTGAGTTGCTGTATAGTTGTAATAGTTAGTACTGGTGATTCTAGATTTACCTGTACATGTCGTATGGGCAGAGCCATGTTAGGCACCATAATGAGCAGCAGCATGATCCAGACCATAACAGACAGCAGTTTGGAGGATCCCACCTGGACCTGGCAGGATAGAGCCTTCGGAGACACCTGCAGACCAACAGTACCGTCAATACGTTGGCTGGTCTGTTCTGTTCTGATCAGTGGTGGAAAGTTTGTGAGGTATTTGTACTATTTTCCAAATTTCCAATACTTTTACATCTGCTTCCACTACATCTCAGAGCCAAATATTGTACTTTAATAACCACTTTAAATGGAGTTGGAACAACAGATGTTCAGGAGGTGGAGAAACACACATTGACCCATGCCCTTCACGCCACTCTCTGCCCTCCACGTCAATCTACCTGTCCCTATTTATACCTGCCCAATACCACCCAGAATCCTCCACGTTTCGCCTGCCTTGCTGCGTCGCACACTAGCTTACACTTTCCTACAGGCTTCTCGCAGGGTCGGTGGAACCTACACACCCCCCCGGAACCTACACACCCGTTTTCATGTCATTCATTCATTCATTCATTCTTTCATTTCTTTACTGTCAATAAATCCCTTAAACCTTCCCAATGGTGTGTTTCTTCCGACTAGTGAACCTATACATTTCAGCCATTTGAAAATAGCCATTCTACAAGCTCACAATGCGTCGCATTTTCCAAAGGATTTTGTACACATTTTGAACTTCTGAAATGGGACATTCTGCAATATGAGTACTACTTTAAGTACATTTTGATGCCGATACTTTTGGATTTTTACTCGAGTACATTTTGAACATGGGACTTCTACTAGCCTACTACTAACGGAGTACATCGAACATTGCAGTATTGATACTTTTACTTAAGTAAAACATTTGAGTACTTTTTGCACCACTGTCTAGAATACATGTCCTGGTGCAGATTACAATATTCACAGCCATAAGGATAAATTGGTTACAACTCTCTGAGTCACAAATGGGACTTAATTCCCGAAATGATTCTGATGCTGTCATAGAACCTGAAGCTGGAAGTACCTTCGCTAAAACACCGTGGGACAACGCTCCACACGTCCCAAACTCTTCTCCCTTCTGGCTCCAAAACTATGGAATGTACTTTCCATTACAATCAGAACCGCAGACTCACTCCCAATCTTCTGCTGTAGTCTGACAACCCACCTCTTCAGACTCCATCTTAGGCCATAGCACTTGCCCTAGCCTTGATGACATTACAGGCGTATGCAAAGGCACAACGTATGTAACTTAGATAGCATTTTATGTAGACATATGCACTCTATAGTATATATACGCATAGTTTCATTATATAGATATTCCACTGTTAGGTTCTTAGCGTACGTATGATTCATGATGACTATTTTGATGTATATAGGATGTTGTATTACCATGTTTCTGTTCATGCTTACTGTAAATCGCTCTGGATTAAGAGCGTCTGCAAAAATGCCTAAATTGTAAATTGTAAGCCCAAATGAATAAGCATATCTCAGCCCCTCTGTATACCTGCACGTAGTGGTCGATGGTGATGAAGGTGAGGAACACGATGGACGCATAGAGACTGATGTAGATGAGCACAGCACTGGCCTGACAGTGGAACACCATGAGAGCCCAGGGAGCCACGCCCACATCCTTAAGGATCTTAAAGGGCAGGGCCATAGTCAACAGCAGGTCTGAGACAAGCAGGTTCACCAGAAACACATGGATGCTCTTCTAAAAAAAGGGAAAAAAAGGATCCAAACCAGAGGGATTCATCAGCAAAAGGAATAGCATGTGAAACAATACTGTATTGTACAGTATACAGTAGAGTTGAAAAACATGTTCGGTATTGCAAAGTAACTTAACTTAACCCATTTTACTTATCCCTGAGGACGATTCTACAAATGCCTTCTAAATCCTGACAGTTTTCTGAAAAATGTTTCCCGTTGTTCTCAAACATTTTCATGTCAAGGACGCCCAAAAATATGTATTTGGCCACCGACCCCCATCTGAAAATATGTTGTTCCAGGGACCTCCCCATGAAGCAAAGATTTGAGTTAAAAACGCTCTGAAAGAATATATTCAAACATTTGGGCCACATTTTCACGATTTAAAAAAAATAGCAGATCTACAAGCTCGTAGCGCGGCACTCGGTGCTGCGCTATGATCTTGTTTTATTTTTCTTCTTCTGCATTATGCAGAAGTGAGGGGTGCTCACTTCTATTTGCTCAGACACTATGACGTAAAATTCTCCATTCATTGTCAATGGGAATTTAATGTTTGTGTAAGACGAAAATCTATACTAATAGCTGAATATAGATGGCCCCACTAAAAAAAGAATCTAAATATTTTTACATACTTTTTCCACCACTGAACACTGTTGATATATGTGTAAAATAGGACGTAAAATTTAAACCATGACATTCGGTACCTTGCTGCCACTGCTGTGGACGAGGAGGGCCCATAGAGACAGCAGGTTACCAGCCAGACTGCTGATGAAGATGAGAATGTAGAGAACGATGAAGGGCCCCATCTGGTCATTAACAATGCACTCATCCTTCTCACCTCCTCGTCCCCCAGTGGAGTTGAAGAGAGAAGACATTATCATCAAAAACCCGATCCTCCGCCTGGAAATGAAAATGGCGTTGCCTTTATTTAGGCCTGAGGTCGATTCTACAAAACGTCCTCTAAATCCTGACAGTTTTCTGAAAAACCTACAGTATGTTTTCTAACCTATGTCAGTGGTTCTCAAACTATTTCAGGTCAAGGAGCCCCAGAATTATCTGAAATTGGCCGCGGACCCCCATCTGAAAATATGTTGTTCCAGGGACCTCCACCCCCCACCCGCAAAGATTTGAGTTAAAAACGTTCGCTCTGAAAAAATATATTCAAATATTTCCTCCACATTTTCATGATTTTTCAAAAATAGCAGACCTACTAGCTCGTAGTGCTCGTAGCGCTATGAGCTTGTAGATCTGCTATTTTTCAATAGCCAAAGTATAACATAAATTTGCTTAAAACACCAGAATGGCTTTTAATACCAGCGACCAGATTACCAGCAGATGGACTCTAGGCTACTAGCCACACAGTCTACTTGACAGAATGTCTACTAGCCAGCGAGTCTACCAGTCTAAATGCATAGAGTCTACTAGTCACTTGTTAGTTCAATATAATATAGTTGATGAATTACTACATTTGCATTCAAAGTGTTAGCAGCCAACTAACAACTGACATAAAAGAGAGGTACAAAGTACAGAAAACAACAACAATATGAATATAATTAAAGTATTAAATGAATAATGAAGAACAAGAAGGTATATAGGCCTTATACTGTGAAATAACATGCACACTGTTTTCACAAGGTTAAAAGGATTGTTTCACTTAAAAACATTATATAGAACTGAAACCACCTGTGTGGATGTGATGGTCAGTTGGGGGTGAATGGTTGGATGGTCAGTCGTAGATGGTTGGATTATCAGATGAAGGTGAATGGTTGGATGGTCAGTTTAGTTGCAGTTGCATGGTGTGTATTCTGGTGTTGACCATTCTGGAACAGACGACAACACAACAAACCCTCACTTCATGTTTCACTCACTCATTGTGTAGTTGGTTGATTGATCAATTGGTCTAGGTTGTTGGGTATAGGTCAATTATTTCATGTATCATTAACTGATGAACTCTGTTGGAAGATGTACTAAAATGATGTAAGATGTAAATCAGAAAACATGTCGTCGACCAAAAATGTTGTACATGCATATTTTAACTCGTATATCTTTTCTTAAAATAACGCTCTGCTTCACCATAAACGACACAAAGGTAGTGAAAATTGCCGATCTACAAGCTCACAGAGCTCGTTGTGATCTGGTAGATTGGCTCTTCGTTGTCTTTATAGATCAGGCTGCTCTCAGCAGGGAAACATGTGGAGGAAACACAACTTTATACCAAGATAAGAATGTTTCAGATCCTTCTGTACCTTCCTGTTTCGCCTTCCTATTTAGACGTATAAAGGAAACTCTCTTTGATTATACTGAAACAGGATTAATAACAAATAATACCTGCATTCCAGTCTAATGTATAGACTAATAATTTATAATCTAATGTCTAAATGGATGTTGTGTCTAATAGTCTACTGTTGCTGTGCAATATTGTGTTGTATGTATACTGTATATTTGTGTAAATTCCTCATATGAACTTTATTCAGCATGGAATACGGATGTGTATATTACAGGAAACTCCCGTTAAACTTTCCAACAAACTCCAGTAAACTCCCGAATTGTACCATCACACCTGTATATTACCGTATATTAACTGTATATGCCCGCTAAACTTGAGGGCAAAATACAGTGCCCATAATTGCCCGTTAACTCACACAGTGATGCTTATGATGCATGAAATGTATTCTGATAGCCTAATAATATGCTCATGACACAGACTCTCCTATAGTGAAAGAAATAACAAGATTTTTACCACATATACTGTACATACAATGTCTGCAGGCTGAGCTCAGTTTAACAGGATGTGGTCATAGGGGACTCTGGTACATACCGTAATTCTATATACAGTTGGAGGCCATCGATATTGTCCTTTTATTTTTGCTGAGGTTTGCGTGATCTGCGCAAAAGGACAGTTAACCCATTTTGGGCGGGAACCCCTTTTGGTGTTTTAAACATTATGTTATAATTTAGCTATTGAAAAATAGCAGATCTACAAGCTCATAGCGCGCCACCGAGTGGCGCGCTACGAGCTTGTAGGTCTGCTATTTTTGAAAAATCGTGAAAATATTTATTTCAGAAAACTGGAGGATTTAGAAGGATTTTTTTTAATTTTGAGGTCAGGCCTAAATGGGTCAAATGATAAGGGACAATATCGGTGGCACCCAACTGTACAGTCTATGGTTCAGCAGCACAGCTCACAGACATGCAGGTGCCCTTGAGCATGGCAGTGGACATTACTGTACATTACTGTACATTGAACGTATCGTTGCTGTCAGGCAGAAACCTCTTACAGCAGTGGTTCCCAAAGTGGGGTCCGGGGACCCCTAGGGGTCCTTGAGGAAGTTCCAGGGGGTCCCCAGCTAAATGATAGTTTGGAACCAAATGGACCATTATTGGACCGTAACTCAGAGTGTACGAATGGAACGCAATTGACCCGAACGGGTCCGTTTGGTTCCATTTGTACACCCTCAGAGTTAAATTGACATTGATTTTACAATATAAATTGGGGGTCCCAGAGATAGAAATGTCACTAAATGGGGGGTCCGTAGACTAATGCATATCAAACTGGGGGTCCTTGAAATTAAACTGGTTGAGAATCACCGCTAGAGCCGTAAAAATCTTCTCCTATGGGGGTCCCTGGCATTATCTCTTCAAATGGGGGTCCACGGGCTAATTAGTGTCAATTTGGGGCTCCTTGACATGAAAACGTTTGGGAACCATTGTCTTACAGTATCTCCATATGACTTAAACCTAAATTAAAGCCCTACTTGATTATACTACAGCGTCACAAAAACGTATCAAAACAGATCTGCAAGCTCAAAACGTGTATCAAAAAAGCAACAGTTTTGGACATACATGTATGAGGTTTCCACCCTATACCGAGACGTTATATTAAATAAAGGAGAAACAGTTTGTGATCTTAGACAAAGACATCGTCCTACCTCATAATATGTGGTTGTTGTCCCTCTGTGGAAGTATTTCATGAACCCACATGAGTCCACTCGAACCGTTCATTTCATTGCTGGTGCTTGGGGTTCATGGTGGTGAGACTTATTGTAATCACACTAACAATTACCTTCCACCAACTTCCTGGTTCACTTCCTGGTTCACAGTGTGTTGCTGTCGTCAATCAAACCTCAACCTTCTGCTGCCATGCAATGAGTCAAACCCACCAAAAGCCCTGCCTCCTCCTCCCTGCCGATAGACAGGTGCTCTTCTTTCTATATTTACATTGCTGTCTGGAGGAAACCACCTAAAACTAGATTTTTTTTTTTAGGTTTAAAGGTTTAAAAAAAATATTGAACCAATGAAAAGTTGTAAAAAGCGTGTTGGAAAAAAAGTCTTAACTCCATTGGACCCTCACATTTTCTGATAGAGCAGCTAACTCCACCACGATATATAAGGTTTTCTTAATTTCCTGAAAAATGTATATTTTTAATTTCCTGAAAACAACATTTTAGGTAGATACAGGAAGCTGAGGGCAGAGGTGCGAAAAGGAATTACGTACCAGCCAGGAGGTGAACCTGACAGATTTCTGTGCATTTCTATAACGTGCGCTTGGAGCACTGAAGAGCTAATCTTGTAGATTTGTTTGTTTTGAGCCGTTTGCAATTTGTGTATTTCCAAATCACTGGGCAGTGTAGCCTACTCAGTGTGACACAGTATTAATATTTTCAGAATATTTTGATTTAGTCTTAGTCTTTTAAATAACACAGCATTTAGTCTTAGACTCTTAGTCCTATATGTAATCTTCTGAAAAGCCTTAGTCTAGTCTTTTAGTCTTAGTCTTAATGCAATGTTAATTTTGTCAACATTTTGTCTTAGTCTTCTGAAAAACCATAGACAACTAAATGAACACTGGTGTGACAACTGACAATTAAGTTACTTCTTTCAGAGTAATGTTATATACTTTGTGCTGTGGATGGAAATGCTGCAACTACAATGTGTGGAAGTTAGAGAGAAGATCAAGATAGCTTAAGTTCCTCCTATGGTTGTCTGTACTTTTTTGTTTGTCCATTATTTGAGGCTTCAGTTCTGTTCTCTGGTTGTCATGTCATCAGTACAAAACAGGCATATTTTTCATTTTATTTTGCAATGAAAAAATATTGTCTGTGAAAAAATACATACAAAAGATTAATAAAGTAATACAACTTTAAAAGCTTCGGACTATTTACAGAATAAACATTCATCCAGTTTAGGGATGTTAATCTAAAATCGATGAATCGCCATTAAGAACGTTAACTGTTAATCTGAAAATTAATCAGCCAAGGAAATTGGAAATACTCAAGTAAAGTACAAATACCTCAAAATTGTACTTAAGTACAGTACCTAAGTAAAAGTACTTTCCACCACTGCATGTTAACAGCTGCATTATATTCTACTGATATCAGTTGAGACTAACATGGATAGTCTCACATCATATAAACGGAACAAATAAGTATGAGGGAAATGTGGAGCACTTTATATGTTCTATGAACAAATATGCTCAGGTAAGACATTTTGCTCTATGTCAGTTTGACTGACATAGTTTAACATGTGTGGTCCTTCTATCAGAGGCTATAAGGAGTGGACACTGGCTTATCTTAGTTTCAGGGCAAAAATCTGGGGTGCATACTTAGTTTAGACTAGTCATTGGTTAGACATGGGTTAAGGTTAGGTTTAGGTGTGCTGCCCCGTGACAGGTTAGGTTTAGGCGAGGGTTTGAGTTGTAGGACTAATGACTGGCCCCAAAAATCTTACTCTCAACCTTCCTCATGGTCAGACTTCCTCTCCACTTTTGTCATGGTCATCATCATGCTTGTCCTCTCCCCAGTGAGCACTCGGCTTGTGTCCAGCTGCGAGTCCTGGGACGCCCTCTTCTTCTTGCTGAGGTTCAGCCGGGCACGGAAGGCCTTGCAGAAGATGAAATAGATGAGCGGATCCAGGCAGATGTTCAGAATCGACAACATGAGGCTGAACTCCTTCAGGTAGTAGAAACTCTGACACAAGCTACGCCTATGAGACAGGAAGGCATAGGGGAGGCGCACGAGGTGGTACGGAACAAAGCACACGCAGAACACGGCCACCAGGAACAGCATGTTCCTCCGACACCGGGACAACTTTTTACAGCGCCTTAACGCTCCAGGGGACAACACTCCGCCAACACCTTCTGCTCCTCCACCCCCTGGCTGACTTCTCTGGGCCAACGTCAGTCTCTTCACCGTGCCATGGTAGAAGTAGATGAGAGAGACCAGGACAGAGACGAAGATGACCGCTGAGAAACTGTAAACAGAACGGAGCAGAATGGAATTGATGATTAGTTCATCTTATATCTAGCTGTTCTTGTTTTTGATTGCTCTTTTGTGTTGTCTGAGACTATCCTATTGGCGTCATACTTGTTTATTGCATTGAATGACTAATTTCTAGCATTATTGTTGTATATTTTATTTATTTCATTTTTTAAATGAAACTCTGGGTTTACGAGTATACTGATGTAGTGGGTTTGTGGTGGGTTTTGTGATGGTCGAAGAGCCTTTGTGTATGTCATTATTGTTTGTTGCTGTATTGTTTTGTTGTACGTTGTATGTTGTGCCCTGAGGACCCCCTTGAAAACAAGTTGCTGCAACTCAAGGGAGTATCCTCTAGTGAATTAAAAAAAAAAAAAAACACCTGTGAAAACATCATTCAGACCTGGGACACCAAGGCTGAGTTTATAGGTTTAAAAGACTGCAGGTTTCTAGGTTCCCATGCAGGACCAGAGTGGAGAACTGTATACAGTATGTTCTAAGACAAGTTCTAACCTAATGTACCTACATGTGGATGATTTTGTACAGCAGGCTCATCTGAGGGCCGTGAAGAGCATCACAGCTCACAGCTCCCGGTAAGTGGGTCCTCATGGGCAGGGATGTCAGGAGGAACATGGCGACGTAGGCTCCCATCGGGGCCAGGAGAGAACACCAGGTGACCAGGGAGATGACACGTGCAACGCGGACCTTCTGCAGGGGATTAGATGCCGATGGCTGCACAATCTTCAGATATCTGGTGGTCGGAATGAGCCCAGTGGGTTATCACATGTTATTACAGTCCATCATAACGTTTAAATCTTTGCTTAAAGATGGAGTGCCGTGATTTTTTTCCACCCTAAAACATGATCATCAGGTCTTATTGTTATGTTATTTTCAAAAAAGTGTACAATATAAATTGTTAAAATGTTGTTTTTATGTGGGCACGCCCACCAGTTCATTAACCCATTTAGACCTGAGGACGCATCTGTGTCATATTATAGCTTTTAATGCCTGGTTGACGGACATCAACACAGCATCCAGACAGACAGATATACCTGTTGGCAGCGATGTATCCCATGAACAGGATGCTGATGTACATGTTGAGGTAGAAGGTGGAGGCTCCGATGGTGCAGTAGACCATTCTAACGGTGACGTTGTGGCTGTAGGCGTAGTTGGAGATGCGGAGTGGCAGACACAGACAGAGGAGGAAGTCTGCGATCGTAAGGTTCTTCAGATAGACCATCACACTGCTGGAGGACGCCTGGCGTTCAGCGTGACAGAAATATACCTTCAGAATAAATCCATTCAGGGCCAAGCCAACCTATAATGGCAATAGACAGATACAGAAAATGTATTATTATAATATAAGGAGGCCCACCAGTTCATTAAGTATGCCTGGTTTGCCTGGTGGGTGGTGATGGGTGGTGATCCACCTGAACTGAAGCCACACCCACAGCTGTAGTTGTATGATAAAGGGGGAGGGGTTAGGGGAGGGGCTGATAGTGTGATGTCACTATATTACTGTTTATTTCATTGGCCCGTTTGACTGTCAAAGGTTCAGCCTCCAGGAAGAAACCCTAAATACAAAGTTAATACACCATTGCATATAAAAACGACTCCAGGGTGTCTAATGAAGTATACTGTCACCTCATAGACACAGCTCATAGTCGCGATGCAAAAAACCTTTTTTCTATTGAAAGACCAACGTTTCGGCAGACAATATGCCTTCTTCAGGGTACGAGATCAATAGATTCACAATCATTCTAAATGGTTCCCAACACGTGTACTGACTGAACAGATCCCTTGATGTGGAAAACACTATTTAAAAACATAATAATGAGGCCTGGGCCCGTGGCTCAGCGGTCCAGGCACCTTGGCTGGTAATCCAGTCTGGCAGTGTGCCGCGGGTTCGACTCCCGATCCAGATGGCCTGTACTGCATGTCACCCCCCCCCCCCCCCATCTCTCTCTCCCCCTTCCTGTCAGCCTACTGTCTATCCCTCCATACAAAAAAAAATAATATATATATATATATATATATATATATAATATATAAATAAAGGCGAAAGGAAAAAAACAAACATAATAATGAGGTAAAAAAAAGTGATTCTGAATAAACTCACCAGCAGTGTTGATTTCGTCGACTGAGAACGAAAATACATCGCATGGATGCAACTGGGACGTATCCTCAGTGATGTATCCCAATCATCGGAGTTTCGGGTCTCACGAACATCATACCCCTCACTCGGGTGACCCAGCCGGGGTGATCAAGTCCCGACTTACGTCCCAGTAGCTACCCTCGATCAGACCCACCAGGGAAAGACCAGGGCCACACAATCCGTTGGAACCACTCCGGAATGCCGGGACTGAGAGGTACTATTCTGGCATGTGGAGGGACTAGGCTCTGTGGGTTGACTCCTGTCCGGGCCCCTCCTACGTCTCACCAGGTCCACTCCTGCTCTCACCAGGAGTATAGGACATGTGCGTTGCACCAGACACTTCATTCAGGAGTGGTGGATTCTTGAACCGCAATGGTTCTGCAGGCTCCACCGCTGAGCAATGGTAGTACTGCAGGCTCCACTTGCGACTCGAATGGCCCTCCTAAAGGCATCACGAAGGTTTTTGGGCTTCCGCCTCACGGAGGATGCAGGCTGGGACGCTTACCCATACTGCTCCCGGGGTGCCGTCTACATTCCGGCTGTCACCCGTCTCTCCGGTGGTCACCAGACTATAAATGGTTGTCACATAGTCTATTCCTATGAGTCACTATAAATAGAATACTTCAGAACAAAAATAAATTGCATGGATGCAACTGGGATGTATCCTCAGTGATGTATCCCAAGGTCATCCGGGTTTCGGGTCTCGCGAACATCATACCCCTCACTCGGGTGACCCAGCCAGGGTGATCAAGTCCCGACTTACGTCCCAGTAGCTACCCTCGACTACCTTTTTCCACTGACGAAAACTAAATGGCAACACAATGAAAACTAAGCTATGATGACTAAAACTAAGACTAAATATATTGACAACAAAATAAACAAATAACAAATAAAAACTAGACTAAAATGTTAGGAAGGGACTAGTGGACAAGAGATCCTTTATAAGTAAAAGAAACAAGTGATTTTACACTTGGTTGACGCATTGTGAGCCTGTAGATCGGCCTTTTTCAGCAAGTGTAAAAACAGTCATTACGACAGCATCAAGGCCCACCAAAATACATTTCAGTCGACTAAATCAACTGTAGATTTAGTCGACTAAAATCGTATATTTAGTCGACTAAAATTGTATATTTAGTCGACTAAAATCGTATATTTAGTCGACTAAAACTAGACATTCCAGGTGACTAAAACAAAATGAAGACTATTCAAGAGACTATAACTAAAACCTAAATGTGGTGCCAAAAACAACACTACTCACCAGGAACACCAGACCACACACCAACATGAAGAATGGATGGGCTGAGGTGTCAATCACAGCACAGGAGGCTGTCTGGTTTGTGTCCAGTGATTGGTTAAAAGACAGGAAGTTGGTCATGTTGGCTCCTCCCACTCCCACAAGGTGGGCCATGATTCTGGATTGACCTAATGTAGCAACTAGCAATATACAGTAGGCATATTTATGTGTGTTGAAGTGTTCAATATATCATTGTCATAACTATGAGATTTTATCTCACAATTCTGACTTTATATGCCAGAATTATTTCTTGCATTTTCGACTAGGGCCTATATATAGATTGTTTTCCCCCTAAAAAATGTGGGATAAGCAAAAATCTGAATTTTTTTAGATATATCGCAAGAATCAAAACACAATGTAGACAGTGTACGTTTTATTTAGTAGCAGGGATGGCCATCCAAACATTTAACAGAACTACAGTACATTAATTTTAGTTACAATGAGTAGCCAGAGCAGAATTTGTTGGTTGCAGTTCCTCCTCCTGACTCAACAATACCAATACCTAACTAACTGACCAAAGATAGACACGCAGAAATGTTCTAATTAAAATAAAAAAATGCAGGCAGAGGGCATGGTCTCTGCAGATACATCACACTTATAGTGGTGTCATAAGTGATTAAACCATTTTGACCTGAGATCAGATTCTAAAAATGTCTTCTACATCCTGACAGTTTTCTGAAAAAGCTATGTTTCTATGTCAGTCGTTCTTCGATTTTTCAAAAATAGCAGACCTACAAGCTCGTAGCGCGCCACTCGGTGGCGCGCTATGAGCTTGTAGATCTGCTATTTTTCTATAGCTAAAGCATAACATAACGCTGTTATGATACAAGCCCATGCACAGTACATCTTAGTCTATGTACTTGAACTTGATACAGTGTACTTGATGTATTGTGTACTGCCGGTACTGTAGCATATAGGCTACGAGAGACATCTAGGCGACAGCAAGGTCAGCCTTGCTGCAGTAGGCACGTTCTTCTGTCTCATATCTTATTGTTACGTCATTATGATCCAGCACTATATATGTTTCCTGTTTGTGTAATAAACTTTGTGAACCTTAGCGTGATACTGTCTCGTGTCTCGTTAATTTGTTCTCCCGAGTACTCGCCGCCGCAGTCGCCGTACCAAAGGAATACTTCAACTGGATTGTCACACACCACCCAGCCTGCACACACTACCTGTCGGTCAATACCAGACGAGGGTCCTGCAGTACTTAGAGATATATTACAACAAACGCTAACACCAAAAGGGGTTCCCGCCCAAAATGGGTTTTAATGGAGAGGGTACGTTTTTGTACGAGTCCATTCATTGTTCTTTTCTTTTTAGGAAATCCTTAGTTATTCGAGTAGCTCAGTCGGTAGAGCTCTACAAGCTACAAGCTCATAGCAGATCTACAAGCTCATAGCGCGGCACCGAGTGCCGCGCTATGAACTTGTAGGTCTGCTATTTTTGAAAAATCGTGAATAAATCTTTGAATTATATTATTACAGAGTGAACATTTTAACTCAAATCTTTGCTTCTGGGGATGTCCCTGGAACAACACATTTTCAGATGGGGGCGGAGGCCAATTACATTTTTTGGGATCCATGACATGAAATATTGAGCACCACAAGGTTTTTCAGAATTCTTTTGACGTCAGGCCTAAATGGGTTAAAATGTAAGATATGCACATCCCAGAATTGAGCAGGTACTGGCCGAGGAGAAATACTACAAAGACAAAAAAATAAATAGAAACTAGCTCGCACACTGATGGGCTCTATTGCAGAAAGGGTTTTTTTACACTCATGTCTGAAATGTTGTACAGTACCAGCTTCCACCATGGAACACATAGAAATATCGCAATTACACAGTTAGAAATATAACCAGCTCACTCCTGATCAATTATTTTCAATTTCAGTTAAGGCAGATGGTTCCATATAAACACATTGAAAATATCCTGTGTCTATTCAGAAAATAAATAACAATTTGAGTTAATATGGAAACGATAATATGATGGTGTTCTAAAACGTATACTGGTTGCATTATGTGACAATATGATAGTAACAACTCACCTGTCAGTCAGTCAATGATGTGTGTGTGTATCTCCCGTCTAGATGAAGCAGGTTTTCCTTGTGAAGTGAACCCTGTCCCTTAGTAGGTTTATGTGTCTACGCATGCAAATACCCTTCTGTTCTCTATGTCTGTCTGTCCACAACTTCCCCCCTGCTATACTGTGGTAAAGCAACAGAACAAACCACATACACGTATACAGGCTACTGTATACGTGACGTGTATGTATGCACTTTCATTACTGCAGAAACTACACACGGCACATTACACAAACCAAAAACTAGTTATATAATTCAAAGGCATTATAGTATGTAACTTTTCCGTGTTAACAAAACTAACAATAAATACACTTTCTACTATAGGGGTGTCTAACGATATATTAACTGCATCGAAACATCGGTTTTAATTTCATGAATCGAAGTATATTGAAAAATGAAAACAGCAACATTGATTATGTACCGTATCGTGTCGTTTTACAATTCAAATAATCGGTATCGAATCGTTTTGCTATTGTATAAATACTACATTTTTGTACGTGGCATTTAGCAATTTATAGAAGATAAAAGAAAAAGAGGGGTTTAATTACTCAGTTTAAAATAATGTCAATGTATTTTAAATAGTTACTGTATCGATTTCAAATCATTGAGTCGTATCGGATCGCCATAATGAACCAATATCGTCCATGTATCGTATCGTCAACCATGTATCGTGATAAATATCGTATCGCTGTTAAAATGTATCGTTAACTTACACCCCTACTTTCTACCCATCAGTTCCCTCTATAATAGCATCACCGATGACAGGGCTGTGTTTTATGAAGGTAAATGTATCGTTACACCCCTACTTTCTACCCATCAGTTCCCTCTATAATAGCATCACTGATGACAGGGCTGTGTTTTATGAAGGTAAACACATACTGTGACTTTAAAGATAAGACGATATAAAAAAAGAGAGAAGTATGTTACAAAAGCTATATCAATTTCATAATCAGGTTTATGTTGAAAGTTTGTTCTCTCCTCTGCATAGTCAGTGCCCATACCCTGGGTGGGGTTGGCAAAAGGACCTTTCTGTGTGGAGTTTGCATGTTCTCCCCGTGTCCCTAGCCCAGGGTACCCTCACAAAAAAAAACATGCAGTAATGCTGGTCTCTAAAACTGCCTCCCCTTGGCCCCACGCACGCACGCACGCGCGCGCACACACACACACACACACACACAATTTTATGTTATTATTTTTCAGCAGCAGGTACTGTAGGCAACACTCGTCCCCTATCTAGCTGCTTAAATCAAGGGTGTTATACTGTGAAATTGGATGTGACTGACCACCATTTAGTGTGGGGGCGTGAAGTGAAATTGAATGTTGTTGAAGGTTATGTTATTAATATTTTGTCATCTGACATCCAAATCATACAGTGTTTATTTCATTATTTTATATCTACAATGGTATATATACGTCTCCACAGTGAGGCTGGAAAATGTAGCCTAGCAGCCTACTAGCCTACTGGTAGGTTCAGTAGGCAGGAAAATGGCGACCAGAATAACTCGTTCGGAGCGTGACTTCTCCCTACGCTCAGTCTCTATAGCTTGTAAAGCCGTTGGTTAGACATACTAACAGTCCGACAGGCATTAATTAGTCAGACAACATCGTCGCTTCCGCCATGAGTGATAAATGGTAAATGGTGCATTTATATAGCGCCTTTATCCAAGGCGCTTTACATAGATTGTGCATTACATTCACCCATTCACACACACATTCATACACCGATTGCGGCGGAAGCCATGCAAGGTACCAACCAGCACATCGGGAGCAATTTGGGGTTCAGTGTCTTGCCCAAGGACACTTCGACATGTAGACAGGAGGAGCCGGGATTCGAACCGCCGACCCATGGATCATTGGACGACCTGCTCTACCTCTTGAGCCACAGTCGCCCCTGAGTGGCCGGTTACAACTAACCCGTAGCCGGTTACAACTAATACCCGTGGCTCCCGATGTGCGTGGCAACACTGGCAGGTTAAAACTAACCCATGACTCCCAACATGCGTGGCACATTAAAACTAACCTGTGGCTTCCTGTGAGGTTAGGTTTAGGCAGAGTAATCTAGATTACTCTGGGTTTAGGGTTTGGGTTTTGGCCTATTGAGTAGCTAAGCTAAAAATAAAAAAGAAGGCCCAAAAGTAGCTTTGCTACTTGACGAGGTACACTAATATTAATGTAGCTCTGGCTACCGCAATTACAGCAAAACAAAAAAGAAGCTAATTATGCTATGTAGCTCAGCTTCATGTAGCTTAATCTGCCCAACACTTCACTTCAGCCCTATATAACTCAGCACAAAAAGTTCTGAAACTTAACTTTGATCAGTTATTTCTCTCCCTTAAGTAATACCAATTGGTATTGTATTTTATATCGTTTATCGTCAATTAGTCACCTTTACAACGAGGTAGACTATAGCTTAATTGTATTAAAAGGATTGGGCATTCCTTGAATGAGCAACAGTGTGGGTAGCACCTCCAAAAAAGTTGCCAAAATGGTAAATGGTTGGTATTCACCCTTGTTTTGAGTTGCTTAGCGGATTGGATGATTGAACTCTGACTCTCACACAGTAATAATCAAAAAATACAACACATATTGGCCATTTTTACACTTTATTCATTTTACACTAGGTGTTAGGGAACTCAGTAGCGTGTGGAAGATCCATACACAACCACAACAGCTTGGCACAACCTAGCCACATTTTTCTTTGGGATGGCATCCCATTCCTCAACCAGGATTTGTTGCAAGTCAGTGGTTCTGTTGGTCACTTTAGCATGTAGGCTACAGCTTGCCTAAGCTGATCCCACAAGTGTTCAATTGGGTTGAGGTCTGGACTGGAGGATGGTGTTAGGTCCTATTGATTCTGAAGATATGGGATTGCCGCTTGCTCCAGAATTTCATCCCGATATCTCACTGCATTGACAGTGCCTTCAATCATGACATGTTCTGTCTTGCCTGTGAGAGAGATACTGCCCCATACAATCCCTTTCACACTTTCCAGTTCTGGTTCCAGAGTGCACATGTATTCTTCAGAAATTACAATGTCAGTAACCTCTAACGCCCCCCCCCCCCTTCCTGTTCTGATAATAAAGCAGAAATGTCTGAATAAGCGAAAGAGAAGTGAAAATCCTGCCATCTGTCAGAACAGAACTGAAACAATGTCCTCCTCTACTCATTTGATCTCCTCTTTCATCCTTCCCATATCCCTTTCTTCTTAGTTCTTTCCTTTCCTCTCTTCTCTTCTCTTCTCTTCTCTTCTCTTCTCTTCTCTTCTCTTCTCTTCTACATGTGACTGAGACTCTGTGCCGTGGTGAGCGAGTGTCCTCTCCTCACTCTGCCAGACAGCTTCCTGAGCAGAGACTCCCTGAAGGTGCGACACATCAGGAAGTAGACGACGGGGTCCAGGCACACGTTGAGCGCCGACAGGAAGAGCGTGCCCTCCTTCAGCTGAAACAACAGGAAGCGGCTCGTGGGGCTGAAGCCGGCGCCGGGCATCTGGCTGAGCGTGTACGGCACGCGGCAGGCGTGGTACGGCACGAAGCAGACGAAGAACACGGCCAGGAGGCTGAAGATGCTGCGGCTGGACTTGCGGCAGGCGTCGACGACGACGACCCCGTCCCTCCGGACGACGCGCCGGCGGCATGAGCGGTACACGCGGCGCGCGATGGAGGCGTAGCAGAACCCCAGGAGCAGCAGGGTGGCCCAGAACAGGGCCACGCTGAACAGCGTGGACACGCGGTGCCACTGCACCCCCAGCGGGGTCTTGAGCTTCACGCAGTGCCTGGACGTCTCGCGGTCCGCCGGCTCGCTGGTCAGCACCACGTTGGGCAGAACGCACAGCAGCAGCAGGGACCAGGTGAGGAGCGACAGGACCTTGGCCGCGCCCACGCTCTGCAGCAGGCGCAGCGAGGAGGAGGCCGAGTGTCGCACGATCTTGACGTAGCGCTCCAGGCCAATGAGGCCCATGAAGACGATGCCCACGTACATGGAGGAGTAGAAGAGCACGGCCGTGTAGCGACACACCACCACACGGAGGCGCCAGCTCTCGGCGCCCGCGTCCAAGTCGCTGGCCACCCGGAAGGGGTAGGTGGAGAGCATGAGGAGGTCGGCCACCACCATGTTCTTCAGGTACACGACCAGGCCAGAGTCGCCGGGAACGCGGAAGAAGATCCACGCGGCCACGCCATTCAGAGACGCACCCAGCACGCAGATCACCACGTAGAGAGCGGGCAGGACCTGGCGAGTGAACACGCTGCTGAAGTCCGATTGGTTAGTTGGAGTCGGGAAGTGGGTGTTGTTTAGCCGATCCATGCCTATGGGAAGAGAGAACATAAAATACAGCAGTTTTACGCTCACGTTGAACACATATGTGCTCTTTTTGTTGCTTGTTTTCTGTACGGAGAAAGTCAAAGTCAACGTCGTACGATTAGTCACACACGTTACCGCAGTGAAATTTGTTCTCCGCATTTGATCCATCTCTTGGAGTGGTGAGTCGCAGCGTGCGCCACGCTCGGGAATCATTAGTTGATTTGACCCCCAATCCAACCCTTGATGCTGAGCGCCAAGCGGGGAGGCATTGGGTCCCATTTTTACAGTCTTTGGTATGACTCGGCCAGGGATCGAACCTCCGACCTCCCAGTTTCAGGGCGGACACTCTAACCACAAGGCCACTGTCTGGTGAAAGACTACAGATGGAAACTATAGCAATCTTGCTAAATCCGACATTGTATTGGTGTTCATTAACATGCGCTGTCCCTCCCAAATAAACGTATACCGGTACATTCATAAAACACCAGCCATATGTTTATGTTTAATACCCCTCTGTGCAGAAATTCATTTGAGACAGCAAAGTGGGTTGATGCTCTGACTACTCAACTTAAGATGGCTTCGGGGTCACTCAGCAAAATTCCATAGGGCCGCAAGCTAAAAATGTCAGTATTATTTTGAAACGTTTACAATTTTATTTTGTAACAGACTACACAACTAGACTACAAATTAAGGAAACAGAGTAAAAAGCCACATTTCCATCCATAAGGCCGAACCTCAATGAACAAAAACATTGTGATTAATGTCAATGATGAAGTTACAAAATGAGGCTTCATTCACAACACGTGAAGAGATATATAATGAACAGATTATTATCACAGGTGAATAAATAGGTTCAAGTGAATAACAATACTCGGCTGACATCAGGCCATATCACTTTGTCTTGGACCTACAATGTTCAAAACAATGAAAATAACTAATTGTACTTTTATTGGTATGACCATGGCGGGCCGCAGATAGATTATGCAGGGGCCGCATGCAGCCCACGGGCCGTGGGTTGAGTAGCACTGCTCTATACATTATCAAATGTTTCTATCTATCTATCTATCTATCTATCACACACCATCTTTACACCAGCATGCATGTACACGGATGTAAGCGCACGCACGCACGCACGCACGCACGCACGCACGCACGCACGCACGCACGCACGCACAGGATTGGAATCAACCGTGTGGTGTCCTATCTCTGCTCAAGATCTCCTGCTGCACTAAAACATCTCATAAACTTGAACTTAAACATTGTCAATTACTCATACAAGTGCAAGCATCAAAATGTTGGTGGGACCCGTTTGCACAACTGTGCTAACATAACAATAAAATAGGCAACTAATATAATTATATTAATATACTTATTTACTTATCGTAAATATTTTATATAAAAATATATAAATAAAGTAACACAAAACTGGATGTGATAGAAATGCTGTAAAGGTTGGGGTCTTAAAGGTGCATTAAGTGCTTTTTTTTCCTTTTTTACATCTGACAGCATTCATTTGTTACAGAATAATGTGCGGCTGCCTGTCTCTCCAGCTCTTTAGCTCTTTATTTGTAGCCTGGTTAATAAACCAGACCGAATCAGCCGTTGGCAAAAAAAAGTTGCCTACCAGCGGATTTCGGTCTGGCGAGGCTCAGTAGCACGCCTCTTTCCTACAATCGAGAACAGGTCGGACCAATCGGGACACGGTATGCAATATGGGCGGGCTTTGGTACAGTGACGTTCAATGCTTGAGACTTTTGACTGACAGTAGCTCTGACCAATTGCGTCAAAGAGAAAATGTTCCCCGGGAAATGAAATCCAAGTGGAGCCAGCCCAGACTGATATACCGCGACAGTGTTGTGTGATATTAGTCTGGCTTATTAGCCAGGCTACTTTATTTGAGAACACAAATAAGTGAGCTGGAACTGAAATACCTCCAAATTGAAGCTGATAAAAGGGTTCTCTCTCTCTCTCTCTCTCTCTCTCTCTCATAAAATGTTGTTCTTCTGAGCTCCAAATGGAACTGTTGGAGACCAGACTGCGTAGAATAAACCCAGACATTCCAGGCTGTGATGTACTGTTGTTTACAGGCAGCATGAGATCATAAACACAGGTGTTTTTAGGGGAGTCCTGCACAGCAAAGTGAGCAAACTATCTAGGAGTCCATTTAAATATCTTACTGGTTTTCACTTTAGCTTTTTATACTTGGCATGTGACTTTTAGCTTTGGTTGTTGTTTCATCACAATGCAACAAAAAATAAATATTTCTCTGGACTCTGTGTCTGCATGACTACTGTATTGACTCCATATGACTCATCTGAATTCTACATGTTAATACATATTAGTTTCCACAGTATATGACTCCAGTCTATATTGTCAATGTCGGGTGGAAACGTTGTATGTCCAAAACCGTTGTTTTATATTATAAGAAAAATAAATAGCAGACCTAACAAGTTCACAATGTGTCACATTGTGACATGTTGTGAGCTTGTAGATCTGCAAATGTCACTACTTTTGCGCAAACACTACTTAGAAGTATAGAAGTAGAATATTTGTTTTTTTTAAGTTGAAATATGGAGATATGAGGTTGATCTGCCCGAAGCAATTATGTGTCCTCTGAGGTTCTCTGAAGAACTAATAGTATAACTTCCATCTAATCGATCAAGTAAGTGATTTTTCTTTCATTGTAAATGTATCAACGCAGCGCGCGCGCAGCCACACACACACACACACACACACACACACACACACACACACACACACACACACACACACACACACACACACACTTAAATAATAATGGTGTAGTGTACTCACCATGTGATGTGTGTCAGGTTGTCATCGCTCAAGGCTATACTGGGTTGAGCTGCTGGACAAACAGACTGAAGGAGACAAGAGGAGGAGTCTCTCTCTCTCTCACTCTCTTTTTTCATGTCCCTCCTCTCTCCTTTTCTCTCTCTCTCAGTAAAGAGATGATGATTTTAAATGTGACCATAGTGTCATGCAATCCCTCTCCATCCCTCTCTAGGGGGATCTAACTCTAGGGACTATAACTCTCGGCCGGGACTTCTCCTTTTTTCTCAGCTCAATTCAATTGCAGTTTCTGAGAAACGCTGAGGAGGTTTCTGTTTGGATGAATGGGCTGTCAAGGCTAGAAAGTCGTTTTTTGCCACTCAGTGGGCGTTCCCGCATAACTTCCAGGTATGATGATGTCACGCACATACCCTCTACAATAATAACAATAATAATAATAATAAACTTTATTTATAGAGCACCTTTCATGACACGAGTGCAGCACAACGTGCTGTACAGGAAAAAAATACAAAAAAAACTAAGCACATCAGACAACATAGAAATCAAGGCACGTAAAAAAATCAAGGGACAGTCAAAATACATTCAAATTACACAAAGTGCTAAAAACATCAAACAACATTGATGTTTTTAGGTCAGTGGAAAGCAAAACACAGAGGCAAGAAAAGGCATTAAAATGGAGTAAAAAAGTTGGTCTTAAGCTGTGTTTTAAAAATGTCAAGAGAGGGTGCAAGTCTAAGGTGGATTGGGACCACTTCACCACTTTTCAATTTATCTTCATATAAATTGCATTGGTCCTCACTATAATGTTCATGATAAAATTCCACAATTTCTTTCTACTCAGTCTGTGGGCTCCATTTTCGTCACCGCTAAACCCTTTACCCCTAAACTTCTTTGCCTTTTTTTTACTATTTTGCAAAACATTTTTGAATAGATAAAATGGCCAGTCTACAAGCTCACAACGTGTCAATGTAGATTGGCTAGTTGAACTATTCAAAAATGTTTTTCAAAATAGGCAAAAAAGGCAAAGAAGTTTAGGGATAAGGGGTTTATCGGTGACGAAAATGGAGCCCTGTGTCTCTACCGAAAACAAATTCCTAACATGTTTACATGTATGGCAAATAAAGGCATCTGTTTCTGATAGGTCTGTTGGCAGTTCAGACAGAAACCCGTCCACCAGTGACATTAGATTTGTATTATCGTGAGAACGATAGCTTCCATTATCGCATTGCAACTTTTCAGGACTAGAAAGCCTGCAGTTACTATTAGCTTGGATTTCCCAATCGATGTTGTCACTGGTGGACGGGATTCTGAACTGCCCACAGCCCACAGCCCTCCTATGAGACACAGACGACAGACCAGGTAGAAAACAATTGTGGCATTTTATCATGAACATTAGGCAGGACCAATTATATGAAGGTAGGTTGAAAAGTGGTGAAGTGGAAGAGTCATTCATTCAATTAAGTCGTAATTTACACCGTACACGCACACACGCACACAGAGACGTGGCGCATTATATAGTAGATATACACTACAGGTTGAATGAGCAAATAATCTCCAGGATCAGCACTTCTCTCTGATCATGATTTAAAACGCCATTAGGGGAGGGCTGATATGGATATTGGAGTATAGATGTCTCTCTCTCTCGCAATTCATTTTGCAGCACACCCAGTCCACTGACATGCCACAAAAGACAACAACAACAACATAACAAGCAAGAAAGGAAGTTGCACGTCAAGACATTTTTTTTAAACCTTTATTTAACCAGTAAAAATACATTGAGACTGAGTCTCTTTTGCAAGTGTGAACTGGCCAAGAGGCAGAAACAAAATTACACTTCAAAGCTACATCCGTACATGTCAAATTTACACAACAGCCAAATAATACATCCATGACATACCTCAAGAAACCTATACAAAGTATACAACACACCCGGCCATTGGTACACTAACAATGACCGGGCGCAAGAAGTTGTGCACAGAGCAAATACACAATGTACATTTTAAAGCAGGAAAAAATAAATATCTGGGCCTATATGCAACATGTGCAGGTGTTGGACTGTGCATTTAAGATGATCCTTTTGAAACTCTGAAGGAACTTTCAAGGCCAATTTTAGTCTGAGCTAATTTTAGTCTAAGCACCAAACAAATCTAGAACAAAAACACACAGAATGAAAATTAAAATAAAATGTATTTCTGTCTATTTGTCTATTGTATTGTCTATTCTTTGTCCCTCTCTTCATCTGTCGCTCTCCATCTATCGCTCTCTCTCTCTCTCTCTCTCTCTCTCTCTCTCGTCTCTGTCTCTCTGCGTGAGTCTTCCTCCAGCGCCTGACAGGAAGTGGATCTCAGCATGAGAGGAAAGGAGAAGTTATTTGATATGAAATCCCTTTCTCTCTCTCTCTCTCTCTCTCTCTCTCTCTCTACTCTATTCTATATTAACTAAGTGGCTGTTGTGTAAACAACGGAAATGTCTTGTTTGAAGCTGTTGGTCTGAGAGAGGCAACAAGATGACAAATGACACACACACACACACACACACACACACACACACACACACACACACACACACACACACACACACACACACACACACACACACACACACACACACACACACACACACACACACACACACACACACACACACACACACACACACACACACACACACACACACACACACACACACTTGGAACACCAATGTCTTTTCCATTTATTGGCTCTGTCTCCGTCTCTCTTGAAATCTCTCTCGCCTATAGCTTCTATCACATTTCTGCAACAGCAACAACACTCAAACAGAATGTGATGGATCACCAATGCAGGCGTAACAAACACCTGTTCAAACAGAACTATTCTAAATACCGACGGGACTATTCTGGTCTCACACGACCACGGGAGACAGGAAGCAGAGGATGAGAGATGATGTAAACAAGACATGTCAAAGCCTGACAGAGACAGATGGAGAGAGAGAGAAGGGGGTGAGAAAGAGCCTCTGGAAAGAGAGAGATAGCAGAGGTGTTAGGAGGACGGACGGACGGAAAAACTTCACTGTGTGTGAAAAATTATTATTCATGATCAGAATTAAGATCTAACAGCAATTCAAACAATGGATATAATCATAAATAGGCCTACATGAAGACAAAAGCAGACCTGAGAACAGTTGTATATGCCTACAGACCAGTGTGTTTAAAGTGCCTGCGTGCTTTCTGAAGGAAATAGATAAATTAACAAGTAACAACGTTAAATAATCTTCCAGTGCTGGTTAGCCGTACATGGCGGGAATGTCGTTCAGGCTCATGATGGACTGACCTGCATCACAAAACACACACACACACACACACACACACACACACACACACACACACACACACACACACACACACACACACACACACACACACACACACACACACACACACACACACACACACACACACACACACACACACACACACACACACACACACACACATCATTAGATGGTGATGTTCACTTAAAAAGAAAAAGTCCCATAAATATCTAATAAAACCCCCAAAAAACCAACGCAACCGCCCCAAAACGCCTGCACGCACAGTCGCACACGTGCACATGCATGCTCGCATGCATGCACGCACACTAACACACAGACACATTACTTTGGGGACTATTACTATACTTGTGAGGATGTTTGGCCAAACACGTGTACACACACACACACACACACACACACACACACACACACACACACAAGCTCCTACCTTGTTGTTACAGCAGCACGGTCCCACCAGTGCCCCCAGCAGGCTGTTGAGGAGGCTGACAGCACACAGTGCCGTCTGCAGGCCACTGCACAGCAGTGTCACGCCGAACAGCAGCACGTTCCACTCAACCACCGCCCTGGGCTCCACACACACACTGGACCACAGCGCACGGTTATACAAATAACCTGGGTTTCTACACACACACACACAGAGAGAGAGAGAGAGAGACAGAGAGAGAGAGACACAGAGAGATTTAACCCATTTAGACATGAGAACTGATTCTACCAAAGTCTTCTAACTTCTAACCTTGCGCTGCGACGTGTTGTGGCTTGTTGATCAGCTATTTTCAGCATGCAACTAATTGTAAAATTACTTATACTGGATCTCTTGTCCAGTGTCCACTATAGTCCCTAACGTTTTAGTCTAGTTTTTATTTGTTGACGAAATTGTCAGTCTATTTAGTCTTAGTCACCATAGCTTAGTTTTCATTTAGTTTCCATTTAGTTTTACTCAGTGAAAAAAGGTAGTTGACATTTTTTGTCTTAGTTTTAGTCGACGAAGTCAACACTGGTTGGCCCCTGGCAGCGGCCACATGGGGATCTCCATATATGGATATATGTCAGAACCTGTTCATTCCATATGTTGATCCTCCCCCATCCATCATTCCTCTTCGATGTCTCCCTTTTGACTTATACCTGTCAAATTCAAACTCTAGACGGGCCTGCCCCAAAGTTATTAGTGCAGCCAAGCACCCGGCAGCCGGCGAGTTCTCAACAGGCCCGGAAATTAAGGCCCCGGCCCTACCTGGGCCCTCATCAATCCCTGTACACTCAAGAGAATGTATAGAGTTAGATTACCAGTAAGATGCCCTGAGGGCAGGAAGCGACCTGCGAGGTCACACTGAAACAACAGAGCTTCTTAATACGGCACATTTAAGAAGCAGGAGTTAAACTATTCATCTGGTGTCCGAGAGGTGGCCACAAGCGTGTCTTGAGTGTACAGGGTTTGATGAGGTCAGATCAACATATGGAATGTCAGACCGGTCAGCTCCATATATGGAGATGTAATGGTTTGATGAGATCAGATCAACATATGTAATGAATTCTAAATTGGCCATATATGGAGCGTGTCACGAGGCGTGACTGACTGACTGACGGGAGATGCAGGTTGTCACAGTAAACTGCGACCTACGGTCGCAATAAACCACTTAAGTGGCTGTTTGGAAATAGCCGATGTACAAGCTCACAGGCTGACCTGAGCTTGTACGATCTGCAATTTACAAAAATACATTTTGTGAAACTGGTTCCGGCTTACATTCTACGCAATGAGTACTTTTACTCAAGTAAAATTAATGTTGAATACAGGACTTTACATTTGTAACAACAGTATTTCTTCCACTGCGGTATTGATTCTTGGACTAAATAAATTGAGTATGTTTTTACACCAGCGGTTCCCAAACTTTTTGATTCCAGTGTACATTTGGTTCCATTTGTACACTCTGAGAGTTACAGACCCATAAGGGTCCATTTGGTTCCTAACTATCATTTTGCTGGGGGACCCCCTGGAACTCTCTCAAGGACCCCTGGGGGTCCCACGGACCCCACTTTGGGAACCACTGTTTTACACCACTGCGTATTTGTGTGTGTGTGTGTGTGTGTTCTTACCCATCGGGTGTCGGTGAGAGTGGGGTTCCCCAGGTGAGGGTGGACGAGGAGTTGTAGAGACAGAGCGGTCCCTGGACCAGACCTGTACCGCTCACTACACAACACAGCCCTGCCGCTGCCATACACACGCACGAGTAACACACCACACACAACATCTACACACAACACAACACAACACTTATTAACCCGCATTTGAAAAGATACGGTGATTCTCAACCCGTTTAATTTCAAGGACCCCCAGTTTGACATGCATTAGTAGTCATTAGACAGCAGCTGTAGTCATTAATTGTCGTTACTGACAATTCTGTCTGCCTGTGTGTGTGTGCGTGTGTGCGTGCGTGCGTGCGTATGCGTGCGTGTGTGTGTAGTTGTGTACGTGCGTGCGTGCGAGAGTGCGAAAGAGAGAGAATGAGTCACTTTAAAAAAGCACATTTGGTGTGTGAATGCATCATCTCAGAATGTTGCAATGCAAGCGTTTGTGAGCGTAAGATGTGACGTGTGAGAAGTTGATGCTGTTATAGAGCGTATGCACGTGACATCATCATCAAACCAGGAAGTTATGCGCCTACTGAGTGCCAAAAAACGACTTTCTGGCCTTGACAGCCCATACATCCACACAGAGAAGTCCAATATGATTGCATTAAACGACGTTAAACTCACTTTGCCACTCGATTTTTGCCATTCACTTTATGCATTCGCATACCCTCCATTGTACAGCAGGTGTGCCTTAGTCTAGTCATAGTGACTGCATGTAGTTGCAGCAGCTGTTAGTCATTAGGTGTAATTAGAATTGACGTTACTGACCTCAGTTCTAAAAGCACAGCAGCCTCTCGTTGTGCTGCTGGAGACAATCGCTCTGGACCCGACCAGCACCTGATTAACAAACACACGCAAGCACACACACACACTTCATGAGTGGCCGGCATGCATCACACGTATGTCACACATTGCAACATTCTGAGATGATGCATTCACACACCAAATATGCATTGTGTTCTTTAAGTGACTCATTCTCTCACACGCACACGCGCGCACACACACACACACACACACACACACAGTCACACACACAATTATTACACACCAGGAATCCAGATGCCCAGATCCCCGTGGACCAGGTGGCCTCCCTGGTCACGTGACCCTCCAACAGGAAGTGGCTGTCCAGAGCAGGAAGTAGGAGGAGGACGTTGGCCAGCATGCAGATGAGCGACAGCGGCACCAGAGTGAGACCCACGCAGCGAGCACAGCCAGACACACACATCCTCCACCACAGGACTGCTTAGAACACAATGCAATGGAAATGTAGATTTGATAAGATAGGGTCGGTATAGTATACCCTCACAAAAAACATGCAGTAATCCTGGTCTCTAAACTGCCCCCCCTGGCCAGCCGGGGCGCCTGATGGAGGGGAAAGGAACTGGTTGGAATAACGTGTTCCTTCCACGCGCTACGTCCAACCAGGGAAACTCCCCCCTGTCAGGTGCAAAGGAGCAACTTGGACACTCATGCATGAAGGAAGCATGAGTTCAAGTCCGTTGCTCTCCCCAGGTTGGCGGAGGGTGTGTAGAGCCCAGGATCACATTAGATAATTGACACAGGGGTGAAAAATGAGTTACAAAATCGTGGGATAAAAATGATAAAGAAAAAAGAAAAGAAATGTAGATATGTGTTATAGTTAGTGCAGGGGTTCCCAAACCTTTTCATGTCAAGGACCCCTAAATTGACATTTATTAGTCCGCGGACCCCCATTTGAAATGATATACCAGGGACCCCCATAATAGAAGATTTTTACGGCTCTAGCAGTGATTCTCAACCCGTTTAATTTCAAGGACCCCCAGTTTGACATCCGTTAGTCTATGGACCCCCCCATTTAATGACATTTCTATCTCTGGGACCCCCAATTTATATTGTAAAATCAATGTTAATTTAACTCTGAGAGTGTACAAATGGAACCAAATTCCATTTATACAATCTCAGAGTTACAGACCAATAAGGGTCCATTTGGTATTCATATTGCAGAATGTCCCATTTCACAAGTTCAAAATGTGTAGAAAATCTATTGAAAATAGCTGATCTATATTAAATATGAAAAAAGCCGATCTACAAGCTCTCAATGCGTCGCATTGAGAGCTTGTAGATCGGCTTTTTTCAAATGGCCGAAATGTATAGGGTTGAAGTGGTTAATGTATGTATTCTAATAAAAATTTAAATCTCTAAAGTAACTAGTAACTAAAGTTTTCAAATAATTGTAGTGAAGTAAAAGTACAAATTTTAGCTCTGTGATGTAGTAGAGTAGAAGTAAAAGTATTGGAAATTGGAAATACTCAAATAAAGCACAAATACCTCAAAATTGTACTTAAGTACAGTACTTAAGTAAAAGTACTTAGTTACTTTCCACCACTGCACATTCCACAATTCATTTGTTGCATTATTATTGTATTATTGTAGCTTAAACCTTCTATTTAGTAGCTGACCAATTATTGTGTTTGTTAAAGTAATAAAGTAGTCTACATAGTATACCGTATACCAGTTGGTATTGGCTGCCCAGTGCATAGTCCAGTTCATAACCCATTTAGACCTAAGTTAGATTCTACAAATGTCTTCTAAAACATGACAGTTTTTCTGAAAAACCTATGTTTCTGTCAGTAGTGCTCAAACTATTTCATTTCAAGGACCCCCAATATCATATGTAATTGGCTGCCGACCCCTATCTGAAAATATGTTGTTCCAGGGACCTTCCAGAAGCAAAGATTTGAGTTAAAAATGTTCGCTCTGAAAGAATATATATATATATTCAAAGATTTGCGCCACATTTTCACGATCTTTCAAAAATAGCAGATCTACAACTTAAGCTAGTAGCGCGGCACTCGGTGGCGCGCTACGAGCTTATAGATCTGTAGATTTTTCAATAGCTAAAGTATAACATAATGCTTTAAACACCAAAAGGGGTTCCTGAGTCTACAGTACACATTCCAGTAAGTTCTTATTGAAAAAGGATCCGATCCTAGACCAGCAACAACACAATCAACCATAAGGAGTGGATCATGGATCCTACATCAGCAACAACACAATCAACCATAAGGAGTGGATCATGGATCCTACATCAGCAACAACACAATCAACCATAAGGAGTGGATCATGGATCCTACATCAGCAACAACACAATCAACCATAAGGAGTGGATCATGGATCCTACATCAGCAACAACACAATCAACCATAAGGAGTGGATCATGGATCCTACATCAGCAACAACACAACCAACCATAAGGAGTGGATCATGGATCCTACATCAGCAACACTGCAATCAACCACCAGTGAGTAAGGCCTAGTTCACACCTACACAACAAATGTTCGGTCCGTGTGTGATGCCTGATTGCTTTTTGATTGCTGCTCCAATTCATTTTCAATGGGAGTCACATGGTTTGACCAAACATTTTTGTTTGATGAGGGGGGAGCAATCAGCAATCAGCCATCAAACACAAATGTTTGATCAAACCATGTGACTCCCATTGGAAAAGCATTGTGGTGGCCCAAAAAAACGACCAAACATTGCTTGATTGGTGTTTGGTACGTGTGAATGAAGCCTAAGAGCTTTCATCCTGTGGTCCTTGATGAGGGGGTTCCAGGTGGTCCCCATTAACTCCTCAGCTAAATGATGGAGAGTTAATAACCAAATGGATCCTTATCTTTAACTCTTGAAAGAGTAAAATTACATTTCAAGAAGTCTACACACTTAGAGAATGTATAGATAGAATAATTGTTGTTTTTGATCGTTTGCCTGTTATCTCTCCTAACGGTACCAACTGTGGACAAAATCTTATCCAACGATAACAAAATATTATACGTTTTTGGGTCCGAGAGGCTAAATGTAATCAAATTGTGGTCCGTGCGGCTATAAAGTGCCGAATAACTAATGGAACCTTTTTCAAACCACCCTTTTCAAACCAGTGTTAAGAAGAGGATCACAAACATATAAGGAGTATACAAGGACCAGATCCAAAATCAGCAACATTACAATAAATCAATATAGTAAAAGAGTATCCAGAGTCAAAGTGGATGGTATTCCTGCGATTGCGGAGAATCAGACATGAAGCAGAAAAAGTGAACAGAAAGTGCAGCGTCTAGTTGTGGGTTTGATACTTACGCTGATAGACGGCAGTGATGTGGACAGTCTGGTTAAGGAGCAGAACTAAGAAGGGAAGAGAATAGGTTGAGATATATATCTGGTCCAGAATGCCAACCCCTACGCACACACACGCACGCACACACACACACACATGCACACGCACACACACAGTCTTAGTGTGTATGGAAACAGGAAATACACTTATGTTCTAAACCTTTCTATGGAAGTCCATTTCCGACAATGTCATAAAAAAAAATAAGAATAAGTTATAATGAAAAAACTCCCTAATAGCCTTTTTTAATTAATTAAAAGTCTTTCAAAAATAGCTGAAGTATAGCCTATAAAATAAAGGGTTAAACTGATGTTTATGCTATAACTAATTTAGATGGGGACCACCTGGGAACCCGCCTGGCATCAGCTAAATGATGATTAGGAACCAAATGGACCCTTATGGGTCTGTAACTCTGAGAGTGTACAAATGGAACCAAATTGATCCTTATGGGTCTGTAACTCTGAGTGTACAAATGGAACCAAATGGACCCTTATGGGTCTGTAACTCTGAGAGTGTACAAATGGAACCAAATTGATCCTTATGGGTCTGTAACTCTGAGAGTGTACAAATGGAACCAAATGGACCCTTATGGGTCTGTAACTCTGAGTGTACAAATGGAACCAAATGTACCCTTGTGTGTCTGTAACTCTGAGTGTACAAATGGAACGAAATGGACCCGTCAGTTCCATTTGTACACTCTCAGTTAAATTAACATTGATTTTACAATATAATTTGGGGTCCCAGAGATAGAAATGTCATCAAATGGGGGTCGGTAGACTAATGCATGTCAAACTGGGGGCCCTTGAAATGAAACGGGTTGAGAATCACTACTACAGCCGTAAAAATCTTCTCTTATGGAGATGTCCCTGGCATACCTTTTCAAATGAGGGGTCCGCGGGGCTAATTAGTGTCAATTTGGGGGTCCTTGTCATGAAAAAGTTTGGGAACCACTGCTGTAAGAGAACCATGTTGTTGAATGTCCACTTCCATGTTTTGGTTCTATTTTGGGACAAGTCAGATCTAAAAACAGTGCAGTGCAGGCAGTGGGTGTTCTGACTCACCATGGTAAAACCCAGACCCGCGAGGCCTGCAGGGAAAATCAGGTCATAATTAATTTGACTGTCCTATACAGAATGAACCAGCAAAATAATCCACCACATCTGTGGGGCGGCCATAACCGAATGGGTTAAGAAGTGGCAAGGGGGGGGGGAGAAGGTCCCAAGTTTGATTCCCGGCCCTGCACTGTGTCCATGAGCAAGACCGTGCTCCCCACTGACCTCATTAGAACTATCTGAGCAACTTGAATAGGGACTTTTACCCATAGGAATAATGTGTGTGTGTGTGTGTGTGTGTGTGTGTGTGTGTGTGTGTGTGTGTGTGTGTGCGCGCGCACGCACGCACGCACGCACGCACGCACGCACGCACGCACGCACAGCTGACTCTCATCATCATCATAGGAATCTTAAGCAAGCTAAATGGATATACCTCAACAATACAACTGGGAACAGTCACAAATTACAAGAAGTTGTAGAATCCTGTCCTCTTTGTGTCAACCTATAACGTATAAGTTAATATACAAATTACTACTAGAACTGATACTTTTTTTTAACTATTATATTGTACTCAGTATTCTACTTACTATACGTATATTGGGCAGTACGCAGTAGAAATACATTAAACATTTCACTGGACACAATATTATACACACTATATCTAAACTTGCATATAAATAAACATATAACATGACATCAAGCACATTTTCTTTTCTATATGTACTTTTAACTAAGAAATTGTGCAAATCCTGTCTGTCTATTTAGGTTTTCTTGTAATTTCTTGTAGTCATTGTTCATGAGGGATTAGAAATGTGCTCTAAAAATGTAAAATGCTCTGCCCCAAAATTCATTATATTATATTTTAGATATGTTTTCAGATACGTCACTGAATGCCATATTTATTTTTAAAAACCTTGAATTGCATCTGTGTATAAACTTGCCATTTCTAGTGAATGTTCCCCTCAGTGTAGCGATGCTAAGTGGTTACGCCAAAATAAGTTACTTTTAATATGTCTTAACCATTTAGACCTGACGGCGATTCTAAACGACAGTTTTCTTGAAAAACCTGTTTCTATGTCAGTGGTTCTCAAACTATTTCATGTCAAGGACTCCCAAAAATATATGTAATTGGCCCCCATCTGAAAATATGTTGTTCCAGGGACCACCCAGAAGCAAAGATTTGAGTTAAAAACGTTCGCTCTGAAAGAATATATTCAAAGATTTGCGCCACATTTTCACGATTTTTCAAAAATAGCAGACCTACAAGCTCGTAGCGAGGCACTCGGTGCCGCGCTATGAGCTTGTAGATCTGCTATTTTTCAATAGCTAAAGTATAACAAACACCAAAAGGGGTTCCCGCCCAAAATGGGTTAATGGAAACAGATATTCTTCCTCGTGACATTGTATCTCAGGGGGGTTAAGAATTACATATTTGACATAAAGTTGCACGTTGATGAAAAAGCGTATTTTAGGGGTGACCCGAGACAAAAATGTTTGAGAACCAGTGCATTAGAGAACAAACACATCATAAACGAGAGAAAGCAGTCACAATGAGAACTGCATGCTTGTGTGGTTTGGTGTGACATGCAGCTATAAGCTCACAAGTTGTACCCAGACACTCACCTCGAGCACAACGGCACATTCCTTACTTCTCTGTCCATGAGTGTGTCTCTGGGCACTGTGGTTAGATGGACAGCAGACCGACATGGAACTTCCTGTGCAGTGCAGTTAGGGAACATCCTAAACTTCATCCAGGGCGAGTTTACTGGACGCATGATCCTTCTGGATCATGCGTCAATCAGTGTCCCACTGATTGCTTGCTAAAGGGCACCTCAGCAGTAGATAGGAGTGAAGAGTTACTTTCCCTTAGGCCTACTACTTGTGGTCTGTCACAGGCCAGAATCTCCTCAATTGACTTCAGACTGAGCGAATGGTAAACGGTGCATGTATATAGCGCTTTTAACCAAAGCACTTGACATAGATTGTGCATTACATTCACCCATTCCACACCGATGGCAGAGGAAACCACGTAAGGTTTCCTTACAAGTTACAACCACCAACCTGCACATTGGGAGCAATTAAGGGTTCAGTCTGTCTTGCTCAAGGACACTTCAACATTAAAAATGGAGGAGCCCGGGATCGAACAGGGAACCTCACGGTTGCCAGCTGGCCTATCTACCGGCCACTCAACCAAACACAGAGAGAGAGAGACACTTTGAACTGCCTTTGTATAGGAAACCTACTTTCAGTCTAGTATTTAGTATTATGTAGTTTCCCCAATGTAATGCTAGTTCCAGTATCCAGTATATAGTGGGGCTCTACTGTAGAGCAGAGTAGCCCTGCAGTGTGAAACACATCCATGTGTTATTATACGGCGTATTAGAAACTGTCTTAAGAAACAGTCTGCACTCACAAGGTCATTATGAAATTAAGAACAGTTACCTGCTGACTGAGAGACTGCAAGTTTCCGTTACTTAATCCACTGACAATGGAACACGCTTTAAGGACTTTTGTCCCATAGTATTTGAAGTTAGCAGAAACTGGTCATCAATCAAAAGAAACAAGGATGAGTGTGGTGGTGTTGGGGGGGTGACATGCAGAAAAGTCACAAGTTGTACTCAAACCACAACATCTCGAGCACAATAACACCTACCTCACTTCTCCACTACAAGGAAGTACCATGGTTAGATGGTCAGACAGACATCACGTCATTCTCACCATCCATCCATCCATCCATCTTCAACCGCTTATCTGTAGTCGGGTCGTGGGGGCAACAGCTCCACCAGAGAGCTCCAGACTTCCCTCTCCAGAGCAACATTAGTGACTTCCTCCTGGGGGATCCCGAGAGGTTCCAAGGCCAGTGAGTCGATGTAATCCCTCCATCTGTGCCTTGGTCTGCGCTTGTATTTGCGACCTTATTCTCACCAGAGCAGTACATTTGGGGAATAACATTCATAACTTCATCCAAAGTGAATCTATTCTTCTGGGCCAATAGAAACTGAAGAGTTAGCTGCCTTGCCCAAAGGCCCCTTAACAGTCCCCAGTCGTCCTTGAGGGGGTTCCGGGGAGATCCTCACCTAAATGATAGTTAGGAACCAAATGGACCCTTATGGATCTGTAACCTAACGGGTCCATTTGTACACATTGATTTGGCGATATAAATTGGGGTCCCAGAGATATAAATGCCATTAACTCATACATAGCTAAATGGCAGCAGCAATAGTTCAGCACAGGCTAAAATAGATTTGTTCTATTTTTTTTTTAAAGGGCCTGAAGCCCCCTTTGATGTCTATATGTGTGCACGTCCCTGGTGGACAGTAGGAGCTTCTATGCTGACTGTCAAATCAACAAGACTTCTCACGTCCTCAGCATCACATGAACAAACTTGTGTACATTTCAATTAACCCATTTATTTTTCAAAAATAGCAGCCCTACAAGCTCGTAGCGCGCCACTCGGTGGCGCGCTATGAGCTTGTAGAGCTGCTATTTTTCAATAGCTAAAGTATAACAAAATGCTTAGTTAAAACACCAAAAGGGGTTCCCGCCCAGAATGGGTTAATTTATATATTATAGATTATTAGAGTCTAATAATCTAATAATTAGACCAACCAATGATTAGACGGCAGCTAATGGTTTTGGTTAGTCATCCAGACATTAGTCAAATCTAAAGAGAAAACTCACTTCCAATGAAAGTCAGCTGATTAACGCTGATGTAGGCTGGTTGTTGGATTACTCACGTCCACACACGGCCCCGTCCGTGGGAATCAATGGCCCTTTAAAAGATGACTCTGTGAAATCACGTTATATGACCAAATAAGGACACGAATAATCGAATGTGAAAGAAAAGAAAGAAAAACATTGGCAGGGGAATAAATGAAAATGAGCTGAGGCATCTCAAGGGGTGTATCCTTCCAATAAGGTACTATATATATATATATATATATATATATATATATATATATATATATATACACACACACATCCATGAATAGAGGATAAAAATAAAAATATATATTTATATATTTTTATTTTTTATATATATATATTTTTTTTACGCCAACCTAGTCTAGATCATAAACCTCTATTCATGGATTGGTTTTGAGGACGATTCTACAAATGTCCTGACAGTTTTCTGAAAAACCTGTTTCTCAAACATTTTCATGTCAAGGACCCCCAAAAATATATGTAATTGGCCGCCGACCCCCCCATCTGAAAATATGTCGTTCCAGGGACCTCCCCAGAAGCAAAGATTTGAGTTAAAAACGTTCGCTCTGAAAGAATATATTATATATTTGCGACACATTTTCACGATTTCTCAAAAATAGCAGACCTACAAGCTCGTAGCGCGGCACTTGGTGCCGCGATATGAGCTTGTAGATCTGCTTTGTGGGTCCCTTTGTGTTTTGTTTTTAATTATAATTTCAAAACATTTTCAAAAAAACGTTCCCCCCCAAAAAAGGCATAATTTTTCATGACTTAAAACCAAATTCAATGAGTTCAGTAATATCATGAAGAAAACGAAAAAATCAAAGAAAGTCCATAAATTAGAAAACAAAATGTTTAAGAAGTAGTGAAAATAAATAGCCAATCTACAAGTTCACAACGTGGCGTGAAGTGACGCGTTGTTGAGCTTGTAGATCTGCTATTTTCACTAGTGTGGGTCCCAGGGAGACATCACATTTCTCTTTTGGGTCACGGGCTAAAAAGGTTTGGGAACCACTGGTATAAATAGAATTTGTTTAAACACAGAAAACCTCCTACTCAACACAATCCAAAGACCTAAATCCCCATCACTGAAGATTTTAGTTATTTCTGGTTCCAAAAGAAATACATGTTTTCCTATCAATAGCTCTGCAAATCCAACAACCACACGCCCTTCACTTGTCTTTCAGTAACCTCCTGTATTAGGTATCAAGATTACTTATACTACTATACTCCCTTTATGAAGCTAGCTTTGCCCCTCTAATAAAACAATATCACTGCCAGGGAGAGTGCAATGTGTGATAAGACATATTTCAGTGTCTTCCCCTCTTGCCTTAAATTCCGCTGAGCATGCACACAAACAACTTACCGCCCCCAACTTTAGATTTATCATTAAAGGGGAAAACCACGCATTTTCAACATTTTACTATGTCATTAATATACCTTAGAGCTGTTGTGTGGAAATAATAAAAAAGTCTCCCCCATTCTGTGTTTCTTAGAACTGTAATTATGAAAAAAGCATTAACATGGTGAAACACATCTTGATGACATCATCAAGATGTCATCACCATGTTAATGATTTTTTTCAGACCTCTAGTTCTAGGAAACACAGAATGGGGGGACTTTTTATTATTTCCACACAACAGCTCTAAGGTATATTAATGACATAGTAAAATGTTGAAAATGAGTGGAATGCCCCTTTAAGAGTTTTACATCTCTTTGCATTAAGTTCAATCTACCTTAAAAAGGTTTGTTGTGTCAGAGGCCTCAGGTTGGTCTCACCAACCAGTTTTAAAACTCACATTTTTTTTTACAAAAAAGCCTTTTATCCCCCAAGGCAGCACAAGTGCATCCAATACCAACTTATGTATGTTCATTGTGTTATTAGTTTCATTGCCCGTTGCTCTGTTGTCTGATATCACTTACAGTAACTGTAGTATACAATTACAACTTACAAGCACTTTGTACATAACTTTAAAAAGTTATAAAAACAGTGCTAAACTAGAAAAAGTTCCCTTCTGGGCACAGGTCTCCACCAGTGTGTGTGTGTGTGTGTGTGTGTGTGTGTGTGTGTGTGTGTGTGTGTGAGAGAGACGCGGCTTGGCCTGTTGTAGCGCCACCATGAGAATGATTTGAAAACTGTCAAGAGGCATTTCTTCCAAAGCCTAGTGGGAATATGCATGCACAGTTTCACCACAATCGGACGCTGCGTTGAGTAGTTGTGGCGATTTGTACAAAACGGGTACAAAGCGGGCTACTCCTGAAAAGTTTAGAAGCCAATTGTAGCCAATGAGGGTGGATCATGAGAAATCAAACAAACCCGTCTTGATCACATGACTATGGAGAGCGTGTGTACCGATTTGCGTGAAATTTGGATTGAATCTGAAGGAGTAATATTAGAAAATGTGTTTTACATATGTCGGCCTCCTGGTGGCGCTATAAAGAGCAGATGTGAAAAATTCCAGGCAAAGGTTTTTCCTTGGCCTCTAGGGATTTGGCATACAAAGTTATCCACAGATCCGTGCAGTTAGAGGTAAAAACACTTTTCGGCCAGTTATAGCGCCACCATGAGGCTGAGTTGAAAATGTTCACGTGGCATTTCTTGGCCTAGTGGGAATGTGCGTGCACAATTTCACGGAAATCACACGATGTGTTCATGATTTGCAGCATTTTGTTTGAAACTGAGCACTCCTGCGAACTTTGGAAGCCAATCTTAGCCAATCAGGTCTGAGAAATCTGAAAGACCCGTTTCGTTGAATGGCTCTAGAGAGACTGTGTACTAATTTGTGTGATGTTTGGACAAAATCTGTAGGTGTACTGTCCAAAAACTTGTTTTGCACAAAGCGGCCTCCTGGTGGCGCTATAACAGGCCGTTCTGGAAATTTTGGGGCAGAGGTTCATCGTTGGCATCCAGGGTGTGTGTGTGCAAAATTTGGCATCGACCGGGTTAACGGTGCCGGAGATTAGCTGTTCACAGACGGAAGGACGGACGGACACACGGACGGACGGACGGAGTGCAAAACATACTCTCTCCCCATGCCTTCAGCCTGGTGGAGACAATAAGATTATTATACAAGATTTGCAGACTCAGCTGCCATAGCTGAATGGGTAGAGGCCATCTGGGAAATAGGAGGTTCCAAGTTCGCCCCACGGTGTCCCCCGAGTAAGACACTTATCTCCCAGTTGCTCGCCGGGCTCTGTATAAATGGCTCCTAATAGTCAGGAAGGGTAAGTTCAGATGATATTTATCAGTGGGGACCAAATTACCAAAGAAAATAAATGCTTAAATAAAGCTATAAATGTATAGGAAGCAAATCACAGCAAGCAGCATTGCTACAGATGCAGCATCTACTTCAGAAATGTCCAGCGGCAGAACGCGGCCGCGGCTACAGGGCTGCAAGCACCGGGGAATCAAATGTTAGAACTTTCATGGAATAAGGCAGACTCACTGTGTCCTCTCACTGTGCTACTTGTGGAAGGAGCACATGTCCAAAGAAGAGTCCAATACCATGGCTTACAGGTTGTTGTTTTTTTAGTCCCGTTTAAATTGTTCTAAGGGAATTATTGTGATTCCAGTCCCAAGTGACAGGACCGGTGGGAGGCGCCCATGCTGGACACCAAACCGCAGAAACATTGTTCTTTGACTTTCTAAAAGGTTAAAGTTCATAAACAAGTTTCCAATAACCAAAAAGTAAAAATGTCTTTAACTGCTAAATATGTTTTAATAACTCTGGAGCTGTTCAGGGTTTGAACCTCCTGCAGCATTTCAAATACAGAACACCTCACACTGCCTCATAAACATATTCTATTCTCAGTGTTTTCCCCGCCTGTCGAACATCTCCTTGAGCGTCGTCAATTTCTTGGGCTTCTCTGATTGATTGTTACTTCTATTGGTGCCAGCTGTGACCCCGGTCTTCGTTCTGGACACGTTTGGTTCAACCGTATCCGAGGATCCAGAGGTCACGCTGGCATCGGGACTGATCTCAATGCGCCTTTTGGGACGGTCTTCGTTGGGGCTTTCTCGAAGGCCGTAGGCATTTTTGGAACCCTTGCTGCGGTCTGTGGCTCTGCGCTTCTCTTCTCTGTCCAAGGTCTTCTGAAGGAGAAGCGCCATCCTCCTGTCCTCTTCCTCCTGATGCCTGCGCTGTGCCAACTCCTCCTCGAGCTGCTGCTGGAGCAACTCGTGGAGGTGCAGCGAGGAGGAGAGAGATGAAGAGGAGGAGGAAGGGGATGAGCATGGTCGCTTGGTACACCTCTCCAGATCCATTTCAGAACCCTTTCTCTTTCCAGAAGAGGCCATCGCTCCATCTCTGTCTGAGTGATTCTGGACAGACCCCACATCAGCTGGTGGATGGCGAGAGAGGAGAGGAGAAAAAGTGAGGGTCGTTTTGCCATACGCTGTTAAAATCATGCTTCAGACCATCGTGTCCTGTTTTCAAGGAAAACAGCATAAATGGTTGTTGTTTGAACAACACTGTACCCATTATAGTCAATGTCAGTGACTGACTGGCTTCATTGTTAAAGATCACATGTGTAGCAATCACTCCCTCTCCCTGCTGAAGACTGACAGCAGCAGTGTTGTTGTTGTCGACTAAAACTAAGACGAAAAATTTTCGTCGACTACCTTTTTTCACTGAGGAAAACTAAATGGAAACGAAATAAAAACTAAGCTATGATGACTAAACTAAAGACTAAATATACTGACAATTTCGTCAACAAATAAAAACTAGACTAAAATGTTAGGAAGGGACTAGTGGACAAGAGATCCAGTAGAGATCCAATAGATGAGTCCAGGATCAGCTATTTTCAGCAAGTGAAAAAACGACGTCATCAAGGCCCGCCAAGGTACATTTTGTTCGACTAAATCAACTGTAGATTTAGTCGACTAAAATCCTACGATATTTAGTCGACTAAAACTAGACTAACACTAAAACATTCCAGGTGACTAAAATGTGACTAAAAAACGAAGTGAAAACTATTCAAGAGACTATGACTGATCTAAATTTGCTGCCAAAAACAACACTGGACAGCAGTCAATGCTCCCTCTAATTTTTCATCAGTCTGAGCAAACACTCCAACCCTCTGAGCGGTACTTCAGCAACTACTGAGCAACATCTGACATGTACACTGACCTGCTGTGTACACATTGACGTTATACGGTTTACTAATCTAATTACTGACTTAATTTCAGTTGGATTACTTTTAGTAAATCTAATAATTATGTAACTTAGATAGCATTTTATGTAGACATAGCACTCTATAGTACTATATATACGCATAGTTTCATTATATAGACATTCCACTGGTTCTTAGCTCACGTATGATTCATGATGACTAGTATATACATGTTGTTGTTTTTCTTGCATACTGTAAATCACTCTGGATTAAGAGCGTCTGCTAAATGCCTAAATTGTAAATTGTACTCTACTGCGTCTTTCAAACAATATTCTATCATTTTTCAAAGGTTAGTGAAAACAGGGCTTTGTTTAGAACACATTTTGCGATAAAATAACATAATGTATAGTTCTAGTTTATTGTATTTTTGTACTGCTTTACTGTGCCTTGTTGCACAGTCATCCTGCCACCAGAACAGAACAGAACACAAATAGAAGAGAATCTGAATCCGTGCTCATTGCGAATGCAATGAGCAGCTTACTATGGAAGCTAGGCAAAACTGTCTGTCTGTCTGTCTGTGTGTCACCTGTCTGTGACACCACCCACCCGCCACCAGAGGGTGCAGCTGTATCACACACACAAAAAAACATGCACACACACACACACACACACACACACTAGAAAACTTTTTTTAAATTTAAATTTAAATTTAAATTTAAATTTGTTCTAATTGTTGTTGCAATTTACGAGCTGCGTTCGCTTCCCGCGTTCGCGCGTCTTACTTGTGCTGAACTAGGCCCGTCTAATCTTGTTATATTACTGATGGGAGGTTTGAAGTGTTTCCATACCCGATTGGTGTTTATATGGTAGTGCTGGTTCCAACGAGGCTGCTGTAGGCCCAGGTGGAGTGCTTGAATGATCCGTCTCCTGACCATAGTAGTCCAACCGGGGCATGGTGGGACACTCAGACGGGTCCCTGGACAGCGAAGTCGAGCTCTGGGAGTGGATGATGTTCTCCTGGAGGTGAAAACAACATTTTAACCCATTTTAGACCTGAGAACAGACAGAAGTCTTCTAAATCATGACAGTTTTCTGAAAACCCTCGTGTTTCTATGTCAGTGGTTCTCAACCTATTTCATGTCAAGGACCCCCACAATTATCTGTATTTGGCCGTCGACCCCCCCATCTGAAAATATTTTGTTCCAGGGACCCCCCAGAAGCAGAGATTAGAAAGAATATATTCAAAGATTTGCGCCACATTTTCACGATTTTTCAAAAATAGCAGACCTACAAGCTCGTAGCGCAGCACTCGGTGCCGCGCTATGAGCTTGTAGATCTGCTATTTTCCAATAGCTAAAGTATAACACAATGCTTAAAACACCAAAAGGGGTTCCTGCCCCAAAATGGGTTAAAACCGGAGATCCAACTAGACTCTAGGAGAGACACAGTGCAGGAGAGACATAGGACAACTGAGAGGGAGACAGTGATGGAGAGACAACAGACAGTAGGACAGATAACTTCATCTCAGCTTTCCTACCGTCTGTGTCTCTCCTACCCTTTCTCCCTCGAAAAGGGAGACCGTAAATAGGACAGCCAAGATGCGAGGGGGGGTTAGAGGTCTGAGACAATCCCTCCTATACATACAGCCCCATGCCTTTTGAACAAGGCATTGTTCAATTTGCAAAATCTCTTGGTCAGCTCACCTTGTTAGCCATGAAGGAGGATGTTGGACTGGAGTCCGATGAACTGGTGGAGACCCTAACTGGAGAAAAGAACCTGCACACATAGCACACACACACGCGCACATCACACACACACACGCGCACATCACCCACACACACACACACACACACACACACACACACATTAAAGGTAAAAAAATAAAGAAAACCAGAGGTATGGGCTTTACACACCAACAGTGATAGCCGATCTACTGTGCATCTCTCGTGTTGCAACATGTCGCCACTAGATCTACTATTTTTGCTAAATGTTCACCCATTTTATGACAAGCCTAGAATAGGAACGCTAGGGTTGAATTTAACCCATTCTGGACGGGAACCAATTTGGTGTTTTAACTAAGCATTATTTAGCTATTGAAAAATCGTGAAAATGCGGCACAAATCTTTGAATATATATCCTTTCAGAAGACTTTTTATTTTTATTTCAGGCCTGAATGGGTTAACAGGAGCGTTAAGCTGCAATGTACAAAAAAACAACCCATGATGTGCAAGTTGTTCAGAAAACCTGCTTGTAATTTACCTTGTATTCAATTACAAGCAGAATACCTGACTTGAACATCAGTTGTAATAATATTGTGGTTAGAAATCTCCGCCGACTGATTTGTCTGGGTACTGTACATCTAGTAAATACAATGTATGGGCTAATAGTGGGTCGAAATGATTTGGAAATGGTTCAAATACAAAGACATTATATTATAGAACCAAATAGAGTAGTCCTGAGTGAAGTGCTGACCTCACTCCCACTACCCCTGGGTCACCGCGTTATCGTTTGTGTTGGAACGGTGTGTGTCGTCCCCAAATAAAAAAATAAATAAAACAAATCACCCCAGGGATTTTGCCAGCTATATGACTCTGTGTCGTTTTGATATTGAGTTACATTTGATGATTTATATATATATCTTTGGATAAATTAGTGCTTTTACACTGTCAGTTGATGCTTCATGTCCAAATCGCTGGAGTGGTTTGTTTATTTCTGAACACAGTTCTTATAAAATCTAAGATTTGCCTTTAGGGATTCCACAAATCGACGGGGTGGTTTGTTTACTTAATTCTGGAACACAGTTCTTAAAATCTAAGATTTGCCTTTGGGGATTCCTAGACCAAAAATAAAGTGCCTGTGACGCAGGGCGATAGTGCCCTCTAGTGGATACGGTGCTCTATTGTCAGCAGATGTATCCGATGGAGAGGTCCCTGATCATCTGGCTACGCAAGCCTATTCAATACAACAACACTATAACATATGAACTATTTAGGATCTACATCAAATGACGACACATACTGTACAGCATGTGCAACAAGATATCTCTTCCTGAGTAATATTTAAAGGGATAGTTCAGATTTTTTTAACTTAAGTTGTATGAAATACTTGCCATTAATATAGTGGTTGCAACTGTATTAATTGATTGCCCGAGTCCCATGGTGGGAGTTCTGCTCTGGTTTTGTTCAATATTAAGTAGTTCCGGTCATTTTGTCATTTTGACCCCTCTATCACATGGAACTATTTTTTGGGCGTAGTGATATGGACAGAAAAAACATAGTTCTGTGTGATAGAGGGGTAAAAAAAAGAACGGAATTGCACTAATATTTTAGAAATAGGTCAACAATACAAATTACGTTAGTTTTGTGGATTAATTTACTTTTACTGCGTGGCCCCCAGTGCCCCCCACAAAATGACCGGAACTACTTGATATTTCACCAAAACCAGAGCAGAACTCCCACCACAGGACTCGGGCAATCAATTAATACAGTTGCAACCACTATATTAATGGCAAGTATTTCATACAACTTAAGTTCAAAAAATCTGAACTATCCCTTTAAGATGCTTGTAGTGTTCGCTAAATGTGCTAATAGTATTAGTTAAGGTACTTCTGTATGTCTCCAACAGAGGTTTTGTGTTTCTTCTTGGCCGCTGATCCGATGTTGGTTCGAGCGTTGATCTGAGACTCTGAGATGGGACTGGTGTTCTACAGGAGAGAGAGATATTACATTTTACACAACGTTGATCTGAGACTCTGAGATGGGACTGGTGTTCTACAGGAGAGAGAGATATTACATTTTACACACACATACTACACTAACTACAGTATAAGTGTATATAAATGATATACCGTACACAAAATAACACCTGGACCTCTTTGGTGGGGACGTAACAACTACAAATAAAGGCCTTCTAGCATGGAATTCTCCTTTAACATTCCATTTAAAACAGCCAGTAAAGTAATGATGATCAAATCGACAATGGCTGAACTCTATTCTGCTTGGTTGGTCATTCAAATGTATTTGTGTCTTTCCGTCTCGCTCTCTCTTACACACACACACACACACACACACACACACACACACACACACACACACACACACACACACACACACACACACACACACACACACACACACACACACACACACACACACACACACACACACACACACACACACACACACACACACACACACACACACACACACACACACACACACACACACACACACACACACACACACACACACACACACACACACACACACACACACACACACACACACACCAGTTCGAGGCTGAGCAGCTTGGCCAGTCTCTCATCGTCCTCAAGTTGTCTCTCTCTCCCCTCCTGTCTCCTCCTCTCCTCTGCCAGCCTCTGCTCCTCTTCAGCCAGGAGCGATTTGATGTACTCCTCACTGGCTGACCGCTCGGCGTCCTCCACGGCACGTTTCTCCTCGGCCAGCTAAGAGGAGAGGAAGAGATGAGCAAAGCAGTGTTGATTTCGTCGACTAAAACTAAGACGAAAAATGTTCGTCGACTACCTTTTTCCACTGACGGAAACTAAATGGAAACTAAATGAAAACTAAGCTATGATGACTAAAACTAAGACTAAATATATTGACAATTTCGTCAACAAATAAAAACTAGACTAAAATGTTAGGAAGGGACTAGTGGACAAGAGATCCAGTATAAGTCATTTTATACTTGGTTGCATGTTGAAATTTTTCAGCAAATGTAAAAACAGTCATTACGACAGCATCAAGGCCCACCAAAATACATTTTAGTCGACTAAATCAACTGTAGATTTAGTCGACTAAAATCTTATGATATTTAGTCGACTAAAACTAGACTAACACTAAAACATTCCAGGTGACTAAAATGTGACTAAAACTAAATGAAAACTATTCCAAGAGACTATGACTAAAACTAAACAATTAAATAATAAATAATAATTAAATAATTAAACTAATTTGCTGCCAAAAACAACACTGGAGCAAAGGAGGTGAGAAGGGAGAGGAGGAGATGAAAGTGGGGGATGAGAGAGAGAGTGGAAGAAAGTAAAGTCAACTTTCAAATGAATCCATTATGGAAAGTGTTTTCACATTGTTCACGAAATATATGTATTACATTGTTCATGGAGTTCAATATCAATTATATGAGGTGTATTTATGCAGTTGATTGATAAACACTGTTATATCCATTATATGAAGTGTGTTCATATAACAATACATATCCATTGTATGGTTTTATACTGAAGATACTGGCTGGTGATCAAAGTTACCTTACTGATCTGATCTTCATACTCCCTCCTCACCTCTCCTGGCTCACTGACCCTGGGGGGTCTGGAGAGACATACTGCACACACACACACACACACACACACACACACGCACACGCACACGCACACGCACACGCACACGCACGTCAACACCCTCAGTAAACACGCCGTGAAACACTATCTCAACAATTAAGACAGAATCATGACTGAACGAAAAGACTGATATTTTAAAGGAACTGTAATTTTAGTTTATGTAAAAGAAGTATAGGAAGATAACTAGTTAAGAAAATGTAAATGTATCATGTTGCTTTAGCAGTCCACAAGTATTCTGACCACCTCTATGTCTGAAGACTTATTATTACAATAGTAGTACAAAAACAAGGAAATGTAAGTATCACAGATACGAATTGACTGTAGTAACAAGAGAAGTCCTGAAAAGAAAACCACAAAATGATACAGCCTGTACAAACAAAACATTTAACCCACTTCTGTAAACCTTTGATGTGTCAATAAATTCGGATTCTTCCGACTGTTTTAGAAGTTAAGAACTGGTCCCATTTTATCATAACATATCACCATACTCGTCTGTCTGTCCCAGTGTTGTTTTTGGCAGCAAATTTTGATTTTAGTTTTAGTCATAGTCTCTTGAATAGTTTTCATTTAGTTTTAGTCACATTTTAGTCACCTGGAATGTTTTAGTGTTAGTTTAGTTTTAGTCGACTAAATATCGTAAGATTTTAGTCGACTAAATCTACAGGTGATTTAGTCGACTAAAATGTATTTTGGTGGGCCGTGACGCCGTCGTAATGGATGATTTTACACTTGCTGAAAATAGCCGTTCTACAAGCTCACAGCATGCAACCAAGTGTAAAATGACTTATAGTAGATCTCTTGTCCACTAGTCCCTTCCTATAACATTTTAGTCTAGTTTTTATTTCTTGACGAAATTTTCGTCAGTGAAAAAAGGTAGTCGACGAACATTTTTCGTCATAGTTTTAGTCGACGAAAACAACACTGGTCTGTCCCTCCCTACCTTGGCTTTCGTCTCCTCCTTCCTGTCCTCTGATGCGTCTCTGACATTGCAGAGGGAAGGCGGCCTGGATCCGTGTCCACAACGCCGTGTTCACCAGAGTGTTTTTCCGGCTGTGTAGACGAGACCATGTAGCCACTCTCTTCCTGCACAGAGGACAGCACATTGACGCCTTGTCCGCTGACTCCAGGAAACACGCCTGACAAAAAGACAGGAAAACAGCAATGTAGGGGCGTGACTTCTAAACATTTAAACGCTAAACAACATAAAATAGAACCCTTTAGGAAATGTTTTAGTCGTTTAAACCGAGATACAAAATCATCTCAAATGATAACATGGGAGGGTGTGTATATCTTTGTGATACAGAGCTAATATACCTCAACAGCACTGGAGCCAAGAAATGCAAAATGATTTATGATACAAACACCCAACAGTGATGTTAGTGAGTGAGTGAGTGAGTGAGTGAGTGAGTGAGTGAGTGAGTGAGTGAGTGAGTGAGTGAGTGAGTGACAGACAGACAGACAGACAGACAGACAGACATATAGTATACAGGGAGAAAACGTTAAAAGTGAACCTTGCAAAAGGTGTGTTCACAAGGAAGAGTCACTGGTTCCAGAAAGATGTCCAGACAGATGGGACAGAGACAGTCTTCCCGGGACAAACCCCTTCCTCCACCGTCCCCTGCTCCCCCCTCCGTGGACAAGGTAGACACCTCAACCTGGGACACCGGTGGCATCGCTCCACCTCTCAACACACTTCACTGCAGTCCTGCGAGAGCTGAAGGAAAAGTCACAAGTTAACCCATTTAGGCCTGACGTCGAAATAAAAAAAAACGTTCGCTCTGAAAGAATATATATTCAAATATTTGTGCCGCATTTTTACGATTTTTCAAAAATAGCAGACCTACAAGCTCGTAGCGCGCCACTCGGTGGCGCGCTATGAGCTTGTAGATCTGCTATTTTCCAATAGCTAAAGTATAACATAATGCTTAGTTAAAACACCAAAAGGGGTTCCCGTCCAGAATGGGATGCATATTCAATCAATCTATTATTTGTTCCCAAAGAAATATTAAATTCTGTGTGATTAGATTATCTGGATCTTAATATAATGTGTCCGTAACCAGCAATAAAACAAATTCATAATATGGAATAAATACAAGAATTATTATTTCGTAATTTCGGTGAACCCTTTTATCAATACTTTGACTGTACTACCTGCTAATAAAGTATTCAATCAATCATAACAAATACTATAAAGTGCAAATACTAAACCAGTGGATGCCTGTTTAGTGCATACCCGTGTATGCCTGGCTGGCTGGCTGGTTAAATATGATAATCTAAATTTGTTTTTTTGCGATATTTGATTTTGTACACAAACTTTTGACTCCACTGGTACTTTAGTTCTTCACACACGTGTTTATTATGAAATATGAAGCCAAATATTAATATGCAAGAGAAAGATATCATGCATGGTGAAATATCGTATGAAAAAACTTGACACTGGTTACTGCATGTTCGACTGACTGATGTTTTGATGAATTCCTGTTCTGTTCTTTGGCTATATGGAAGTGTCTATTTGTATGTCTCTAAATGTTTTGATGAATTGAACGAGGTGGACCCTCTTGTAAACAAGTGTAATGCTTTATTGGGTCGTCCACTCACAGTTAATTGAGTCTTTGTATTGAGTCGTGCTCGAAATGTACTGTAATTCTGCAAACTGTTAATAAATATTTCAATCAATCAATCATGTGGTGGGTTTGAACTTTGATTGATTGATTGAAGTAGATCTTAGAGTACAATTCAAGCACAACTCAATACAAAACTGTTAACGACAGTAAACCAGTGTTTACACTTGTTTACAATAGGGTCCACCATGTTCAATTCATCATAACATTTAGAGACGTACAAATATACACTTCTACAGTATATAGCCAAAAACAGGAAATCATCATAGGAGGTAAAAGAAACTGGGGTGGGTGAGGGATTCAGATTTTACGGGGGCCAATTTCGAATTGCAGCCGTCCGTAGTAGGTGCCCTTTGAGGGCGGTTTTGAAGGAGTCAAGGGATTCACATGTCTTAATGACTGTTGGTAGGGCGTTCCACATTTTGGTGGCATGGGAGCGAAAAGAATGTGGTCCCTTGTTTGTGCCGAAGCTGTGCTATAGTTGGACGACAATTAAACAGTTAACGTAAGCATGAATTAGTGTGACAGCTCAAACTATTCATCTATTTGAGTCCATTTAAAACAAACAGGGAGGGTACTGATAATAAAAATAGAGGCTATACTCACCCGGACATTAGATAGATGTAAACAAAAACAAATCCGTGCTAGCCAACAGGCTAACGAAACAGAGCTAAAGCTCTGTCTCTCACTGTGAGTAAAGTACTATAAACAACCACGACGTATTATTATTGAACACAAATCGTGTTGCTATTACACAACACACAAATGTCGGGAAAAATTAAATCAAACCAATTGTATATAAAGCGATATTGTACCAATGTATAGCTGCTTATAAACATGGAGCATGGTGGGACAAGTTGGGACATATTAGAGAAACTGAGGGCGGAACCAAAATCACATTGGCCACCCCCAATGGCGGCTGGCGCCCTTTCAACTTGCTCTGAACAACGCATGCGCAGTTGCCAGGCCCCACAACGCACACAACAACAAAACAAGCACGCACGCACACACACACACACACACACACACACACACACACACACACGCGCGCGCGCGCGCGCGCACACACACGCGCACACACACGCGCGCGCGCAAGATTAATATATATTGCAATATTATTTGTTTTGTTATTTGTTTTGTTTTTTAAATAGTATTTAACTTTTTTTATGATTATAATGGTTATTATGATGCCTTCAAATTTCAACGAATTATTTTGCGCAGAATATTGTTTTTTGTTTGGGGAGGGCGGGGGGGCAGCCAAACTTTGGACCGAGCTCTGTTTATGTACACTGATGAAATGAAAGGGGGGGCCCGGGGGGGATAGAGAGAGCGAGAGAGAGAGAGAGAGAAAGAGAGAGAGAGAGAGAGAGAGAGAGAGAGAGAGAGAGCTCTCTCAACGGACTTGAGATTGAGGGATGTGGGATAGAAACGTGAGAGGTCTCTCAGCTGACTGTCTGGATATTACTTTTTTTTTTACAGTATGAGGTGAGTATAGCTGTTTATTATTTATTACGATTCCTATTAAGCGCTTGAATGTGATGCAAAATGTGAATAAGATCTGATTGATTGAAGTATTTATTAACAGTTTGCAGAATGCGTACAGTAGTCATTTCACAAGGAAGCACAACTCAATACAAAGACTGTTACTGTGGACGACACACTGATAAAGCATTACACTTGTTTACAAGTGTAACAACAGGGTGTGGACCCTGTTGTTACACTTGAATTTTCATTCATCACAACATTTAGAGACGAACATTTACACTTCTATATAAAAAATCACACCCGTGTGAAGTGAGGGGCGCTGAAATTAAATTAAATGATTACTATATTTACCCAGGGTATCTGGGCTAAGCTCAATAACTTGTTTCCAGCCAGGCCCTGCTAATAGAACATTTCATCGTAGTGGTTCAATGCCTTGTTCAAGGGCACTTCAGCGGTGGTCATTTTAACGTGTCGGACCGCTGATTCGAACTGGCGACCTTCCGGTATCAAGACCGCTCCGCAATCCGTTCGGCCATTAAAGTCTGATCATGTTGATCAGGTGATGTAAAACAAACGGTGACAAAACAAACATTACATTTTCTGTATTGTTAATGGCATTTATAATGTTTGTTACGGACAAGATGATGTAAATGTTCCCTTCATTGTCAATGGCGTTTTTAAAACAAACATTGAACTAAAAACAAACATTAAATTATCTGTGTTGTTAATGGGATTTCATGTTTGTGTTAGGGACAAGAGGACGTACATTTTCCCTTCATTGTCAATGGCGTTTTTAAAACAAACATTGAACTAAAAACAAACCTGTATATAGGAGGGGCTAGTGCCCCTCAAAAACAGGAAATCATGTAATGAGGTAAAAATGGAAAGAAAACATAAGGGGGAAAGGGGGAGGGGGGATTCAGATTTTACGGGGGCCAGTTTTGAAGGAGTCAAGGGATTTGCATGTCTTAATGGCTGTTGGTAGGGCGTTCCACATTTTGGTGGCATAGGAGCGAAAATAATTTAGTCCCTGGTTTGTGCCGAATCTGGGTTGAACATGGTTTGTTGAACTCGCTCTGGTGTTGTGGGTGTGGACTTCATTGACATTAAGGAAGTATTTAGACAGGTATATGGGTGTCTTGGTGGTGTAGCGAATCTTGTGGAGCAGACCCATTGCAAGATGCTGTACTCTGCCGTCAACCCTAAGCCATTCCAGCCTGTCAAAGTGGGCAGGGGTGAGGTGGGTTCAATGACAGTTTCACTGACACTATCTATGCAGATCACAGAACCTATACTGAATGACTTGAACACAGGTGCTTCCTTACGTTGCATGTCTGTATTATAATCGCCAATCAGGATTTTCTCTACACATTCCTCCCCAGCTAAGCACCCCTCCAGTATATCATAGAACCCATGCTGGTCAGGTGGTCTATAGGAGTCCACATAGGCGGAATTGTGCTCGCATGACTCATGAGTCATGATTAGAAATGAACACTTCAAATGCAAGTGATTTGTTTCTTCTCATGACCCCCCCCCCCCCCACATTCTATATCACCAGAAGTTTGAGGAAGTTTGTTTATGTTTTCAATGTCAAAAGTCATGAAGCTTCTTGACTTTTTTGTTGGAAAAAACAGATTCGCTTCTTTATTACTCCAAAACAGAAGTCCAAACAGACTGGCAACCATATGGACTGTTGGAGAGAATGTGGAGATACAGTGGTTGATCATGCACATGTCTTTTGGTCTTGTCCTGTAATTCAACCATTTTGGAAGGAAGTGACAACACTATTATTGTCACTATTTTTTGACTATTATTGTCAAACATTATGGGTTTTGGAATAGATGATACATTCACATCTTTGTACCTATAGGACAACTCCCAGATGGGCTAAATCAGGATGACTCCTACTTACTTATAAGATTTTACTTGTAAGCAAGCAAAAAAGCTATTACAAGAAACTGGTTACAAAATAATTGTTTTACTGCGGACCTATTTATCAACATTGTGAAACAACTCTCCTATAGAACAGATGACCTTTTCTTTAAGACTGCAAAAAGAGCTGGGTGAAAGAAGATGGGAGAAATGGATAGAGTATTTAGCTGGGGGGCGGATATGGAGTGAATAGCCTGGGCTGTGTCTTTCTGTTGATTTTGTTTTATTGTATGCCTTGTGTGTCTTTTATGTCTTGTCTTGCACATTCTAAAATTCAATAATAAAGTTAAAATAAGTCATGAAGCTTCAATCCAGTAATCGCTGTTGGCGTTTTATGACATAAAAAACTCAAAAATCAAGTGTCATATTTTAATTGTATTGATAGTCAGTGTGCCATATCAACATTAAGTTTAACTATGACACCAAATCCAAATTAAATATGTACAACTAATTTTAATTCAGTCAGAGTTAGTAGTTGGAATGCATGTAGAATTATGTGCAGGATGCAATTTGTGTGGAGATGTGTGGGGACTTTATTTTAATGACTAAACCTTTTTTAAATACTTAATTTAAAAAAGAGAGAAAAGAAACATCTCTCTCTCACACATGCCAGTGTGCCAGTGATCACCCTCCCCTGTGCCAGTGATCACCCTCCCCTGTGCCAATGTGCCAGTGATCACCCTCCCCTGTGCCAGTGATCACCCTCCCCTGTGCCAATGTGCCAGTGATCACCCTCCCCTGTGCCAATGTGCCAGTGATCACCCTCCCCTGTGCCAGTGATCACCCTCCCCTGTGCCAATGTGCCAGTGATCACCCTCCCCTGTGCCAGTGATCACCCTCCCCTGTGCCAGTGTGCCAGTGATCACCCTCCCCTGTGCCAATGCTGGCACACGTGCCTAAAAGTTGCCTACCCCTCATGATTCTATAAGTGAATTTCAGTGTTTTTTTTATGACCATATGACAGGAGAAATTCTCATATTTCTTTATCCCAAGTAAATGGTTGTAGCACACATCCAATTCAATCTTCACAAAGATTTCTTGAAACATTCTAACAACATAAATCTGATACGGTACTCCATGGCATAATACATTTTCAGATGGGGATTAGGGACAAATTAATAATGCATATTAATGTGGGCAAATATTTGAGAACCACTAGTTTAAATAAAAAAATAAAACAAATGTGGAAGCACGCCCAAATAAGCACTACACTTTTAGAAAGAATCCCAAAGTCACTTGGCAACACTGATCCAATCAAGTCTTCCCTTGTCCCATGGAGGGATGGACTATCATGTCCCTGCTACTGTATACTCCTCCGTCCTAGGAATTGTTTCAGCACAACCACAGTCTGTTGAACAGGGGCGACTGTGGCTCAAGAGGTAGAGCAGGTCGTCCAATGATCCATGGGTCGGCGGTTCGAATCCCGGCTCCTCCTGTCTACATGTCGAAGTGTCCTTGGGCAAGACACTGAACCCCAAATTGCTCCCGATGTGCTGGTTGGTGCCTTGCATGTCTTCCGCTGCAATCGGTGTATGAATGTGTGTGTGAATGGGTGAATGTAATGCACAATCTATGTAAAGCGCCTTGGATAAAGGCGCTATATAAATGCACCATTTACCATTTACCATTTACCCCCCACTCAGTCAGACACGATACATTTGTACATTCACAACAAATCATCTCAGAGTAGTGAAATATTCATGTACATTTGCTTCTGTTTTCTTCCAGACTGTTTCTGTTTGGGATGTTGTGCGGCGCGGTGGCCTCCGGTGCCCAGACTGTGGTGTCTCTCTCAGACATATACGGGAGCCTGCAGTCGCCAAACTTCCCAGAGCCTTACCCCAGAGAGACAGAGGTGCGCTGGAACATCAGCGTACCGGAAGGTTATCATATAAGACTCTACTTCAGCCACTTTGACCTCGAACCGTCATACCTCTGTGAATACGATTATGTCAAGGTAAGACTACTAAAGCCTCTGTGTGTGCGTGCGTGCGTGGGTGCGTGCGTGTGTGCGTGTGCGTGCGTGCATCAGTGCCTGCATGCGTGCGTGTGCATGTGCAACAATCGCTGATTTAATCCTCATCCACATCTCATGTGTACTTAATCAAAATGTAAGACACTAAACTAGTAAAACCACTTGATGAATTGAATACATACGACTACAATGGAAAGAAAGCCCTCTTTTTGTGAAATTTGAGTTATCTTTGCAACTTTAACGTGAATAAATTATTCAATAAATCAATACAAAAAAAAGAATATATTTTCCAGATAAGAGTAAGTTAGTGAATACCGTATTATAATGAATGCTAATGACCAGTCCAGAACAGTTCAAATAACTAATTTTCCACCCTTTTTTTTACATTGATGTCCCTGACTATGAACTGCAAAGGTGCAACCACAGGACCGGTTGCTCAGTATAAGTTAGTACTGGCAGTTAGTAGCACAGAGATAGAATTGATAGAATGGGTGTGTCTTCTGTTCTGGATCAGGCCACCCTTCTTTTTTCGGATATCTTTTTGGTCCTTTAATGAGATGTATTCCAGTTAGCATCACGCCTCATGCTTCACATTTAAATGCAAATGACTTTCGCTGGGCGCCACGGCAACGTCACACTGTAATGCACCCCCGGCAACAGGACCACAGCAGCTGTCGGATACTAAAGAGGAACAGGCCAGCCGTTTCCCTACAATGCACTGCTTTCGCCCCGTCTCCCTGCGTGCGTGCGTGCGTGCGTGCGTGCGTGCGTGCGTGCGTGCGTGCGTGCGTGCGTAATTAATTCTCAATTGAACTCAAATTTCAAGGTCCCCCATAACTCTGAGAGTGTAGAAATGGAACCAAATGGACCCGGTCCCGTACGTAAGAGCCATTTGGGACCCAATCAAGGACATACTTTGAGACCCCTGTGTAGCTGAGTGTTTCCAGTGAGACCACATGCTCAATAGCAGCACCCTGACTCTGTTGGAACAGAGCCTTAATTAGTATCATCTGTAACACCTGTGAAGGAAGTAAGGAACTAAGGGAAGGGGCCCAAGTTCTTTCCAAAACGCGACCCTGTTTTCTGCCCTTGGGATGGGAGGGGCTGGATGGAGCTTCCTGGCTTGTGATTGGGTGAGACTGGCTGTCAGTGGGGTAGGGAGGGAAAGCTCTGCTGTGTTCATTGTAGGGGGACAAGGATTTATATTCTGTTCACAACGTTTGAGACGCCAACTCGTTCGCTTTAGCTCGTTCGGTGGAGTCTTTCGTGGCTCAAGATTGCTTGAGAAGGGTCTAAAACTATCGGGCGAATGTCCCTCCCACCTCGGGGCATAAAACTACCGTAATTTCCGGACTATAAAGCGCACCTGAATATAAGCCGCACCAGCTAAATTTAGGGAAAAAAACGAATGTGTACATCAGTGGCGTATCCAGGAATTACGTTTTGGGCAGGCAAGATAAGTGTTAATTGTCGTCTCCCCGCGCACAATCGTAGCACTAAAGGTTTTCAAAGAGATATACCTGCCAGACGAGTAGGATACAAAGGCTGAAAGGCATGCATTTACATTCCAATGGGTGATTGAGGGTCGCCCTCTACCGCAACGGCCAATCAGCTGTCCATTAATAGTTCTCAGGTCTTGTTTTTGTCGTCTTTTTTTCTCATTGTATGGATTTTGGCCAGGCCAGAAATGGATTTGGACAGGCGGACGCCTACCCTCGCCTTATTGTAGATACGCCTCTGGTGTACATATACAAGCCGCACTGGACTATAAACCGCATAGAGGCCATAGATTTAGAAGGTCCCCTAGTGGCCGTTAGCTGTACAAATCCATAGATTAGCCGCACCGTTGTATAGGCCGCAGGGTTCAAAGCATGGGAAAAAAGTAGAGGCTTATAGTCCGGAAATTACGGTAGTTTGTTTCCAAACTAGAATCTATTTATTTGGTAACATCTGAATGATTGTTGATATGAAATACAAACCCTAGTGATGGCCTTTGGCCATTAAAGGTCATGGATTATTGATAGCAACTGAGAAAAAAAGTAGCTATTTTTTAGAAGTGAGGCCAATGAGAAAATATACTATAAGAATGACTATACAGATCATTCTGTCCTCTTTTTTTGAGGGGCGCTAGCCACTCCTAAGCCTAGATTTGTGTGTTTGTTTGTACCAAATAACGATGATTTGATTGGCTGAGCACGGAATGTGATGTATGATGATGTATAACGATATATGATATTACGTGTATGATGATAAGAGTGCCCCTCACTTCACATGAGTGTGACTTTTTTCCCCCCCACAATTGTAGAATTCTTTTCAGAAATCAGAAATCTTTTCTTATGGGGGCCTGTGGCACAAAAGTATCAATTTGGGGGTCCCTCACATGAAAATATTTGAAAACCGCTGTTTTAGCACATACTATACTAGAGTAGTGTGTGTGTGTGTGTGTGTGTGTGTGTGTGTGTGTGTGTGTGTGTGTGTGTGTTTCTTATCTGAAGTTCCCTGACAGTTTGTTTAAATTGTGAATGTCAATGAATGGTAAGTTACTCAACCCTACGTGCACACACACGCGAGCACGCACGCACGCACGCACGCACGCACGCACGCACGCACGCACGCACGCACGCACGCACACCCCCACACACGCTGATAAGACAGTGTGTTTGTGTGAGAGTCAGACAGACAGACAGACAGACAGGGAGGGATATCGGTGTCAGTGTTTTGTATGTTGAGGTGCGTTTGATTTCTTTCCCTGGTGGTTCAGGTGGAGGCAGACGGGGAGGTGTTAGCTGTGTTCTGTGGCCGGGAGCAGACGGACACAGAGCAGGTTCCCGTGCAGGTATAGGCCTGTCACAGTTATTACTAATTACAATTATTACATATTTTTGCATAATAGCAGATCTACAAGCTTACAACACATCACTTCATAGCATGTTGTAAGCTTGTAATGTAGAGAAACTATTTCTGTTTTTCTTTCCCCTTTTTTTTTGGAAAGAAACAAATTTAAAACAAATATATATATTAAACGTGTCAGTGATTTCTTTGTATATTCAAGTTATTTGCCCTGCATGCACAATTTGTGAATGCCTAAAAGGCCAAACACAGAAATACAAATGGTAACATTCTAATGTTCAATACAAAAAAAACATTGACACCTTTACTCAAATGTATTTGTATTGTGTGACAAATTAAATCAAATGTCAACGTCCATGCAGGGAGACGTGATCACCTCCCCGCGCACCTCTCTGTCGGTCCTCTTCTCCTCTGACTTCTCCAATGAGGAGAGATTCACCGGCTTCCTGGCTCACTACTCGGCTGTGGGTAAGGATGGATGGATGGATGGATGGATGGATGCATGGTGTCGTGGAATATTGGATCAATCAGTAATTGATGAGGCAAGAGGAGTCGGAGACAAATATTCTTGGGTAGTGATGGTTATGCCTTAACTCATTCTGGGCGGGAACCCCTTTTGGTGTTTTAACTATAAGCATTATGTTATACTTTAGCTATTGAAAAATAGCAGACCTACAAGCTCGTAGCGCGGCACAGAGTGCCGCGCTACGAGCTTGTAGGTCTGCTGTTTTTGAAAAATACTGTATATTCTTTCTGAGCGAACGATTTGAACTCAAATATTAGCTTCTGGGAGGGTCCCTGGAACAACATATTTTCAGATGGGGGTTGGCGGCCAATCACATAGAATTTCTTGGGAGTCCTTGACATGAAATATTGAGCACCACCGATATTATATAGAAACATGGGTATTTCAGAAAACTTCAGTCACGATTTAGAAGGCATTTGTAGAATCGTCCTCAGGTCTAAATGGGTTTAATGTACATGGGGGGGGGAAGTACGTTAGACACACAGTTTTGACACAGTGTGGGTGGTGTATACGGTTACCAAGCACAGCTATACTAGCCGCTACAAGGAGACGCTGAACCATACATAACAAGACAGGCTGTAGTGTAGAAAAACAATAGCTACTGTATCAGGCCTAAATTCCTTCTCAATGGATGGATGGACAGACAGACAAATGTGACCAAATTTGACTGAGGGACTGCCATTGGATTTCTTTTTTGAATTTTCGTTTTTTTCATGGCATATGAAAGCAGGGAATAATAACTTCAAATTTACATTATTTTGTTCAGTTTGAAATGACCCACCAGTTTTGGAGATATGGCTTATAGAGTAATGTCTTGTAGAAAACAGCGAGTTGGGAAAACGGGCTTGAAAGGTTCACTTCTGTGGTCTCTAACATTACACCTAGCTACATGTTCAAGCATTTATTTCATATTTACACTTATTTCAGACATGCTCTAGTCTGCCTGTGCTATTAAGTTTTTCTCCTCTGGTGAAAAGCTGGAGCTTGCGCGATGGCAGGCTCTCAGTCAAATCTGGTCACAAATGGATGGACTAATCATATGTTTGATTGGCTTATAGATGAGGATGAGTGTGGCGAGAAGATTGATGAAGATGATGTGTGTGACCACTTCTGTCACAACTACATCGGCGGTTACTACTGTTCCTGTCGCTTTGGATACCTGCTGCACTCCGACAACCGCACCTGCCGAGGTACCACATGCGTGTGTGTGCGTGTGCATGTGTGCATGTACAGTAGCCTACATGTCTCTGGCGTGTCTCTCTCTTTTCTCTTTGTGCGGACTGAGCCCCCGGGCCAGTGTAATGACTTGATGGGGGCGGGTGTGTGTGTGTGTGTGTGTGTGTGTGTGTGTATAAACTCTCAGTGACTGTTTGAGCTCAGTTGACTTTTCTTGGATCAATAGCGCCAAGCTTCTTAACTTTGCGTCCTTGTGTCCTTGTTCCTGTGATGCACCGGAGCAGCCGTTCCAGGCTTGAGACGCGGTGGTATAGACTCCCTTTCTTCTTTAACTCCGTTTTGGTCATATGGTCACAATGAGATTAAAACCATTCTGAAACTAAAGTGTAACTTTAATGTCACAGGCTCACAGACAGGGCCGGATTAACACCTCTGAGGGCCCCCCTTCACATGCACACGTAAATCTTTTTTGCTGTTTTGGGCCGTTTTGGGGCGGTTTTATGCCGTTATATTGGCCTATATATATGAGACAAGACAGTGGGATTTGATCCTAAACCCGCTTGATACTTCTACTCCACTACAAACCCAGAGGCTATTGTACTTTTACTCCACTACAATTATTTGAAAACGTACTTTGTAGATTTAGATTATTATTACAAAACAAACATTAACAACCACTTCAGCCCTATATATATACATTTTATGAATTTGAAAACTTATAGTATGCAGACAAATTTGGTACTTTAAATACAGTTTGATACCAATGCTTTTGTACTTTTACAATTTTGAATTTCTGACTTTTACTTGTAACATTTTTATACTAAAAAAATCCCACCACTGGTTACAGAGACTGGTCAGCTGTTCTTGGAGAAGTGCGATTATTGCGTATAGGAAATATGCCTTTTTCACTTGAAGAAGAACCCCTTTTGGTGTTTTAAGCATTATGTTATACTTTAGCTATTGAAAAATAGCAGATCTACAAGCTTGTAGGTCTGCTATTTTTGAAAAATCGTGAAAATGCGGCACAAATCTTTGAATATATATTCTTTCAGAGGACTTTTCGACGTCAGGCCTAAATGGGTTAAAGAAAGAGAGAAAATAACTTGAGAAAGGCCAGAGGGGCGAGACCGTTGTTGTTGTATATAGGTTGAAATAAAAAGGACGGGGAGCAGAATTATATCGTGTGCAGACATTCCACTTTTTTACTTATTTTGTTGACTTGAAGAAGCAGAGTTAGTGTAGTTAATTAGGATAAGACCACTGGAATGTGTAATGCTGTGTGTGTGTGTGTGTGTGTGTGTGTGTGTGTGTGTGTGTATAGCCCACACACGTAGCTTATTTGTATGGGGGGGCTGTATTGTCAGACACTGGTCTGACAATACTTTTGTTGTGAATGGGGTCAGGGGACTATATGTACTGTGTCCTACGTCAATACTGTCCCGTGCGTGCGTGCTATGTGTACACTCCACACGGGTTACATGTAGGCCTGTGGGTGTTATTCTGTAAGTCTATGCAACGTGTGTGTGTATGTGTATGTGTATGTGAATGTGTATGTGCGTGTGTGTCTGTTATCTTATTCTGTTTCATGTCAGTGGTCACATCTCTGACAACTGACTGATTAGTGTGTGTGTGTGTGTGTGTGTGTGTGTGTGTGTGTGTGTGTGTGTGTGTGTGTGTGTGTGTGTGTGTGTGTGTGTGTGTGCGACATGTGCATGTGTGCGCACTCGAGTATGTGTGAGATAATGGATGTTCATCATAGTAAATATTTACAATAAAAATGCTTCAGACTCTGCAGGAATGTACAGACTGATATGCCCGCACCCACGCACACACACACACGCACACGCACGCACGCACGCACGCACGCACGCACGCACGCACGCACGCACGCACGCACGCACGCACGCACGCACGCACGCACGCACGCACGCACGCACGAACGCACACTTAGCTGTAGTCTGCCAGCGCATCCCAGAATTCTTCTGGGTTACCAACACTATACCTCTGTCTATTCCTGTGTGTGCGTGTGTGCGTGCGTGGTGCAGTGGAGTGCAGTGACGGTGTGTATGTGGAGCGTGTGGGGGCCTTCAGCAGTGCAGACTTTCCCAGGCCGTACCCCAAGAGTTCAGAGTGCGTCTATCGCATCGAGCTGGACGAGGGATTCAACGTCAGCCTGACCTTCGATGACACCTTCGACGTGGAAGATCATCCTGATGTCACATGTCCCTATGACTACGTCAAGGTCTCACACACACGCACGCACGTAGACACACACACGCACGCACGTAGACACACACACGCACACACGCACGCACAGGCAATGATCATGACATTTTACTTGATACACGATACTTCATGCAAATAATTTCGGTTGAACTTTGTAAAGTAACAAAAAAAATACAGATCTGTTTGGGTGTAAACAAAAGTCACACAAGGCAGACTGAAATAAAAAAAGAAATGACTGACGAGGATCATTAAAAAAATAAATAATTTCAAATTTGACACACGCGTTCCAAACCACCATAGGGATAGTTAAAACGGGTGCTATGAAAGTTGACAATGGTTATTATTAGGTTCCCAAGTTGCATCGTTTTCAAGTATATATATTAAAGATACATTGTTTTGACCAAAAAAGGTGTAGGCTGTCCGCAACTACAAATAATATACATGTTTGTCATGTATATTATTTGTAGTTGGTAAGGGTAGGCATAATAAGCTAATTAGCTTCAGCCTACACCTTTTTTGGTCAAAACAATGTATCTTTATTTATATACCGTTTCATTCTGTGCATGAACTGAAGACCAAAATAAAACATTGAAAGTGAAGTGAAAAGAAAGTAGGCCTGGTGGCCGACGGGCATGTACAGGTCTAGTAGTAATAATAACAATGATAAAACTAAGCGTTGTGTTTTCAGATCGAGACCGGAAGTTCAGAGTTTGGCCCATTCTGTGGCGGCAGCTCTCCGGGACAGATCCACACTGGAAGTCATCAGGTGGTGGTCGTGTTCCATTCGGATAATTCTGGGGAGAACCTGGGATGGAGGCTCACATACACAGCCCAGGGTCAGTATACAGTCTCACTCTCGCACCACAAGCGCACACGCACACTACTGTACAACTATACATGACGACTGAATAAAAAGATAAATGTATATTATTAACCTATTTTGGGGTGGGAACCCCTTTTGGTGTTTTAAGAATTATGTTGTACTTTAGCTGTTGAAAAATAGCACATCTACAAACTCGTAGCGCGGCACTATGAACGTTATATGTATGAGTTTTTAACTCATACATATACATTTTCAGATGGGGGTCGGAGGCCAAATACATATACTTTTTGGGGGTCCTTGACATGAAACAGTTTGAGAACCACTGACATAGAAACATGGGGTTTTCAGAAAACGGTCATGATTTAGAAGACATTTTGTAGAATCGTCTTCAGGTCTAAATGGGTTAATAACACTAAACTTGTATAACAGGAAGTCAGTGTCCCGTTCCAGAAGCACCAGCCAATGGTGTGTTGAACCCTGTCCAATCAGAATACACCTTTAGAGACCACATCCTGGTCACCTGTCTACCTGGATACAGACTAATGAAGGTGACGCACACGCACGCACGCACGCACGCACGCACGCAAGTTCTACAATTTAGCAGAGTCGTCCAGTACATTTTTCGTCAATCCCTCTATTGAACTCATGCGTTTTATCTAATGAGATCTGTTAAATTTGGTAAAAAGTGACCCTTTTAAGAGATTCAAAACATAATTAAAACAAATAATGGAAGCTGTGTGTATTGCTCTCGCTCTCCTGTTTGTCTGTGGCTCAGGATGAGGAGTACATGGATCACTATCAGTTAGATTGTCAGAGAGACGGTTTGTGGAGCGATGCCGTCCCCGTGTGTCAAAGTAAGGACAACTTATCCCCTCTCTCTACTGTATCGCTATACCGTCTCTACACTGTCTACTGTCTCTGTACTGTCTCTACCCAGTTTATTATGGTCTGTCTCTGTACTGTCTCTACTGTCTCTGTACTGTCTCTACCCAGTTTATTATGGTCTCCATACTGTATCTATTGTGTCTCTACTTTCGTCTACGGTATCTCTCACTGTACTTGTCTTAGCATCATAGTAGAGGACTTTCCTTACCTCAGGTATATTATTATTATTATTAATGTATTATTATTATTATTATTATTATTATTATGAAGTTTTCATCCAATCATTTTGATTTAAGATTGTATTGCATCGTTGTTCGTAAATAAATGTAATTTAGATGAGTTCAGAGTTCAGAGTCATACGATGCAGAGCCTGTTGACATACTGTACAGTAGTAGATGACAGTCTGGTTTCAGGATGTTTGCTTTGGGGTGGGGGGGAAGTTGCATGTTTGACTTTTACAACTCTACTTCTCTTCTCTTTCTTCTCTCCTGTACTTCCCTTTCCTCTTTTCCTCTCCTGTCTTCATTCCTAAATTGTAACCCTCCCTGTCGGCTGTCGCCTCCTCTATTCATCCATTTTCTTTCCTCCTTCCATCCCCATGTGTCACTATTTTTGCCTCTCCCTTCCTCATCTATTTCTCATCTATTTCTCATCTATTTCTCTCTACCCGGCCATCCTTTCCTCTCCTCTCCTCTTTTTCCTGCCCCTCCAGAAACAGAATCGGGGAGGAGCCAGCGGTCTCTGCACAGCATGTTAACGAATCGTGTCCTAGATAAGACTGATTGACAGCAGCTTAGGACCAATAAGGCTCTCCTCACTGAACTGCGCGCCACGAGCAGAACCCACAAAGCAACAAATCCACATTGTACATCCAGTGACTGTATGTACAGTATGTACAGTCACTGGATGAAGACCGAGGGTGAAACATGGTTGTCGTTGATGGTAGTTGTCCAATACATGTAGGCTCTGTCTCAATGAGAAGGATAATACTTTCCAACACCTTGGTAAAGTCTATAGACACTGAAGGAACATTTCTTAGGCACATGTTTTCTACCAAACATACAAGGTTTGCATTTGCCAATAATTGGAAATATTGTATGCCAATAGGCTTGCCAATGTTTTATTTTATTTTGTATTGATTTAGTTTTGTCTACTAACTAGTTTTGTTTACTAAATCAAGGAACTAGGATGTATCCTATGCATCCTACTGTAATGAGACAGCCCTAAGCAGCCATCTTCTCTAAATATCCGACCTACCTACGAAGCTTATTACCAGCAAATGAAACAAGAGTCGTTATCTCTTAATTAAATGTTGCATTATGAACCAATGACCTGCAAAACGTGCGTTTCAAAATCATATTTTTTTTATTAATTCTTCACAATGTACCATAATTGGACTATATAGTCATTATGTATACAAAAAGATATTCCCCTGTTGTTGATACAGTGTATTGTTTTTTATAAAACTCTAAATATTTATTTTCCAAACCCAGATTTTTCATATCAGTTTTTTTTAAACAATATGACCAGAACTTGCATCATTAGCAATAAAATCTAAATCCTTTTTTACACAAATCTGAATGTTCATTTTGTGTCTCTATTCTGATCCCCAGTGACCTGTTATACATAGATGTTATTTCTAAGGTCTGCTTTTTTGGGATTATATAAATCTTGGGGACACAGTTTTATAGAATCCAGCTAGTGACATTCAGGTCACAGGCAGGGAAAATCTGGTTGAATAAGAAGCATTCTCCCTCCCTCGGACCCTCCCATCGAAGTTCCTTTGAGCAAAAGGACATCCGGATGTTATTGGACCTGCTCAGTAGCAGTCAACAGTAGCAGACTGTGTGGTTGTGTTGTGTTGGGCCACCCCCTAATGGCCAACAGCAGAATCAGAATGCAGCTTTGTGTCACATGGGTGAAATTCAGATTAGTTTTCTTGTGCATAGTTCCCTTCATGTAGCTTTTGTGGGGGGGGGGGGGGGGGGGGGTAAATGTCAAAAATCTACATATTTACATTTTACACCTAAACCTGAGATAAGGCATAACGCATGGCAGCAGACATATACTGTGCACTAATATAGGTTACTTAAAGGGGAAAACCACCCATTTTCAACATTTTACTATGTCATTAATATACCTTAGAGCAGTTGTGTGGAAATAATAAAAAAGTCCCCCCATTCTGTGTTTCCTAGAACTGTAATTATGAAAAAAAATCATTAACATGGTGAAACACATCTTGATGACATCATCAAGATGTGTTTCACCATGTTAATGATTTTTTTTCAGACCTCTAGTTCTAGGAAACACAGAATAGGGGGACTTTTTTATTATTTCCACACAACAGCTCTAAGGTATATTAATGACATAGTAAAATGTTGAAAATTAGTGGAATGCCCCTTTAAGGACGTTAGTCAAGGTGCTGGAAAAAAAAGAGTGAACACACAAAAGACAAAAGTCAGTGCGCTGTACATGCGATTAATGTTAAAAATGTCAGTGCGTGTCAACCACGGAATCAATGTTAAAAATGTCAGTGCGTGTCAACCACGGAATCAACATAAAAAAAAAGTCTGACATATAATCCTCAAAGGTCCGAAGAGGTAGAGCAATGGAAGGGTCAAGTCCCTGCATGTCCCTGGTATAATCCACTGGTATAGGTTCAAGTCCCTGCATGTCCCTGGTATAATCCACTGGTAGGTTCAAGGAAGAGCTAAGTTGAAGACAGTGATTAGTGTTGTTTTTGGCAGCAAATTTTGATTTTAGTTTTAGTCATAGTCTCTTTGTAGTCACCTGGAATGTTTTAGTGTTTTAGTCTAGTTTTAGTAGACTCAATTTCATAAGATTTTAGTCCACTAAATCTACAGTTGTTTTTAGTCGACTAAAATGTATTTTGGCGGCCATTGATGCCGTCGTAATGACTGTTTTTACACTTGCTGTAAATAGCCGATCTACAAGCTTGTAGTTGTGCTTGTAGATCTGCTATTTTCAGCATGCAACCAAGTGTAAAATGACTTATACTGGATCTCTTGTTAACTAGTCCCTTACTAACATGTTAGTCTAGTTTTTATCTGTTGACGAAATTGTCAATACATTTAAGTCTTAGTTTTAGTCAGCATAGCTTAGTTTTCATTTAGTTTCCATTTACTGCACTACTGGGCAGTTCCCACTAGTAACAAACAGTAGAAGACATGTGGTTGCACTGGGAAGCCTGTCAACTGTTCCTGGATCAATACAAGGTAAAGGACTGCTCTGTAGGACACTACAAAACAAACAACAATGACCATATTTGAACATGTCCGACCATGCTCAATCATCACCATACATACAGTGCATTCAAGTCAAACATGTTTTTGCTGGTATAGAAACTATAGTAAAATACGCACATCACTTCGTGGAGGTGCTGGGTTCAAAAAGGTGACATAGGAAAAGAGAAGGGAACCCGCACACTCTATATGCTCCAAAACGAGCCAAGGCTCTTCATCTGGTCAAACTCAGTTTCAGTTTGACCAGATAGACAGGAAACGTCTTCAATAAATAAACCTTTTGGAGCATATGAGTATAGAAACATGCATATGAATATTTTTCCCAGCTTCTGTGCTTATGCACAAACATGCCTGTGGGTGTGTATCACATCAAACATGCTTCCCACAGTACATCATAGTATTTAACAGTGTTGGAAAGTAACTAAGTACTTTTACTTAAGTACTGTACTTAAGTACAATTTTGAGGTATTTGTACTTTACTTGAGTATTTCCAATTTTCAGTACTTTTACTTCTACTACACTACATCTCAGAGCCAAAATTTGTACATTTTACTCCACTACAATTATTTGAAAACTTTAGTTACTTTGGCGACTTTAATTTTGATTAGAAAACATATACATTAACTACTTCAACCCCATACATTTCGGCCATTTGAAAATATATTTTCAATAGATTTTGTACACATTTTGAACTTGTGAACTGCATTACGAGTACGAGATGTCAGAACTGGCCAGCTCCATATATGGAGATCTAGTGGTGATCAGGTGTGATCAATTGACTCATTTGGGCCCTGTCCAGAGCCTTTGCAGAGGCTTTTGTGCTGGTTCTGGACAAACTCCTATCCGACGGACTCCACACCGGGCACTGTACTCCCTGTGGGGGTCTGGAACGTGTGTGTCAAATGTTAAGTCGGTGCGGCAAACGGTTCTCGAGTTACATGGATTACAGACACATACGCACATACACACACACGTACAGACTTGGTGCATTTATAGATAGATGGTCCCCGTGTTAAAAGACTTTGGCCCAAGAAAAGTTCTTCCTGTCTCTTTCTCTCTACAGTGGTGGACTGTGGGAACCCAAGGGAGGTTGCCATGGCCGAAGTGGTGTTTGGTAGTCATGACAACAGCACACATTTTGGCGCTACGATGCGCTACATCTGTAAGGAGGCGTCTCCTCTACAGGCACATGTCAACAGTAGGACTCCTTTCATTGTTATACCACACAAACAGCTTCTTTCAGCTACACATTCATGCAATTGTTAAGGTCCCTGCATGCACATTGCTGCGTTTTTCTGATTTTTAGCAGCGTTTTTCCCCCCGAAAAATGTGTGTGTGTGTGTGTGTGTGTGTGTGTGTGTGTGTGTGTGTGTGTGTGTGTGTGTGTGTGTGTGTGTGTGTGTGTGTGTGTGTGTGTGTGTGTGTGTGTGTGCGTGTGTGTGTGCGTGTGTGTGTGTTTTCCAGGTACCTATGTCTGTGGGGAGAGAGGAGAATGGACCAACTCAGATGTGGGAACAAAACTTCCAAACTGCCTACCTGGTGAGACTCTCTTTTTGATTGATTGATTGATTGATTGATTACTTTATTAACAGTTGTGGCCCTCATGTATATTCAATTCATCAAGACATATAAAGACATATGATATACTGTAATGACATAAAATAATACACTCACCGATATACAGCTGGATACAGGTGAAACTGAACAGACACACTATTGGTCTGTCTCCCTCAGGGTGTGGTCAGCCGCGGCGCTCTCTGCCCAGTGTGCGGCGGAAGCGTATAGTGGGTGGATTGAGCGCAGACTCGGCCGGCCTGTTCCCCTGGCAGGTGCTGCTGAGCGTGGAGGACGCGTCCCGCGTGCCCCAGTACCGCGGCTTCGGTTCCGGGGCCCTGCTGTCGGAGCGCTGGGTCCTCACGGCCGCTCACGTCCTGAGGTCCATGCGGAGGGACACCAGCGTTGTCCCCCTGGACGCCCAGCATGTCCAGGTATACAGCCATGTCCGCTGGTATCAGTGTTGTTTTTCGTCGACTAAAACTAAGACAACAAATGTTCGTCGACTACCTTTTTCCACTATATGAAAACTACATGGAAACTTCATGAAAACTAAGCTATGACACTAAGACTAAATATACTGACAATTTCGTCAATAAATAAAAACTATACTAAAATGTTAGGAAGGGACTATAGTGGACAAGAGATCCAGTATAAGTCATTTTACACTTGGTTGCATGCTGAAAATAGCCAATCTACAAGCTCACAACGCGCCGTGCTGTGAAATTTGCTGAAGGCAAATTTTGTTCGACTAAATCAACTGTAGATGTAGTCGACTAAAATCTTATGATATTTAGTCGACTAAAACTAGACTAACAATAAATCATTCCAGGTGACTAAAACTAAATGAAAACTATTCAAGAGACTATGACTAAAACTAAAATCTGCTGCCAAAAACAACACTGCTCTGTATCAGAAGAATGCACACCTGGAAGCAGCGAGGGAGACATTTTATTAGTGTGGTTGCCCAAAGGGCAACCACCAGACTAGAGTTATTGTCACACTTTATTATTCTTCCGGAGTACCCTACCTAACCTCCGCTGTGATTGGCCGAGCTTTGCATAACGTTTGTAGTAGCTAATTTTTCAAAAATTTTCAAATTGCGTTATTGTGGTTCATTATTTTTTTATTTATTGTTTTATAACAAGCAATAAGAAAAATCACACCTTTATAGTAGCTCAGTCTGAATGGCCCTTTTAGGCTATAACTGCAGCCAGCCAGCGGTGTTGTTGAGCAGCCTGCACCGCTCAGTTCACACGGGTGTGATCTTTCTTATTGCTTAATTGGCCCCGTCGTATCGCTGCTTGCAGCTATATTCTGCATTTAATGTTGGCCGTGGGTCGGATAAATCTCAAGCGATGCCGATGACCATAATCTGTGTTGTTTTTGTGTTGTGTTGAGGTGAGCCTGGGTCTGCACGACACCAGAGACAAGCGTCTGGCCACCAACCGCACCGTGGAAACCATCGTGCTGCACCCGCACTTCCAACCCAGCAACTATGACAATGACATCGCCATGGTGAAGCTGAGCGAGGCGGTGGAACTTAGTGAGACGATTCAGCCAGTCTGCCTGCCGCCCCCTCAGAGCAAGGTATACGCACGTCGCACGCACACGCACACGCACGCACGCACTTTGCAGATGAGCAATGCAACATCAACCTCACTGGGGCGCCTGCTGGCCTAATGGTCAAGGCGCATGCCACATATAGGCTCTGGCCTGACAGCGCGTCGCGTGTTCGAGTCCTGTTCATGACGACCTTTGCTGCATGTCTCTCCCCTTCTATCTCTCCCACTTTCCTGTCTATATTCACTAATAACTATCAATAAAGCCAAAAACACCTGACCTCACCCTATGCTAGAATAGGGCTGAGGAGCTCCTCAACCCTTCTTTTCACCTTTTGTGATATTATGTGCTAGTTATAGCCTACTATGCAAAATGCGTTGGCTATACGGGTTCGCAGATTATTTATTCATTTTACTTTTACCACAAATGCTGGGCTGCAAGCAGAAAGCCTCCACGTGGCGGCCCATCCCGGGCAATGCTAAAGACAGAAGCTGTACCACACAGTGACTGACTGACTGACTGAAGTAGACAATTATCCTGCAACCACTGACCAATTCTGCAAACCACTGAAATGCTATGAATAGTATTTAGATGGCGTTTAGACAGATGTCAGGTTTGGTGTCCTAGTTTCTTATAATAAAAAAAAAAGAAATCACTACTTGTGTGAAGTGAGGTGGCGCTCTTATCATCATTATCATCACATTCTGGGCCAATCACTTTTGGCATCCTGCACTTCTGTCCTGACTTTTTATCCTCACATTCAGTGTTTCCAGACCTTACCAGACAGGCGCGGCCGTTTTCCGCTGTCTGCCGGCAGACAGCGGAAAACGGCTATTCTGTTCTCAGCCAATCAACTCATCGCTAAGGGGGACACACAAAGCACAAAGCTGGGCATAGGAGGGCTAGTGCCCTCTACAATAAAAGTGTTTCTACATGTCCATTTACCCTGTTATTTGTTGAGTAGGGTTCATGCCATTTACTCTCATCTCTTACACTCATTTATTACACGGCTTGGTTGAATGCTTGGTTCTGATTGGTCAATCGCCGAATTCAGCGGTGTGTTATTTCTTGATATAAATGACCGCTCCGCTCTATAACAGACCAATGTCTTACTCTAATCAAATGCTCTGAGCACCTGGCTGAAGCCGCTTGCACTGCTTGGATTTAATGCTGTCCCCATTAACATGACAGCCTTGTAAACTGACACACAATGGCTGGGTTTCCCAAACGCATATGGTGTAAGACTTGTAGTGCTGCACATGCTCAGATGCCCTCTAGGCCACACACAGAAGCCTGTGAACATAGACATTTCGTGCATAGATGTGCCACGCAATGGTAGGCCTCAGGCCTGAGGCCTGGTATGGTAGGCCTCAGGCCTCAGGTCTACCATTTTGAAATTTAATTTAATAATATTTGGACTGCTGGACAGCTGACAGTAGGCAAAATCTTATTCCATTTGATCACCACTCACTTCCATGTTTCCAAGGCGACTCGTGCTCTCCAACTTTGGAATACTTTCATTACCGTAAGCAAGGAAGTATTTGTTTTGTTGTTGTCACTTTTGGGTCAATTTATTAATTTGTGTTTTAAGTAGCCATGTAAATAATGTATGGCCGAGTGGTCATTGTTGATAGATAAATCACCCTGTCGGTGATTTATCTATCAACAACGACCACTCGGCCATACATTATCCCTTACAGATTGTTCATCAGTGGACCACTGTTCACTACATGCTGAGCCACAGTAGCTCTGTTTTCCCCCTTTATTTACCCAGGGTAGTAGCTGAGCACAAGTGCTCATTTCCAGCAACACCCTGCACACATAGAAACACACAGACAGACACGCATTAAAACCTGTGAGATGACCAGTACAACCACAGTCTTATACTGTTGGCCACTAAGCAGCTCCACTGGAGCAGTTGGGGGTTCAGTGCCTTGCTCAAGGGCACTTCAGCAGTGTTGGGTGAGTGATGACCAATCACCCAGATTTTTCCCGCACTTCGTCCGGGGAATCAAAGCGGCAACCTTTCGGCAACAAGAGCGCTCTGTCTAACCCTTAGAGCCACCGCTGCCCCACACTTTTGACAAGTGTTCAGCTCACCAACGTCATAGGATCAACTTCATAGGGCAGTGGTTTTCAACCAGTGTCCGGGGACCACCAGTGGTCCTTGAGGGTTTTCCAGGTGGTCCCCAGCTAAATGATGGAGAGTTGGTAACCAAATGGACAACTCTTGAGAGCGTAAAATGAAACCAAATCGACCCTTACGGGCCCATTTGGTTCCATTTTACACTCCGAAGAGTTACATTATTGTTAAACATCGGCATGACTTAATTTACAAGATAGTCTCTACACAATAGAGAATGTAGAATAATTGTCATTTTGATCGTTTTCCTGTTATCTCTCCTAAGTCCTAATGCTACCACATCAGCATGGATAGTGGACAAAACCTTCTTCTATAGCTTTGCGTCTGAGAGGCTAAATGTCATCAAACGGTGGTCCGTGGCTCAAATGCAGAATAAATAAAATGGACCTTGGATATGAAAAGGGTTGAAAACCACTGTGATTGGGGGAATTTAATTGAACCTCCACCTCTTTGCTTCCCCAACCAACAGGAGGGTCCCCCGACACCCTTCCCCAACTCCCTGGGCCTGGTGGCAGGCTGGGGCATCTCCCAGTCCCACCCCAACAACAACAACTCCTCTGCTTCCGCCTCCTCACCGTCGCCCGCCGACCCCTTCATGCCCTCCGACCTGGGTCTGACCTCTGACCTCCTGCAGTACGTGCGGCTGCCCGTGGTCTCCCAGGCCGAGTGCGAGGCCAGCTACAGGTCGCGCTCCGCGTCCTACAACATCACCGGCAACATGTTCTGCGCCGGCTTCTACGAGGGCGGGCGGGACACGTGTCTCGGGGACAGCGGCGGCGCCTTCGTGGTCCAGGACGAGGCCAGCCGGCGGTGGGCCGTGCACGGGCTGGTGTCGTGGGGAGGGCCGGAGGAGTGCGGCAGCCAAAGAGTGTACGGGGTTTACACCAGGGTGGCCAACTATGTGGCGTGGATACAGAGTCACCTGAACGCTGACCCCTAGTGGTGTGAGACTGGTGTGCAGCAGCAGATAATGCTATAGGTCACACATGGGCCACATGCGGCCCCCCACCTTCACTTAATGTGGCCCTTTGGTTAAAGCTGCTATAAGCAATAATATGTCAACATTTTTATGACCTTTTTATTTTTTTGGTATTCAGACAGCCAGCAATGGGTAGAACGCTCCCAAGAAAAATGTAGTCTCTGTGACACATCTAGGGGCCGCAATCTGCATTCAAAGATGTTCCTAGAAGCTTTGTCATTGGTCGAAAAAAACCCGGTCGAAATGACTAACCAATCAGGAAGCAGACAGCCATACCCCCCATACGGGGCGCACACACACACACACACACACACACACACACACACACACACACACACACACACACACACACACACACACACACACACACACACACACACACACACACACACACACACACACACACACACACACACACACACACACACACACACACACACACACACACACACACACACACACACACACACACACACACACACACACACACACACACACACACACACACACACACACACACACACACACACACACACACACACACACACACACACACACACACACAGAAAACACAAGGATTTTATATCACTGGTTTCTTTCCTATACACTATTTAAACATTATGTTTATGGTATTGCGTCTTTAGTCACTACTAGCCTTTGTTTAATGACAATGGATTCATTTTCTGTGTAGCATTTTTATAAAGAGTCAGACCTCAATGGAAAAAAAATAGTATTTTTTATCACAATTGTATATTTTTTCACTCTATACATAATATACATGTATCAAATAAACATTTTCTGGAAAGAAATTTCTGTCTTTTGTCTTTTGTCCACACATACATAGATAGATGGAAGTCAGTTCTACAGAGTAAAAAACACACTCAGATCCTCAGATTCCACCAGCCCTCTCTTCTGTGTCTCCCTGTCGATACAAGGAGACAATGTAGGGGCGGCTGAGAGGGAGACAGCGTAGAAGAGAGAGAGAGAGAGAAGGCCCCGAATGGCACAGGAACTGATCCCAGTAGATATAGTTCTGAATGCTCTTCTATACAATAAACTTGATGAATACAATGAATTAATATGTCCCCATATTAACCCATTTAGGCCTGACATCGAAATTTAAAAAATGTCTTCTAAATCCTGACAGTTATCTGAAAAAGCCTATGTTTCTGTATCAGTGGTTCTCAAACATCTTCATGTCAAGGACCCCCAAAAATATATGTATTTGCCCGCCGACCCCCATCTGAAAATATTTTGTTCCAGGGAGCCCCCTCAAAGATTTGAGTTCAAAACGTTGAAAGAATATATATTCAAAGATTTGCGCCACATTTTTCAAAAATAGCAGATCTACAAGCTTGTAGCGCGGCACTCGGTGCCGCGCTACGAGCTTGTAGATCTGCTATTTTTCAACAGCTAAAGCAGAACAGAATGCTTAAAACACCAAAAGGGGTTCCCGCCCAGAATGAATGAATATGTCCCCATATTAATATGTCTGTCCACAGCCTGTCCTCGTCTCCTTCAGCTGCTGTCGGTCGCCCGTCCTGTCCGCTTAGCTTCCTCCTCCTTCTCCTTCTCCAGTCGCTCTTTCTCCTCCTCTCTCTCCATGGTGTCTCGGATCCAGCCCAGGAAGTTTCCGAGCCGGGTGTAGACGCCGTACTTGCCCTTGGCGGCACACCTCTCCCCCCAGCTCACCACCCCGGTGAGGAACCACGTCCCTCTGTAGTGAACTACGAACGGGCCCCCACTGTCCCCGCTGCACGCGTCCCTTTCCGTCTGCAGGTAGCCGGCGCAGAACATGTTGTCCGTTATCACCTATACACGCATGATAAAAAAAAAAAAAAAAAAAAAAAAAAGACGGAAAGAAGGAAAAGAATGTATGAAAAGTATTATTGTTGGTACAATGTTAAATATCTCTGATGTTCATTTTTCAGGGAAATGAAAAATATTCTTTTCAGGAAATTAAGAAAACCTTATGTTTTTAAAACAAAGCAATACAGCCTCATCAAAGTTGGCGTTGTAACTTCATATAGTCAAGATGTATGCAAATATCAAAAAACCTCAAAAATATTTTCAGATGAGGGTCGGTGGCCAATTACATATCATTTTTGGAGGTCCTTGACATGAAATATTGAGCACCACTGATACAGAAACATGAGGTTTTTCAGAAAACTGACAGAATTTAGAAGATTTTTTTTAATTTCGACGTCAGGTCTAGATGGGCTTAACAACTGACCTGTTCTGTGGACTGGACGCAGCTCTTCTGACTGACCACTGGGAGCGCCACCCTCCTAAGGAAACGAGACGAGCGACCGAGGTACTGCATCACTCCCCAACCGGTCACCAGTCCAGTGGTGTCGTCCTAGACAGTAGACAGACAGACAGACAGACAGACAGACAGACAGACAGACAGACAGACAGACAGACAGACAGACAGACAGGTGGGAGAGAGACAGACAGACAGACAGACAGACGGGACAGACAGACAGAGAAGGGAGTGTGTAGACATGTCATAGACCAGTGGTTCCCAAACTTTTTAATGAGGGCCTTTCTCGGCTCCACCCCTCTCACATTGTTTATATTGTGTTTAGTTTCCATGATGGCCGCAGCACCAGGAGGGGGAGGTGCGGAGGGGAGCGGGCGAGGTCGACATATACCCTTACTGGGCTGCATTCAAGACACTTGCCTTGTGTCTGACACCTGACTTGTGTCTGAACACAGCTCTGATAGATGTGTTCTGCCCCCCTCCCCCCAATCAAATAAAATGTTTGGTCAAACCATATGGGCTTCCATTGGAAATGCATTGGAGCGGCCATTATACACAGACAGGTGTCTTTTATATGTGAACGCAGCCAAGTAAGGCCACCCCCTCCTGGTGCTGCGGCCATCTTGGAAACTAAAACACAATGTAAACAATGGGAGAGAGGTGGGGCCGGCAGATATGACCCTGCAAAGTGCAAATAATTGGAGATCGGATATCGGTCATAATTTCATAATCTTGCACCCCTAAGTCAGAATCGGATCGGGAGCAAAAGAAGAAAGAAAAGAAAACGCTCGGGACGTCCCTAATTATAATAACTATTATATTACCTTGATGAGGTATTTGGCCAGCTGTGTGTTTGGTAGACAGGCGGGCAGCGCCGTGGGGCTGCGGACGACAGCGTGACTCAGGAACACCAGAGCGACGTCGCTGTCGAAGGTGAAGCGGTGGAAGTGAGGATGAACGACCACGCTCTTCACCTTTATCTTCTGCTCCCCGGGGTCAGCACGGCGCTTGTCATAGTCCCCTGCAAGGAGACCGAGAGGTTAGACCTGCTCCCCGGGGTCGGGACCACGCTTGTCATAGTCCCCTGCAAGGAGACCGAGAGGTTAGACCTGCTCCCCGGGGTCAGGACCACGCTTGTCATAGTCCCCTGCAAGGAGACCGAGAGGTTAGACCTGCTCCCCGGGGTCGGGACCACGCTTGTCATAGTCCCCTGCAAGGAGACCGAGAGGTTAGACCTGCTCCCCGGGGTCAGGACCACGCTTGCTGCTCCCCGGGGTCAGGACCACGCTTGTCATATTCCCCTGCAAGGAGACGGAGAGGTTAGACCTGCTCCCCGGGGTCAGGACCACGCTTGTCATAGTCCCCTGCAAGGAGACGAAGAGGTTAGACCTGCTCCCCGGGGTCAGGACCACGCTTGTCATAGTCCCCTGCAAGGAGACCGAGAGGTCAGGCCACAGTAGCCTGGCTAATAAGCCAGACTCAAATCACACTGTCATTTTCTCTTTGACGCAATTGGTCAGAGCTACTGTCAGTCAAAGGTCTCAAGCATTGAACGTCACTGTACCAAAGCCCGCCCATATTGCATACCGTGTCCCGATTGGCCACACCAGTTCTCTGGTGTAGGAAATGGGCGTACAATTGAGCCTCTCCAGACCGTAATTTTTTTTTGCCAACGGCTGATTCGGTCTTGCTTATTAGCCAGGCTAAGGCCACAGTGGTTCTCAAACTTTTTCCATGTCTGTCAAGGACCGCCAAATTTACACAGACAGACACAAGACAGGTGTCCCCCTCCCCCCCCCCCCCCCCCCCATTTGAATGGCATTTCTATCTCTGGGACCCAAATTTATATTGAAAAATCAATGTTAATTTAACTCTGAGAGTGTACAAACTATCATTTAGCTGGGGGGACCCCCTGGAACTCCCTCAAGGACCCCTGGGGGTCCCGGACCCCACTTTGGGAACCACTGGGTTAGACAGACTGAGCGACATGCAGCACATGAATTTCCATCAGGATCAATGAAGGAAGGATCCATCCATCCATCCATCCATCCATCTACTGAACAACACACACACACCAGTGTTGTTTTTGGCAGCAAATTTAGATTTTAGTTTTAGTTTCTCTTGAATAGTTTTCATTTAGTTTTAGTTACATTTTAGTCACCTGGACTGTTTGTGTTTTAGTGTCTAGTTTTAGTCGACTAAATATCATAAGATTTTAATCGACTAAATCTACAGTTGATTTAGTCGAACAAAATGTGTTTTGGTGGGCCTTGATGCCGTCGTAATGACTGTTTTTTTTCACTTGCTGAAAATAGCCGATCTACACAACGCGTCGTGCTGCGACGCGTTGTGAGCTATTTTCAGCATGCAACTCATTGTAAAATGACACTGGATCTCTTGTCCACTAGTCCCTTCCTAACATTTTAGTTTTTATTTGTTGACGAAATTGTCAGTATATTTAGTCTTAGTTTTAGTCATCATAGCTATGTAGTTTCCATTTAGTTTTCCTCAGTGAAAAAAGGTAGTCGACGAACATCTTTTGTCTTAGTTTTAGTCGACGAAATCCACACACACACACACACACACACACACACACACACACACACACACACAGCATTCTGACCAATGGTCACATGGTCCGGCGTCTCCTCAAAGCAGTGAGCGGCCGAAACGATCCAACGGTCAGAAACCAACGTCCCTCCACAGAACCCATGACCATCTGACCTGTGGAGTAGAACCTGCACACACACACACGCGCACATACGGTTCGTGACATGAGACTAGCATGTATACAACAATACACAAGAGATATATCATTCATATCATAAGTTTATAATATGCTAAAGTTTGAGAGATTAGCTGCAGACACACACACACACACACACACACACACACACACACACACACACACACACACACACACACACACACACACACACACACACACACACACACACACACACACACACACACACACACACACACACACACACACACACACACACACACACACACACACACACACACACACTTCATAAAACTAACTTTAAAATTCCCCTTATACCTGCCAGGGACTCCCTCCTAGTTTCTCCAGTGAGCCTCCAATGATACGAGGAGTTAAGTCATCATCACCTCCTCCTCCTCCTCCTCCTCCTCCACCTCCTCCTTCTCCTCCTCCTCCTCCTCCTCCTGCTCCTGCTCCTCCTCCTCCTCCTCCTCCTCCTCCTCCTCCTCCTCCTCCTCCACCTCCTCCTCCTCCTCCTCCTCCTCCCACCTCCTCTCCTCTCCAACCAGGGAAGGAAGAGCTGCTGTTCATCTCTTCTCCTGTGGCGTTGGACCAGCTGGTGTTGTTGGAACTAGGGTCCACCATGTTGGAACTAGGGTCCACCATGTCGGAACTAGGGTCCAACATGGTGGTGTTGTCCACCATGTTGGAACTAGGGTCCAACATGGTGGTGTTGTCCACCATGTTGGAACTAGGGTCCACCATGGTGGCGTTGTCCACCATCAGTGACACGCTGACGTTGGCAGACTCTGATTGGTCCAGATCACAGGGCTATTATAGTTAACTAAGACCAGAGCCATAGAGTAAGACACAGTTACGACAACTCCATTCACTTCATGGGGGCCAGTCCAATGGCGGCTCGGAATAGGGACAAAGAAAGGCCTGAACCGGAAGTTTACGGAATGCATTGGAGCCTGTAGGCTTTTACAGTGACAGTAACGAGTTACATGAACCACGTGACCGGGCTGTTTTCTGCCCCCTCCATGTCGTAACTCTGTCTTAATCTGATGGCTCTGACTAAAACTAACTAAAAACTACAGTAAAAAAAAAAATCACAGAGAAAAAATGTACTTAGTTTTAGTCTTTGCCAAAAATCTTCAAAGATTGGAAAAATAACAAGCACACAATGTGTTGCGATGTGACCTTGAAAATGAGTAATTTTTTTATATTTTCCTAACCTTGTTGAATCTTGCCCCCGAGACTGATCCATAGCACAAAAAAAAAACTACAAAAAACGAATACAAATTAAGTTACTGAAACCAAGCTTTTCCACAAAACCAAACCCGCTATAAAAGCTAATGAAACTGAAATTGAAAAGTATAATAATAACCTTCTGTTTCAGAATAGTCCAGCAGGGATAGGTCTATGCGGTAGAAGGCCTCGTTCAGCTTCCTCCCACAGGGAAACTCCACTAGAACCAAGCAGAGAGGAGAAGGTTTTCCTTTCCACTAATACTGTTGTTAGCATCAATAATAGCATAGTACTAGTAGTATTATATTAGTATTATAGTAGTACTAGAAGTCGTAGTACTGTAGTAGTTGTTGGCAGCAGTAGTAAGATAAGAAGATGGAAGTGACTTTTATTATGTGGAAAATAAAAGTAGTAGTGCTGTAGAAATAGTACACTGCAGTAGTAGCACTAGCAGCTAGGGATGCTCCGATCAGGTTTTTTGGGACCGATACCGATCACCAATTTTTTTTTCTCATGATCGGCCGATACCGATACTGATCTTGTGAAATGTTGCAAATTTTAATATTTCAAAACCCACGTCAAAACTGTTCCTGTGTGTGGGGAGGAAGTGGAGAATGTTTAGGCCTGTCACAAAAATTCAAAATGATGTTATACTATATATTATCTGATTGACATTCATACCACTTAAATGGTGTAAAAGATCAGTTTCTCCAGATAGGGTAAATTGCCGATCACAGATAGGGTAAATGCCGATTACCGATCAGAGTGAATATCGGCCGATATGGCCGATCACCGATCGCTGGCCGGTTATCGGAGCATCTCTACTAGCAGCAGCAGTTGTTGTTGTAATACTATATATAGTGCAGTGGTTTTCAACCCTTTTCATATCAAGGCTCATTATAATTTATTTGGCACTTGAGCCACGGACCTCCATTGTATGAAATGTTGCCTCAATTTAGCCTCAATATTTTGTTATTGTTGTATAAAATTCTGTCCACAATTCCATGCTGTATTGATGTTGGTGCCATTAGGAGAGACAGCATAGGCAAACGTTGATCAAAATAACAATTCTTCTACATTCTGTAGACTTCTTGTAAATTAAGAGTAATGCAGATGTTTAATAACAACAATAATGTAACTCTTGAGAGTGTAAAATGAAACCAAATGGACCCCATAAGAGTCAATTTTTACGAGTCCATTTGGTTTCATTTTACACTCTCAAGAGTTAAAAATCTAAAATATTTGTTTATCAACTTTCCATAATTTAACTGGGGACCACCTGGAACGCTCTCAAGGACTACTGGTGGTCCAAGGACCACTGGTTGAAAACCACATAGTGATATTATAGCTTGCATTATTAAAATAGCAGCAGTATAGGCCTACAGTACTTATAATAGCAGTAGTGGTAGTAGGCCTAGTACAGTATATGCAGTAGTAGTGAAGTTGTAGTTATGTAGTAGTGTTATATACATGGTGGTACTGTTGTTTGTAGGACAATAATATAATGGTACTTGTTTTAGTACAGCCGTATCCATCAGGGTCCAGCCGGTATCCATCTGCACAGCTACACTGAACTCCTCTGCTGCCCCCTGTCTGCTCTGTACAGTACTGCAGACAGCCTCCATTCCTGTAGTGACACTCTGCTACCTCTGCGCACACACACGCACACACGCACGGTAAAGACAATATTATAGAGAGACAGACAAACAGGTAGAGAGACAGACAGACAGGTAGAGAGGCAGACAGACAAGACAGGTTCCTACCTATTTCACAGGTCTTGCCGTCATACTGCGGAGGACACAGACAGAGGAAAGCGTCTCGTTCTACAGTGCATAAACCTCCATTTAGACATGGGTTGTACAGGCAGGGGTTCAAATCTACACCACAGACACAAAGACAAGTTAAAACCCATGCACACGTCATTACAACTGACATACATCACCAATACTGTACATTACCACCACTGACATACTCTACATCCCACATTAACACTCACAGATATAGCAGCAGCTGTATAGTAGTCATAGTAGTATTAATGTAAGGAACAGTGGTAGTGAAGCAGTAGCAGTACTTGTGGTACTAATTGTATATTAGTAGTAAGTAGTAGTAGTAGTAGTAGTAGTAGTATTGTAGAGTAGAGTGTTTCTATATTGTACAACAAATGTATGCAATGATTTATATGTTGTGTCCTATAAGTCCATGAGGGCTGAGCACCTTTGGTGCATGTCACAAAAATCTAAATCTAAAAAAACCTCTATATCAATCAGTAGTAGTAGTAGTAGTAGTAGTAGTAGTAGTATAAATGGTAGAAGTAGGAGTAATGTTAGGAGTAATAACAGTAGAGGTAACTTCATTTATTTTCCTTTTTTTACCTATATTTAACCAGGAGTATTAAGACTCTTTTTTTCCAAGGGAGCCCTGTGGAGGGAGCCTGAGAGAGCCCTTGCCCATGGACTACAATTATTACTACTACAGCTAATACTACAAATAATTTAAAAAAAACTATAGTTGGATTATTTTACTGTAGTTGGGATCATTAACTTGTATTGTTCTTGCGGTGACAGTCAGCTATACGTACTTGTATATCTGTACCAAAACTCCAGCTAGACAGGAAGACAATAAAACATCAAAAAAACGAAAGCGTTATTTTATGCTCCATTGCACTACAGTGTCATGCAAACATATTGAAAATAGATGCATCATGATGCGTTTTCAGCTTGTAGATAGTCTATTTTTTTTAATGTTCACCTATGATAACATGCCCAAAATAGTAATTAATTAGACAATTAGATAATTATTAAATTATCGATTATTCTTTTATATAATCGATTAAATCCATTAGTTGGATCAACTAGTTGCAGTCCTCAAACTGTACCGTTTTCTCCCGGCTCTGGAAGATCTCCGCTGCCTCCTCCTGGGAACACGCCTCCTCATAACACTCCCTCTCCAGATTGCCTGGCAACATCTCCTCCAGGAAGTAGTTAGCCCTGCGCTTCCTCTGGGAGGAGGAGAGGAGCTGCGCCGCCGACGTTCCGGCAAGGAAAACTGAGGAGGAGAAAGTATACTTTGTAGGATAATATGAACTCAAAACAAAACTATATGTGCTGCAATTATAGGATTAATAATACCAGTGTTCCCCAATCCATCTCAAGAGACTGGGTTTAATATCCAAGCTCGTAGGTAGTGGTAGTGAAGCAGTAGCAGTACTTGTGGTACTAATTGTATATTAGTAGTAAGTAGTAGTAGTAGTAGTGGTAGTAGTAGTAGTAGTAGTAGTATTGTAGAGTAGAGTGTTTCTATATTGTACAACAAATGTATGCAATGATTTATATGTTGTGTCCTATAAGTCCATGAGGGCTGAGCACCTTTGGTGCATGTCACAAAAATCTAAATCTAAAAAAACTCTATATCAATCAGTAGTAGTAGTAGTATAAATGGTAGAAGTAGGTTTAATATCCAAGCTCGTAGCACGGCACAAGTGCCGCGCTATGAGCTTGTAGATCTGCTATTTTTCAATAGCTAAAGTATAACATAGTGCTTAAAACACCAAAAAGGGGTTCCTGCAAGTCATCAAAACAGCAAAGAGCTGGGCTAAAGTTGAGTCATGGCTCCAACATCAGGAAGTTTTGCACAACGTTTTGCACAAAAAACACTCCTTGGGCTAGAAACGGCCAAAGCCATCATCTCAAATGTGATGAGGTCAGCACATTTGAGCACAATTGGGCACATTTGGGGTGGCTATAGCCGTTTTTAGCCCAAGGAGTGTTTTTTGTGCAAAACTTGGAATGGATTCAGAATCATGAAAACCCCCTAGTTTGACATGTCACATGCTACTTAAAGCAGAATACATTTTAGGTAATGTTGCCTTATTGTGCTAGAACAGGTTGTTGATGGTGGCCATATGGATTTGGGGCTCTCATGAATTTTCCCCGCATTTTTGCGAGGTACATGGGGGTTCAATATGTTTTTTAACCTTCATAGATGATAAATCCAGAAGAAACTGACCTTTGCTCTCCACGGTGACGGAAGTATCAGATACGACCCAACTAAATAAGCCACTCCCGACCTACATCTTTGCAGTGAGTGAACATGTCTCACCTGTACATTCCAGCACGGTGGAGGTGAACAGCAGCAGGCCAGAAAGCAGCAGGACAACCGCTCGGATCCTCATCATCCCTACACACAAAACACATTCAACACCAGCGTCCCACATGGAACAATTCATGATAAGACAGAATCGAATGATCGATCCGATTGATAGATCGTTAAGAGATCCCGCGGGGGAAATAATTCAGTTGGCATGGGTGGCAGTGTAGCATATTGAGTGTCTATATAGGAGCACTTTTGACCCTGCAGCATAAATGATTGGAGAAGACCAGGCATGCCCTTATTTCTGTATCATTTTTAGTTTTTTATTGTTGGGAAATATCCCTGAAGAGTTTCTAATACATGCTAAGAGGACCTTGATTAAATATTTATCAACAAGTATAAGAAAGCAATCACACAACGCTGATACCAACAGGACCCACCAACGAAAGAACATTGGATGGACATTACTGAGGAATTGTATGTCATGGAAAAACATTCATACTTCGACTACAAGAGGATAAATTCTATAAAAAAGTGGGATCTCTTCTTCCAGCCTATCGATAATGTATGAGGAATTCATGAATGTATCCTGTAATATGAAACAATACAGCCTTTTTTCTTTTCTTTTTTGTCTCTTGTTTTTTCCTTTTTGTATTGTCTGTTTTTTTCCCCCTTGTCTTTTCCTTTGTACCAGAGTACCAGAAACCAGGAGATGTATACTACAGATCTCGCTTGTCCCTCAGCGCCTGGACTGCCTGGTAATTGACATGGTGAAAGAGCTATTAACAGGTGTTAAGACGTGTGTATAGTAACAGTTTAACCCATTTTGACCTGAGATCAGATTCAAAAAATGTCTTCTACATCCTGAGTGTTCTGAAAAAGCTATGTTTCTGTCAGTCGTTCTTTGATTTTTCAAAAATAGCAGACCTACAAGTTCATAGCGCGCCACTCGGTGGCACGCTATGAGCTTGTAGATCTGCTATTTTTCAATAGCTAAAGCATAACATAATGCGAACACCAAAAGGGGTTCCCGGCCCAAAATGGGTTAAATATAGACCTGTATCACATTCATAACAATTACAAATACGCTTAAAAACAGATAATGTATACCTGTTCAGTCAGCCTCTGTTCGCCGACTGTCTCGATGTTTAAACGGAGGTCCGACGTCTAGCTGTGATCTTAACTCCAAACCCCGGACCTCTCCTGGGTCCCTATTATTGCAGTCCCACGTACTGACCTCCTAGATTTGAATCGTTATACAGTATGACGTTTGAACAGAAACATATAGGTAAGATGTGTCGTGTTCTGCGTATTCCTGTTGATGTGAGCTGAAGGCAATGTGCTGTACAAATAAAGTTGGACTTCACTATTGATCGTTAATTAAATATTGACAGAATAGCTGTGGCAGAGGGTTGGAAAGGGTAAAAAAATAAATAAAAAGAGTAACATCTCCATTCAAAACAACAGAGTCTCAATTTAATATAACAAAATAATCTGTCCTTGAATTCAACAGACTTTACAACCGCCTAAACAGAATTGTCAAAACATTTTAGATGACAGATCACAGGTGTACATTATGTCTCGTAATTTATCTGACAGCACAAACACAAAGCAAGCTTCAGATGTTAGGGATCAATTTAGAGTGCAAGGACAAAGCGTGCATATATATATAGTTTACAAAAACATACGTGTCAAATCTGAATCGTCTTGATACAGTCAGTAAACACCGCCCATCTGAAATACTTGTGTTTTAGGTGTAAGACACCAGTCAAATGATGTGTGATAACCGTATAGTAGCCAGGTATCATGTTAACATGTTGTAAGTTGGACTGTCTTTTCCATAATGCTTTTCTGCGGTTTACGAAACAATATGATGTTTCACCTTCACCTGGACGGTTAGCTCAACCGTCTGGGCACCTAGGCCTCATTCACACCTAAGGCCTGACTCACACCTTCACAACAGATTGATGTACAGCTGATGCATGAGACTTGTTTACTGATGCAAGCTCACAATTCATTTCCAATGGGAGTCACATGGTTTGACACAACATTTTTGTTGTATGAGGGGGAGGGGGGCAGTCGAAACACAGCCGAAAGCCGTACCAAAAAAAATGTTGTCAACCCATGTGACTTCCATTGGAAATGCATTGGGGCAGCCATGACACTTACCCTTTGTTTACATCTAGCATGCATCAATGTTGTATGCTAGATGCGAAGGTGTGAGTCAGACCTAAGACACACTTGTCATGGCCGCCTCAATGCATTTCCAATGGGAGTCACATGGTTTCATGACACAACCTTGTTGCATGCCCCCCCCCACCCACATGCAACAAGGTTGTCATCAAACCATGTGACTCCCATTGGGAATGCATTGAGGCGGCCATGCCACACATAAGACACAAGTGTGTCTTGTGAATGAGGCCCTATAGGCTGCCAAGCCAGCCTGACGGCATGCCGCAGGTTTGACTCCCGAGCCCTTTGCCGCGTGTCATTCCCCATCTCTCTCCCCCTTTCCGGTCTGTATACTGTTCACTATATCAATAAAAAGGCAAAAACAAACAATACGTTTCACAAAATGACGCTTTAACACATGAAAGACAGTGAACAGATGTCGTTAACAGTCCAGACATAAACTTTATTACAGTGTGTTGCTGTCTGCATGTACAGGACTATGTATTTACAGCCCCACAGTGGGCTTCTGTACATATAAGAGAGGTATAACGAATACAATATCACTTCTAATGTATAAATTATCTAATAAATACACAGTGAGGCCTGGCAGCTAAACCTTTTGGATAACGCCTCACTGATGACTTCTGAAAAAAGGAACAAAAAGGTTTTTTTTTTCTTTTTCCTGATCTGTGGAAATCTAGGTGAGAGACAGATGTTGTTCCCTCGAAGTGCCTTTGAGCAAGGCACTTGATACTCCAACTGCCCCAGCAGGTTGAGCTCGATCTCTCTCTCCCCCTCAAGCCATGTCTATAAATAAATCCCTCATGTGTTCATAGAAAGTGCTCAAATGCACCCGTAGATGGCAGTGTAGACATTCCTTCTTGCGAAACAATCAGCTAATCCTACATAAAAGGGGATTTATAATGAAATGTTTGGACCTTTTTACCAAAACTTTACACAGCCCTTCAAGTGACAAACACACCACCAGATAGGGTGGAACACAGGCAGGGTGGAACCGGAGAAGCAGCTAAGTGAAGAGAATGCATTGGAAAACAAAATGGGGTCACAGTCTCTTACTTGTGCTGGGGGTTGTCCACCGGGTTGCTTGCCAGGACATCACATTTAGACCCAAGGACGATTCTACAAAATGTCTTCTAAATCATGAGTTTTCTGAAAAACCCCTGTTTCTATGTCAGTGTTTCTCAACTGTCAAAAATATGTTGTTCCAGGTGAGCCCCCACCCTCCCCCCCCCCAAAACAATAGCTAAAGTATAACATTATGCTTAAAACACCAAAAGGAGTTCCCGTCCTGAAAAGGGTTAAGAACTTTATCAACACTGAACTGACTCAGAGGTAATGCAGAGGTAAAATTCCTTCCCACCACAATGACTAGAGGTTTCTAACTCACCGTGGTGCATCCGGCTTGGCCAGGTGTTCTAACGAACACAACGGGTTACGTTTGCACAATATGTCGTCCACTGCTAAAGCCCCACTGTTTTAGCCTGTGCTCCTCAGAAAAATAAACCACCACTCCGTTGCATTGTCGTTAGCCCTGGTCCAGTGCATTAGCGAACTCGCCAACGCACTTTTTTTGAATAATGTTTAGTTTTCAATGTTGCAACACTTAAAATGATAGAATATGACATTTTAACGGTAATATCGTGGCGATATCACAACATTTGGCATAAATACCGAGATATTCAATTTGGTCCATATTGTGCAGCCCTAGCGGTGGGTGGGAAGCCAGACACTGGTTCCTTCCTACCGATTGGTCAATGGCACCCGTCGACACGGGATGTTTAACTAGGAGGAATATGCTGTTCCTCTCCTCGTATTACATCCTCCCAGACTGGTGAAGCTCCTCCCAGACTGGTGAAGCTCCTCCCAGACTGGTGAAGCTCCTCCCAGACTGGTGAAGCTCCTCCCAGACTGGTGAAGCTCCTTCGAGGGACCGCCGCGTCGGTAGTCCGACGCGGCGGTCGGTAACTAACGACCGACCGTCGGACTTACCGACCGGGCGGTCGGGTCAAATGGATTTCACCCTTACTGGCTCCTTCACTGGCAGGTGAAAAGAAACAGCAGGTATTAAGTCCATGTGTATCAGAGGAGGCATGTCGTTTTCAATACCATCCTTAGGAACACACACACACACGCACGCACGCACGCACACACGCACACACAAAATCAGGTAGCTGGTATTGGGAGAAAAATGGGGGGAAATTGACAGGTAGACAAAAGACAAGTAGACAGAATATACTTGGTAGATACTAGGTATCAAAAAGAGGGTGCATCTCTGAAGGTCTCCAGCTCTGCAACCATGAGGTCTGACTGGCTGATACATTGAACTGTATAGGAGATTTAAGGCATCGTTGTCCTTTAGCTTGGCAGGTTCTACACTGCTACATACCGCTAAGACAAAAACACACACACACACACAATGCTACAGTACAACAAAAGCCACACTGACGACATGTAACGTACTGGGACAGTCAAAGTATGAACAAGGGGCCAGTTCTTGAATATGAACGTTATTAAAGAGCCCAGACTGCAGCCCACACACACACCCTTCCCACGATAAAGACATCTGTGCAGAGTTGCGTTACCACACCCGTTTTCAAAAGGTAACAGAGAAAACAGAATTTCGGCACGATGCTCACAGTTAAAGGCTGGGATCCAGCTATAGCTAGCAAAATGCTGCGGTTTCCATCTTCATTAAACAGGAGGAAGGAGGAAACTACTAGCTACAAAGTAGACGTACAGAGAATTCAACCAAAACACACAGAGGAGGCTGACAGTTTGGTTTGATAGAAGTGATGCGATTGTCGTGCAAACCTTCCTCAGACCTAGGGCTCCATTTGTCACCGCTAAACCCCTTATCCCTAAACTTATTTGCCTTTTTTTTCCTATTTTGCAAAACATTTTTGAATAGTTAAAATGGCCAGTCTACATTGACACAAGTTAGTTGAACTATTCAAAAATGTTTTAAAAAAAAAAGAAGAAAAAAGGCAAAGAAGTTTAGGGATAAGGGGTTTAGCAGTGACGAAAATGGAGCCCATGTGTCAGCAGTATATCTGTCCTGGTGTCGCATGTCCATTTAATCACTTCCTGCATCCACACACCGAACACATAAACTACAATGCTAATAATAGAAATAAATATGCATTTCAGTACAAAACTCTTTCGAGTCCTTGAGTCATCTGGGCTCCATTTCCCTGATCCAGTCAGTATAGGAAAGGAGAGGAAGAAGCATAAGCGAGTAAAGCATCCGTTTCACTCCCCTCTCTAAGGAAGCCATTTTGGCTGGTAGCCAAACCTACCAGCAAGAATCTGGACCATAAAGACAACAATCCTCCTGAAATAACATGGGGTCTATCCTCTATACATACAGAATATCCCAAAGTGACCGTTCTAATTAGACACGATGCCAGCTCATTTCACAAAATGACCACAACATTAACCAGATAGAAGGGACCCAATTTAGTGGAATAACTTGGAATGGTTTGGGTTGGTTGGAGTGAAGGCTTACAGTACATAGTCACTGCGCCCTCTATGGTCCATGAGTGGAACAGCAGCGCTCTAATCCATTTTAGACCTGAAAAACGATTCTAAAAATGTATTCTAAATCATGACCGTTTTCTGCAAAACCCTATGTTTCTATGTCAGTGGTGCTCAAACAATTTTGTCAAAAATAGCAGACCTACAAGCTCGTAGCGCGGGAGCTTGTAGATCTGCTATTGTTCAATAGCTAAAGTATAACATAATGCTATAAACACCAAAAAGGATTCCCGCCCAAAATGGGTTAAAGTGGTGTCCTGCCACGAAAAGTGACTGGTGTATTGTGAGAGACCGATGGGTGTTTGAATTAAGCATTTTCAACTGAAGAAAACGTTGTTGACCCAAGTACAAAAAAAACGACACTCGACGCTATAGTCTCCAACAATAGCACAAATATCTACAGACAGCATAAATTTGGCCATCACAGTTGTTACTAGCAGCCATGTTAGGCACGCGGTCTTGCTCCATGGCCGTTGCTGAGTAACCAAGTGATTCTATGCAAGCTGATGTTTACAAAGTAGCCCATGTCACCATGGTGATCACTATGGTGATGCTATTATGGCGGGACACTGTTACACATTTACAGCTCAATAACCTACAGGACTCTGCATGCGTCTCTGTTCTCTCTGACAGGTACTGGAGATAAAAATGCTTTGGTTCTGGTTATCTAACCTGACTCCGCCAGATGGGGCAGCAGAGAGTACACTGTGTTCCCCCCTCCTGCTCCCATCTGGGAACTCTCAGGCAGACTTGATGCCCGGCCACAAAACGGCCTGGCCAATCAGCAGCAGCTAGAAGCTGCTGCTAGAAGTTGCTAGAAGCTGCTGCTGATTGGCCAGGCCGTTTTGTGGCCGGGCATCAAGTCTGCCTGAGAGTTCCCAGATGGGAGCAGGAGGGGGGAACCCAATGTACTCTCTGCTGCCCCATCTGGCGGAGTCAGGTTACTGGTTATCTCCCTCTCTCTCTCTCTCCCCAGATGCTGATTAGGTAGTAGTAGGCGGGATTTCAAAGGCACTATAGTGGATCTGATTGGACCATTCCCTGATCTGTCAATGTGGTTCTTGTTTGACTATCAATCTCAGCAGATGTGGGACAAAGCACATGATAAAGAGTTTGATTCCTGCACTCAAGAAGCGTTTGCTTCTCCTCACTGTGTTGTTGTTGTTGTTGTGGGTCTGAAAAACAGTTTAGCAACACTCTGATGTCACCAAAACATCCACAGTACTAGTGTGAATAAAACCCATTGTTTTTTTTGTGACTGTTCATTTCTTGACCTTGATGCCAATAATACAGTCACAGGCTGGGGGCGGGGGAGCTGTGATGATGACGCTCCTGTGGACTCTGGGAGGTCAAGAGCTCACATGTGAGGAGGTCAGACTGGTCAGATGGTGACCACGGTGGCCTGTGGCGGCAGCAGCAGCAGCAGAGGAAGGCAGACTGCAGAGAGCTGTAATCAGAATAGTATCATCATTTTAAATCCAAAATAAAAAAAGATGTCTGAAATATTAAAATATCATTTTAGGGTTTATGATTTTCTTTTTAGGATTTCACAGTACTACTCGTACAGTGAGGTCCCATATCCTGCCGGCCTGGCACAAGAGGGTGCCAAGTTGCAGCGACAACGTTGAGAAATATGTTCATGCCGTGAACTCTGCCGTGAATTCTGGGCGGGAACCCCTTTTTGGTGTTTTAAGAATTATGTTATACTTTAGCTATTGAAAAACAGCAGATCTACAAGCTCATAGCGCTGCACCGAGTGCCGCGCTACGAGCTTGTAGTTCTGCCATTTTTGAAAAATCGTGAAAATGTGTCGCAAATTTCGAATATATATCCTTTCAGAGCGTGACAGTTCTCAATATGGCCAAAGTATTTTTGTCCACCATTTGAATTTCAAGGACCCCCAGTTTGACATGCATTAGTCTACGGACCCCCATTTAATGGCATTTCTAATCTCTGGGACCCCAATTTATTTTGTAAAATCACTGTTAATTTAACTCTGAGAGTGTACAAATCGTTCCATTTGTACACTCTCAGAGTTACAGACCGATAAGGGTCCATTTGGTTCCAAACTATCATTTAGCTGGGGACCCCCTGGAACTCCCTCAAGGACCCCTGGGGGTCCCCGGACCCCACCTTGGGGAACCACTGCATTAGAAAACGTCTATTTCAGAGAGTAGATTCTACATTAGTTCAGTTACCTTATTAGGCGTCGCTGCTGTTCCTGTTCAATTCTCGGATTCCCTGAAGGATTCTCTTCATATGACCGACCTTGGTCACCCCCAGGTCCTACAAACACAATACAAGTTAGAGCAGTTAGGAAACATTGTGACGACAGCCAATACATAATATTATCTACACCAGCGGTTCTCAAAATGGAAACCAAGTCCAGAACCAAGTCTCTGGGTACCTTGAGGGGGTTCCAAATGGACCCTTGCTGGTTCTGTAACTCAGAGTATACACATGGAAACAAGACAAACACCTTACACCACTATTTAACAGCCAGTGTTGATTTAGGTGACTATGCCGAAACAAATGTTTGTCAACTTACACTTACACATTTTTTTTTAAATTAAATAAATTAATAAGCAAGCAAGCTATGATTACTAAGACTAAGACTAAATATATATTGACAATTTCGTCAACAAATATAAACTAGACAGAAATGTTAGGGCATGAGCAATCCGGGTACCCGATGGCAACACAAAGGAAAAAATAGTCTCGAGAGACTAGGTTGGAGAGATTCAGTAGAACTAAAAAAACTTAACCGATTGGTTCTGCTCGGGTATTGTGCTCTGAAAATAGCAGATCTACAAGCTCACAACGCTGCGACGCATTGTGAGCTTGTAGATCTGCTATTTTCAATAGATTTTGTACACATTTTGAACTTTTACTTTCAGTACTTTAAGTACATTTTGATGCCGATACTTTTGTACTTTTTCAATTCCATACTTGCCACCAAAATGTGGAACGCCCTACCAACTGTCATTAAGACATGCGAATCCCTTGACTCCTTCAAAACCGCTCTCAAAGGGCACCTACGGATGGCTGCAATTCGAAACTGGCCCCCGTAAAATCTGAATCCCCCCCCCCCGCCCCCCCCTTTTTTCTCCTCACTGTATATATTTCTTTTCCCTTTTTACCTCCTTTATGATGAATTCCTGTTCTGTCTATAGAAGTGTCTATTTGTACGTCTCTAAATGTTTTGATGATTTGAACATGGTGGACCCTATTGGAAACAAGTGTAATGCTTAATTGGGTCGTCCACTCACAGTTAACAGCCTTTGTATTGAGTTTGTGCTTGAAATGTACTGTAATTCTGCAAACTGTTAATACATTCTTCAATCAATCAATCAATACTTGTAACGAAGTAGTATTGGTACTTTTACTTAAGTAAAACAATCGAGTACTTTTTCCACCACTGATTATTTGTCTCTGTAGGACCCGTCGGGTCTAAGCAGCCACTGTATTAGCAGCACGGAGGACATGCAGAAATCGCTTCAGGTCAAAGATGTCCGTCTATACCTTCAGGTCCCGCCTCTCCAGCTGAATTAGCTCCGCCCCCCGGACGTCGTGACCAATGAAGATGTCTTTATACTCCTGGAGACAGATGAGCTCTAGCCACGCCCCCACCTCCTCCGTTCCCCATTGGGTAACTGTGACCACAGGAAGTGATTCAGACAATAGACAGAAAGGTGCACCCCAGAACCAAAAGAGAAAGAAAATAACAACCACCACAAGCCCGAGACAAAAACCTCATCTTGGACATAAAAACATTTTTATTTAACTTAAATAACACCAATAATTGGGTTATACGTTTCAAAATATATATATATAAATATAAATTTATATTTATCACACACCCAGCCTTTAAAAGGTAATAAGACTGTGTTGATTGATTTTCCAGCTGCCTTATGACCCCTAGGGAGGATATGGCTGCTGACCAATCACAGCAGCAGATCAATGGAGCATGGCAGAAGAGGGTCCAGCAACGAGAGGAAGCCACAGAAGTACAGTATGTACAGTACAGTTTATTATGCAACTGTTACATTGTAACAGTATGATATTTCATTGCAGTGATGAGGACTAACGTTAAAAAAACTATGTTAATTCATGTTCTAATTATACTATTTAGTAAGTAGGAAATGCATGCTTACATTAACGTTACTTAAGTTATTTAACCCATTCAAGACGCGAGGACGATTCTACAAATCACTTCTTTCAAGGCTTTTCAAAAATGTTCACATTTAAAACGGAAAGCTGTGTTTTTTTAACCGATCAAGAGCGTCGCTTCCCTTCAGGCTATGGGACGTAGCTCCATTACATGTTTTTCCCTTCAGGCTATGGGACGTAGCTCCATTACATGTGCGACGCCTTTGTTTGTCACAGAGAGACGGGCAGCAAAGCACCGTGGCTGATTTCCGACCTATAATGTTTTCAGATACATATGTTAGCGGTGCTGATTATGTTGAAAACGAGTAATACTCCCGTCTGGATGTCATCTTGAATGAGATTTAAAAACGTATCAGCTGTGTATGGAGGAACGCGCAGCAATTAGAATAACCCAGGTGAATGAAATCAAGATTCATTTGTATTCATGCGGGACTCGACACGTCATCACGCAGCACGTTTTTGCTCAACGGAATTTTATGGACTTTTGATAGAAAGAAACATAAAAAATGTCCCATTGTTTTGGCATAGATTATGATGATCTGCTCTAAAAGTGTGAAAAACGTATTTTTCATTTCCCCCATGTCTTTAAGCAATAAGCCCTGTTAAAATGCTCTTTTCTCATCACCTATCCCTGTGGATAATTATGGGTATGTGATAAACAAAAGATCACCATCAGGGCATTCATCACTGCCCGTTGGTGATCATTACTAGTGTACACGACTATCCTAGATTAATGTCTTACAGGTTTTTGACTCAGACAGAAAAAGAATCACCACAATGTCCCCCCCCATCAGTGATGAATGTGATACCCAGCTATATCACTAGAAGAAATCTGATCACAGTGCAGGACATTCAAGAAAGGTGATGGAGAGAGAGAGACAGAGAAAGAGACAAGAGACAAAGGCTGTGCAAGCATAATGTTACCTGGAAGAGTGAGAGAGGAGCATGTCTCTTTGTTTTTGTTGTTTTTGTCTTTCTTGAATTTCGGAACGAGACGGAACTTTCCACTACGGCGACTTTTATCTGCCAGAGGGCACTGTAGGACGGGACAAGGGAGTAGAAAGAGAGATGAACAGACACAGTATGAATACAAACTACTTCTACTAGCAATACTAGTACTACTTGTAGCATGCGGCAGTTACTATTGTCTACTTCTTTACTCATAGTAATACTACTAGTACTTCTTTTGCTAGTTGTACTAATAGTACCTATAGCGTCCTCTACCGATATTGACGTCAGAGTCAGACTCGGTGCTCCCCATACAGGGAGTATTGTCCGAAATCATCACTATTAGAGTCCACCGAGTCTGGATCCCCGTATGGGGAGTAGGGAGTAGGGAACAACCCTATGAATTCGAACGCAGCCTTGGTGTTCGTTTCAGCATTCATCTGGGGGGACGAATTCCCCATGCGTATGCAGCCTAGACCAAGGCTCGATCACACTAGTCCGTTCAGAATGAGAACAACAAGGCTTTCCGCCATGTGGCACAGAGTTCTAGCGTTTTACCTCATTGTCTCCTGGTTCTATCAGATGGTATAACCAGGGAACGTCAGCCAGTCTGCGGAGGTGCTGTCCCACTGGGGACAGAGCTGAACTCAACTGGTCCTGTTGGGGGGCGTCCAGCTGCTATACAGGCAGACGCACAAATAAGAGAATGAACAAGAGAGAGGGGAAAAAAAGTACTACATTTGAAGTTTTTACTTGGAGAGACACGTTCTCAGAGTGGCGTCTCCATTTTTGGGATTGTGCAATTGAACATTATTGTCAAACATTTTCCAAAAAGTAAAAAAAAAAGAAAAGGCAGATCTACAAGCTCACATCTCGCTCCACAATGTGGTGTGTTGTGAGCTTGCACATTTAATTTGACATGATTTTAAAGAGGTTAAATCAATGTCATGAGAATCTGTGGTATAGAACACGAATATCAAGGTTAAATTTTTGAGTGGTGCAACCACTCCAAGGAACAGCAATGTCTGTCCCTCCCTATGTCCCTATGTCCATCCCTATGTCCGTCCCTATGTCTAGGGTACCAGTAGGGGCAAAAGTGGCACTGTTGTGCTAGAAACAGAGAGAGAGATAGTGTTGCACTGGCCGGCACCCTGGGCGCGTTCCTGTTGATCTGGAAGTTCCGGGGACCCCCCCGGGGACCCCACACAGAGTTGCACCACTCAGTTCACATGGGTGTGATTTTTTTAATTGTCTTTATATTATTAAAATAAGGCAGGAATATGTCAAAATGTCACTGTAGAACAGAGTCCAATCAACATCCAAGGAGCAACCATTTTATATAATGTGCAATAATATGAGAGGAATGTAAACTTAAGTCATCCGTAAAAACAAGCGAAGACAAACGACGTACCATAGACATTTTCCCTGACAGCAGCAGTCCTGTTTCACTGTGGAGAGCTTTGACATTACTGACCATCTGGACCACCACACTGCAGCTGAGCACCTGGAGACACAGACAGCAGGGAGGGTTAGAGAGGCAGGGGGTGAAATCCCCTAAGGAGGGCACTTTTGGACAAAAATAGCAGATCTACAAGCTCACAACACGTCGCACTGCGACGCGTTGAGAGCTTGTAGATCAGCTATTTTTGAGGCGTAACCCAGCACTCTTTAGCTAGAGGAGATACGGGTTTTACGACATGGATTTCTAAACATTGGTCGAAAAAAAAACCAGTCGCAATGACTAACCAATCAGGAAGCAAAGGAAGGAAGGCAAATCGGCCAATTGCTGAGTGTCTGAATACCAAAAAAATAAAATAAATAAAAGGTCATTAAAATGTTGACACTGTATTATTGCTTATAGCAGCTTTAACTCAAACATATGGACAATATAACACATTTCGAGTTCGACTAATGACAAATTGCCAATTATAGTTTTTGACGACTAGAAATCATTTTGTTGCTATTAAAGACATTTGTTTGTATGTTCCATGCAGCTGTGATGAGACGCTTCGTACCCCAGAGTTCTTGGAGCTAGCATAAACCACGTCCATAGCTTTAGAGCTAGCGTTGACAGCGTGGGCCAACTCCTGTTCCAGAGCGGGATGAGACTGGGCCACCTCACGGATACTAACACACACACACACACACACACACAGTCACACACACACAATATAAAGTTGTTTTAATACAATGTCATCTCACACATCATAACCACAGGCTTCATATTTTCTTCCTAACTAATGGTCGATCATGACATTTAAAGCCAACTGTTAGGGCTGGGAAATTATAATGGAAAAAATATAAAAATCAATAACACCGCGCGCACACGCACACACACACACACACACACACTTTTACCTGTGTATAAGTGCTCCAGCAGCCTGTCCGAACAGAGCAATCTGATTGGCTTCTTCCTCTGACACAATCTCAGGCTGGGATTGGAGGGATGCTTGTGGGCGGGGGAACTCACATCTCTGTTTGTCTTCCCAGGACTTAAGAGTGCTCTCAAACGCCTGTAAACACCCACATGAAGCAGAGTAACTCAAACGCCACGCATTGGTATAATACAATATATCACAACCTCAATATGCCACAGAGCCATGGCATTGGTATAATACAATATATCACAACCTCAATAGCTGGGAAGGTATATTATGTAAAAAAATAAAAAATAAAACATAAAAATCCTGCACTTGTTGACTACTTTTAGATGTTTTGGCATGATGGTTAGGTATGGGCATAAGGTTTTAAAAAAAACATCGCAAACGAGTTGGGCTTGCCCCCTAGTGGTCCGTCCGTTTGCAATGAATGCATTATTAGATAGGTCAGTATAGTATAGGTCAGGATTCTGTTGTATGTTTGGTATGCTAAATAACATACAAAGATGTGTACTAGTACTGGTACTGGAAAGGCATCATTTACAAGATGGCGTCCACGATGGCTGCCGGGAGCTATGCAAACAGGCCACTAGAGGGCAAGCTCAACTCATTTGCGATCAAAAACTAGTTACCACTATGTTCTCCCCGTGTCGCCTAGAGCAGGGGTTCTCAACGTTTTTGGCCGGGGACCCCCGGAAATACTTTGGCAATGTCTCGGGACCCCCGCCCCGCCCCCTCCAGACCCCCAATATAAATTGACTGCTACAATAACCTTAATAATAGAGACAATACACCATAAATAAATACTGAAACCAGATATAATCATTAGGGAAGGTGTATGCATGTACTATGTGTACTATATGTAAACTCTTCATTTCCATTTTTCCAGCCATTCAGTTGCAAAAAAGAACATTTTTAAATAATTTGGGGACCCCCCCAAAATAATTCGGCGACCCCCCGAGGGGTTGAGAACCCCTGCCCTAGGGTAGGTACCCTCACAAAAAAAACATGCAGTAATCCTGATCTCTAAACTGCCTCCCCATGGCCAGCCGGGGCGCCTGATGGAGGGGAAAGGAACTGTTCAGAATAAAATGTTCCTTCCATGCGCTACGTCTGGCCGGGGAAATCCCCCCCCCCCCCCCCCTGTCAGGTGAAAAGAAGCAGCTTGGACTCCTCATGCATAGAAGGAAGCATGAGGTCAGTCCACCTCAGGAGCGCCCAGGATTTCATTACATAATTTGACACTGGGTGAAAAAATGGGTTGCAAAATGGTGGGATTAAAATTATTAGTTAGAAAAACAACAAAAAACTAGATTTTCTACATTTTCTGACTGGCTTTTCTCAAAATGGGACCTTTAATTAAATAACATGTTTTGTAAATCAGTTCTGATGTCATGCATTATTATATCCTACCCTTTTAACTCCTATAAATCAAGGCTTTCCTCCTAATACCTGACAAACTAAGACAAAATCTAAATAAAAAGAAAACTATAACTAGTCAATTCCTAAAACTAGTTATGCACTCATGATAAAACTAACTAAAACTCAAATTAAAACGAACAACAGTGGTCTGGCGGGTACTGACTCGGTCTCTGGTGAGGGTCTGAGTGCGGTTCTTGTGGACGATCTTAATGAATCCTGGAGGTTGAAGCCATGCCTCCCCGTCCACCTGCACAGGAACGCCTTCATCGCCCAGGATAGTGATCTTGACCGTACGACACTGCACACAGGAACAGACAGGTAGAGAGGACCGTTTAGTAGAGAGACACTTCTAGACACTACACACAGGAACAGACAGGTAGAAAGGACCGTTTAGTAGAGAGACACACAGGAAGAGACAGGTAGAGAGGACCGTTTAGTAGAGACACTACACACAGGAACAGACAGGTAGAGAGACAGTTTAGTAGAGACACTACACACAGGAACAGACAGGTAGAGAGGACCGTTTAGTAGAGACACTACACACAGAACAGACAGGTAGAGAGGACCGTTTAGTAGAGACACTACACACAGGAACAGACAGGTAGAGGACCGTTTAGTAGAGACACTACACACAGGAACAGACAGGTAGAGGACCGTTTAGTAGAGAGACACTACACACAGGAACAGACAGGTAGAGAGACACTACACACAGGAACAGACAGGTAGAGAGGACCGTTTAGTAGAGAGACACTTCTGGTCATTTTTTTTTGGGAAATAAATATTTGTACATTTAAAAACTGTGTACATTGGTGACTATAACTATAATCTACCTGATCTTGAGGCCTACAAAAAAGAAATGAAAAAAAAACTTAGTCAACTAGTACCAACAAGGTCGACTAGTTGATTTACTAGTTGACTAGTGTAATAGTCGACTAGTTGCTTAATGCCCTACCAGATACATACCTATAGTATACTGTACATACCTAGACAGACAGACAGACACAGACAGACAGACAGACAGACAGACAGACAGACCTGCGCGATGCGATGATGTTGTAGGTTGATAACTCTCGACACGGCCATCTGCATGCTGCCAAACACAGCAACCACCTCCAACACTTTATCATCAAACGATGGAGCAGTGAACATCTGGACAGATGGAGAGAGAGAGAGAGAGAGAGAGAGAGAGAGAGAGAGAGAGAGAGAGACAGAGAGAGACAGAGAGAGACAGAGAGAGACAGAGAGAGAGAGAGAGAGACAGAGACAGACAGAGAGAGAGAGAGAGAGAGACAGAGAGAGACAGAGAGAGACAGAGAGAGACAGAGACAGACAGAGAGAGAGAGACAGAGACAGAGAGAGAGAGAGAGACAGAGAGAGAGACAGAGACAGACGTAGAGAGAGAGAGAGAGAGAGAGAGAGAGAGAGAGTGAGAGAGAGAGACAGAGAGACAGAGAGAGACAGACAGAACAGGGGTTGATATTAACCACTTGAACCCCAGCATTCTTATTCTGGGGAGGGTGGGGGGGGGGGGGGGGGGGGGGCAATCGATCTGACACATGCTCCGTCGGGCCATCACACGGCTAGCACTTTCAATATTATATAGCACGTCACGTGACACTGATCATACCCTGTATCGCTTTTTCAACCTCATGCCATCAGGACAAAGCTTGCCATTCAGTTTTAGTAGTGTGTTGTCCCCTCAGCTATCCCGGCATTAAACAAACCTCATGTTTTTGGGTGTTTGAACAGACCGCCTGCCTCAAAATGCATGCATCAATAATAGGCTATGATCCATCTTCTAAACAGGTAAGGACTAGTATTATTAATCTTATCAACTGCAGCTCAAAGTATGCAAAAGCTACCTACCTAGTACCTACTAGGGCATTCACTAAAAAAAAATCGATTTATCGATTTCATTAACACAAGTCGATTCAGATTAGGAGAAGTCGAAAGTTGAAAAAAAAAAAAGTTTTCCCCATATCATATTGTTTGCTCTATGTGTGCGTGTGTACAGAATTCAAACTGTAGCATTGATTATTGTCACGGACATGAGTCATTATTTCCCTTTGCATATGCACCGGAGCGCACTCGCCTATTAGTTTGCATTGCATTCAGAACGCGCCCTTAATTAAAAAACAACTGCAGCTGTGGCTCTCAGCGCGCGGTGTCCCACTATTGACTGGCTGAATTTGAATTTTTGAACTGTGCTGTGTCAGAGAAGTAACAGATAGAAGCGCGGAAACTTTATCCCCAAACGATATCCCCCTCACCTCCGTGCTGGAAATAAAACGTCTGGCTTTCCGAGGCTACATCCGTGGTGACGCATGAATTTCTGGTTTAGCTTTACGCGCGGGGCACATCATATGAACCTCTCCGTCTCCGGTCAGTGCGGGTTGTTGTTTATTTGCATGGCTCAGAAAATAAGTAACAAACTAACATGAGAACGTTATCGAGTTGGAGGAGGAGGAGAAGGTTCACGTGGAAGGTAATGCAGATTGTATTCTGATGATGTGCCAAACTGCTGCTGGCTGCTGTGATGATAATATATAGACTGCCAGTGTTAATGTTATATTTTGTATTGTGTTCCCGGGCCGCTGTGCTGCGCGCTGCTGCTGGCGCTGTGTGCCAATGATGCCCCCTCTCCTGTTGTGTTCTCTATTCTGGTCTGTGTACCAGTGTGCGACGCACACACCGTTTAGTATTTACTATTATAGTTTTATGTTTTGATAATCAGCGCTTTGCCATATAGATGATACATACACTGTGCCATATTGGAGAGGCCACTGTGTGTGTGCACAGTGCTTTGTTTGACATGCTCCGTATTTGAGCGCGCTGTTAACTGCAGTGGCCAATGAGGTCGCTCCAATGAATGGCAGCGGCTATTCTATGTTCACGTACGGCTACCATCCCCCCCTTTACGCACGCACGCACACCACCCCACCCCCATTTCCCCGTAGACTAGAGGGACGAGAGAGAGAGCGAGTGGGGAGATAGTATAAAGAGGAAGATTGAGAGACATTTGAGGTGCTTTTGAACCAAGTCTATTATACGTTATTGGTTTAGAGCAACTCATGACGTGAATCCATTGCCAGCCAAGTCTGTGCATGAGTCTCAGATGTAGTCACCACACCTGCCATGAGTCTCAGATGTAGTCTCTACACCTGCCATGAGTCTCAGATGTAGTCACTACACCTGCCATGTCTCAGATGTAGTCTCTACACCTGCCATGAGTCTCAGATGTAGTCTCTACACCTGCCATGAGTCTCAGATGTAGTCACCACACCTGCCATGAGTCTCAGATGTAGTCACCACACCTGCCATGAGTCTCAGATATAGTCTCTACACCTGCCATGAGTCTCAGATGTAGTCTCTACACCTGCCATGAGTCTCAGATGTAGTCTCTACACCTGCCATGAGTCTCAGATGTAGTCACCACACCTGCCATGAGTCTCAGATGTAGTCACCACACCTGCCATGAGTCTCAGATGTAGTCACCACACCTGCCATGAGTCTCAGATGTAGTCTCTACACCTGCCATGAGTCTCAGATGTAGTCTCTACACCTGCCATGTCGGTTGACCAACACAGGTGTTTACATGCTTCTGATTGGCATACATGGAACTAATGTTCTACAATGTAGAACATTAGTTCCATGTATGCCAATCATAGAGAGAGAAATAAACAGACACATACAAGGTGACCCGTAAAGATTTAGTTCTCTTGTTTTTTTGTAGCTTATGTCAGCTGTCCCCACATCATTTGATATGAGGGTTTTGTTGGTGCATTATGCACAATAAGAGAGTCAGTGTTGTTTTTGTCGACTAAAACTAAGAAAAATGCTCGTCGACTACCTTTTTTCACTGACAAAAACTAAATGGAAACTAAATAAAAACTAAGCTACGATGACTAAAACCAAGACTAAATATACTGACAATTTTGTCGACAAACAAAAACTAGACTAAAATGTTAGAAAGGGACTAGAGGACAAGAGATCCAGTAAAAGTCATTTTACACTTGGTCTGCATGCTGCAAATAGCTGATCTACAAGCTCACAGCACGTCGCACTGCGACGCGCTGTGAGCTTGTAGATCGGCTATTTTCAGCAAGTCTAAAAACACTCATTACAATGGCATCAAGGCCCGCCAAAATACATTTTAGTCGACTAAATCAACTGTAGATTTAGTCGACTAAAATAGTATGATATTTAGTCGACTAAAACTAGAATAACACTAAAACATTCCAGGTGACTAAAATGTGACTAAAACTAAATGAAAACTATTCAAGAGACTATGACTAAAACTAACTAAAAACTAAAATGGAAATTTGCTGCCAAAAACAACACTGGCAGAGAATATACTTCTCTTCTCCTTTGACCCAGAGAGGTACAGTACATACTAGGGCATTCACTTCTAGTCATTTTTACTAGTTGACTAGTTGCCTAGTTTACTAATCGACTAGTTGTTTAACTACCTATTATTATTATTTTTTTTATAAATATTTTTTTTCTTATCAACTAGTACCAACAAGGTCGACTAGTGGATTTACTAGTCGACTAGTAAACTAGTCGACACTAGACTAGTAAACTAGTCGACTAGTTGCTTAATGCCCTAGTACATACTGTAGTTATTGATGGGAGATTAATGGGCAAACACATCGGTATCGGCAGATATTGGCCTTGAACCAATTAATCGGTAAAATAATATCGGATTTAGCAGATATTTAATTTTATTATAATTCTGTTGAAAAGTAAATTAAAAAAAGCCTGAAAATAGCCTTTTGCGATGATGAAGGCTGCACATTATACCAGTGTTTTCTGGGGAAGCTTTCGAAAGAGTCAATAGTTGGAACATAAAAATAAAAATAATACTACATTCAAGCTGTTGATGTTGGGATGTGAGCAAACATTTCAATAACGGTGCATCCCTAGTTTTGGAACAGAGGCATTGCTTTTTTCAAATTCAGCCTTTTTTTTTTTATATATATTTTTAAATACAGAATGAGATCATATCGACATCGGTTATATCGGTTATCGGCCATAATTGCAATTAATTATATCGGATATCGATATCGGCCAAATTGTCTCATCGGCACATCCCTAGTGTAGACAGTAACTTACATCATCCTCCTTCGTTCCTCCCCAGAAGTTGGTCCCTCCTGCATAGCTGGGAATGTTCAACACAGCAATGCCCTGTAGACTGGGCAACGGAATGGGACGACCATCACACTGCATGCACACACGCACACACACACACAGTTATTGTACATGTTAAAGGGGAGTTTCGCACAAGCTGTTTTCTTTAACTTGTAGATCTGCTATTTTTGAAAAATCGTGAAAATGTGCCTCATGTCTTTGAATATATATTATTACAGAGTGAACATTTTAACTTGAATCTTTGCTTCTGGGGAGGTCCCTGGAACAACATATTTTCAGATGGGGGGGAGGAGGCATATTACATATAATTTCTGGGGTCCTTGACATGAAATATTGAGCACTGATACTGACCACTGATACTGACCATATTGACCACTGATACAGAAACATAAGGTTTTTTCAGAAAACTGTCAGGATTTTGAAGACATTTTTTTAATTTCGACGTCAGGCCTAAATGTGTTAAACACCCGTTGTCTCCTTACCTCGAGTAGAACCCTCTGTTCCAGGTTCTTGTAGGTTCTGTGTAGCAGCTCCCTGGTACCCAGAACACCATACCACATCATGTTCTTAGTGCGACTCCTGAACGCACACACACACACACACACACACACACACACACACACACACACACACACACAAGTGCCATATGATCGAACCCTGTACACTCAAGACACTTGCTCCATATATGGCCAATACAGAATTCATTCCATACACTGTATGTTGATCTGGCACTCCAGAATATCTCGTACTTGGCACCCAAAGAGAAAGGGACATTACACCCATAAGGCTGATTCATACACTGCATTTATCCAAGACATGATTGATTGACTACTTTATTAGTCAGAAATGTGAACAGCACAAGGTACAGTAAGACATTAAAGCTAAAGCATAACACAAAAAAAACCTCCTGGGAACTTGGTTACATTGTGGTCCTATGTAATAATCCCTAAAAATATAAATATACAACATTATCATTACCTGCATTTCTCTGGGTGTTCATCTCTCTTGTTGTTGAAATCCAGAGAGATTTTTGCATCCAGACCAATGCCAAAGTAGTTATTCATCACGCACTTTTCTGTATAGCAGTCTCTGCAATGGAACAGAGTAAATTACAGTAGAATACATGAACAGCACAACAGAAATAGAATGTGCAAATGATGTAAAGGCCTGTGATAAAAGCGTGATGGACTTACATGTTGTCAGGGTCATAGTTGAAAGGGTCTGCGTTGACCAACAGTCGGCTGATGAAGGAACTACTGGACAGAGAACCTGATATACCTGCCCTGAGACCTGCGCACATGTACAAACAATCTGGTGTTAAGCACTGGAGTCAGCTGGTGTAATTCAGTTAAATCGGCTGGTTTTATTCTGTGAAATCCGATTATTTTAATCAGTGAAATCAGCTTGTTTTAATCAGTGAAATAAGCTTGTTTTCATCAGTGAAATCAGCTGGTTTTAATCAGTGAAATCAGCTGGTTTTAATCAGTGAAATCAGCTCGTTTTAATCAGTGAAATCAGCTCGTTTAAATCAGTGAAATCAGCTCGTTTAAATCAGTGAAATCAGCTCGTTTAAATCAGTGAAATCGTCTGGTTTTAATCAGTGAAATCAGCTCGTTTAAATCAGTGAAATCAGCTCGTTTAAATCAGTGAAATCGGCTGGTTTTAATCAGTGAAATCCGCTCGTTTAAATCAGTGAAATCAGCTAGTTTAAATCAGTGAAATCGGCTGGTTTTAATCAGTGAAATCAGCTGGTTTAAATCAGTGAAATCAGCTGGTTTAAAGCAGTGAAATCAGCTCGTTTAAATCAGTGAAATCAGCTCGTTTAAATCAGTGAAATCAGCTCGTTTAAAATCAGTGAAATCAGCTCGTTTAAATCAGTGAAATCGGCTAGTTTTAATCAGTGAAATCGGCTCGTTTAAATCAGTGAAATCAGCTCGTTTAAATCAGTGAAATCGGCTGGTTTTAATCAGTGAAATCAGCTGGTTTTAATCACTGAAATCAAATGGTGTAATCAATGTAATTCAGCTGATCTTAATCGATTAAATGAGCTGCGTGATATCAGTGAAACGAGCTGGTGATAATCAGTGAAATCAGCTGGTGATAATCAGTGAAATCAGCTGGTGATAATCAGTGAAACTACAGCTGGTGTTAATCAGTGAAACTACAGCTGGAGTACTGTTGAATTAGAATGAAACTCTGAACACTGTCATAATCCAATAGAGCAAGTCTGAACACTGGTCTAAATAAAACAAAAATACAAAAGGAGAATAAAATTAGTTCTTAATGGGATAGAGAAGGAGAAGGAGGTCTTACTGGGATAGAGAAGGAGGTCTTACTGGGATAGAGAAGGAGGTCTTACTGGGATAGAGAAGGAGGTCTTACTGGGATAGAGAAGGAGAAGGAGGTCTTACTGGGATAGAGAAGGAGATGGAGGTCTTACTGGGATAGAGAAGGAGAAGGAGGTCTTACTGGGATATAGAAGGAGAATGAGGTCTTACTGGGATAGAGAAGGAGAAGGAGGTCTTACTGGGATAGAGAAGGAGGTCTTACTGGGATAGAGAAGGAGGTCTTACTGGGATAGAGAAGGAGAAGGAGGTCTTACTGGGATAGAGAAGGAGGTCTTACTGGGATAGAGAAGGAGGTCTTACTGGGATAGAGAAGGAGAAGGAGGTCTTACTGGGATAGAGGAGGTCTTACTGGGATAGAGAAGGAGGTCTTACTGGGATAGAGAAGGAGAAGGAGGTCTTACTGGGATAGAGAAGGATAAGGAGGTCTTCCTGGGATAGAGAAGGAGGTCTTCCTGGGATAGAGAAGGAGGTCTTACTGGGATAGAGAAGGAGGTCTTACTGGGATAGAGAAGGAGGTCTTACTGGGATAGAGAAGGAGGTCTTACTGGGATAGAGAAGGAGATGGAGGTCTTACTGGGATAGAGAAGGAGGTCTTACTGGGATAGAGAAGGAGAAGGAGGTCTTACTGGGATAGAGAAGGAGAAGGAGGTCTTACTGGGATAGAGAAGGAGAAGGAGGTCTTACTGGGATAGAGAAGGAGGTCTTACTGGGATAGAGAAGGAGGTCTTACTGGGATAGAGAAGGAGGTCTTACTGGGATAGAGAAGGAGGTCTTATTGGGATAGAGAAGGAGAAGGAGGTCTTACTGGGATAGAGAAGGAGAAGGAGGTCTTACTGGGATAGAGAAGGAGGTCTTACTGGGATAGAGAAGGAGGTCTTACTGGGATAGAGAAGGAGAAGGAGGTCTTACTGGGATAGAGAAGGAGGTCTTACTGGGATAGAGAAGGAGGTCTTACTGGGATAGAGAAGGAGGTCTTACTGGGATAGAGAAGGAGAAGGAGGTCTTACTGGGATAGAGAAGGAGGTCTTACTGGGATAGAGAAGGAGGTCTTACTGGGATAGAGAAGGAGGTCTTACTGGGATAGAGAAGGAGAAGGAGGTCTTACTGGGATAGAGAAGGAGAAGGAGGTCTTACTGGGATAGAGAAGTACAAACAATCTGGTGTTAATCACTGGAGTCAGCTGGTGTAATTCAGTTAAATCGGCTGGTTTTATTCTGTGAAATCCGCTTGTTTTATTCTGTGAAATCCGCTTGTTTTAATCAGTGAAATCCGCTTGTTTTAATCAGTGAAATCAGCTTGTTTTAAATCAGTGAAATCAGCTGGTTTTAATAAGTGAAATCGGCTGGTTTTAATCAGTGGAATCAGCTGGTTTTAATCACTGAAATCAAATGGTGTAATCAATGTAATTCAGCTGATCTTAATCGATGAAATGAGCTGCGTGATATCAGTGAAACGAGCTGGTGATAATCAGTGAAATCAGCTGGTGATAATCAGTGAAATCAGCTGGTGATAATCAGTGAAACTACAGCTGGTGTTAATCAGTGAAACTACAGCTGGAGTACTGTTGAATTAGAATGAAACTCTGAACAATGGCCGCGGTTACATGCAGGCTGATCATTCCGAATAAATACTTCCGAATAAAATGCATCCGAAGTAATGTTTTTTGCTGCGTGTTTACATGGGAAATGGTCATTCTGAATGAGCGTTTACAAGGAGATGTGATATAAGACATGATACATGTTAATTCACGTGAAGAGAGAGAGAGAGAGAGAGAGAGAGAGAGAGAGAGAGAGAGAGAGACTGTTGAACACACACACACACACACACGCCTAGCCCCATATGTGCCCTCTCCCTACAACACACGCCAAGCGTTGTAAGCGCTGATCTACAGGCTGACAACGTGTCCCATCTGTACATCGCATAAAGCATATAATGCATAGCTTATCTGCACGATACACCATCGCCGCATCATTATGGCATAAAGTAGGCTACCAATTGGGTGTTTAATACTAGATTGATTGCAGGCAGCTGGTCATCAATACAATTAAACTGCAAAGCCGTTATGTTTCATGACGTTTTGGTTGCAACTTGGAATAGGCAAGTTATAAAAGTTTAAAGGGATAGGATGGACATAGGATAGCGCGATAATAGCGTATTCTTGGGACTGTGTGTGTGCGTGTGTGTGTGAGAGAGAGATTACTGAACAGCGGACTGACGGGATTTCGTCCTCTCTCTCCTCCGTCTTTCTGTGAGTCCCCCGATGCACTTAGCCTACAGTAGCATGAAGCATCCAGATACATATAGGCTGGCTATATAACCTATAGGCCTTTCAAACATGTTTGAAAATTATCAGAGTGATACCCAACTCGGGACGGTTGGATCTTTGAACACTCACAGATCAGGGGGATCATCACCACTGCTGCTGCTGCTCCACGTTTTTTTTGTGTGGATTTCGGATCTGCAAAATGCACGAAATAACGCGCTCTATGTGCAAACTCCTCGGCGCGCCTTGGATATGAGCGCCTTGGAGTTGGAGCGCCTTGGAAATGAGCATGCTCAGAAAGACCAGAATGAATTTACATCCGAAGCAGTGTATACATGAGTCCAATTTTCTTTCAATCGCATTGAACATCGGAATAATCCGGCCAGTGACATCGGAATGGTTTTTAAATCGCATCGAGCATTTTCATTCGGATTTAAGTTTTTGTAGGTGTTTACATGACAACGTTTAATAGGATTTAACTTCTATTCGGAATTAAGAGGGGTTGAAAGACCTCATGTAAACGTACCCACTGTCAGAATCCAATAGAGCAAGTCTGAACACTGGTCTAAATAAAACAAAAATACAAAAGGAGAATAAAATTATTTCTTAATGGGATAGAGAAGGAGAAGGAGGTCTTACTGGGATAGAGAAGGAGGTCTTACTGGGATAGAGAAGGAGGTCTTACTGGGATAGAGAAGGAGAAGGAGGTCTTACTGGGATAGAGAAGGAGGTCTTACTGGGATAGAGAAGGAGGTCTTACTGGGATAGAGAAGGAGGTCTTACTGGGATAGAGAAGGAGGTCTTACTGGGATAGAGAAGGAGGTCTTACTGGGATAGAGAAGGAGAAGGAGGTCTTACTGGGATAGAGAAGGAGGTCTTACTGGGATAGAGAAGGAGGTCTTACTGGGATAGAGAAGGAGAAGGAGGTCTTACTGGGATAGAGAAGGAGGTCTTACTGGGACAGAGAAGGAGAAGGAGGTCTTAATGGGATAGAGAAGGAGAAGGAGGTCTTACTGGGATAGAGAAGGAGAAGGAGGTCTTACTGGGATAGAGAAGGAGAAGGAGGTCTTACTGGGATAGAGAAGGGGAAGGAGGTCTTACTGGGATAGAGAAGGAGAAGGAGGTCTTAATGGGATAGAGAAGGAGAAGGAGGTCTTACTGGGATAGAGAAGGAGAAGGAGGTCTTACTGGGATAGAGAAGGGGAAGGAGGTCTTACTGGGATAGAGAAGGGGAAGGAGGTCTTACTGGGATAGAGGATCTTGGTGTTGAGCATCGGCATATTTTCCCTACTTCCTGTCTGGGCAGGAAGGGATGCAGAGCTGCCCAGGGACAGGCTTCCCTTGCTGATGAGCTTCTCACAGGGTGACTTATTGACTACAGACAGACAGACAGACAGACAGACAGACAGACAGACAGACAACAGATTTTAGGTTGGTTTCCTTTGTGGAGACAGTATCTAGGCAGATAATTCTAGCAAACTCCAACTCTTTTACCGCCGAGATCGCCTGCTGGTCCAAACACCCTCCTCGCCTTTTGACGCCTATTTTAATATCAATTTATTTACAGTTCACAACTTGTGTTCTCCACGTGCTCATAACACTGCGGTTCGGTTGCGATGGAATAAACAAGAATTAATCACATAGTGATATAATGGTCAGGTGAAAGAATCGATGTCTCCGTTGTGTTCTGTTCTCCCCTCCATATTAGAATGATTATTGTAGTAACGTGTATGTTTGTGTGTCACAACCTTGCGCTTCGCGGCCGTTTGCGTGCGCTGTCTGCGCTGTCTCCGTTGTGTTCTCCCACCCCCCAAATAGGTTTTCAATGTAATGAGTCCCGGGATGCAGGGTCTTGCAAGTCTTTTAGATGAGTCCCAGGGACATTTTATGAGTCCCACTTCAACAACGTTAGGAGTCATATTTTGCCATTTTTACAAATTGCAGCATTTAACTTGAAGCACTCGGCCCTACTGGTGTGAGACTTAATGGGCATTTAACTCCCATTTCATTTTATATGGTTATAATGTGGTTGTATTCATGTAGAAAACAGAAGAAGAAATGATTATTATAACTAAAGCTAGCAAAATAAACTAGAATAAAAAACAAGCACCCGGAAGAACGGTCTACTTCCGAGCGCTCAATGTTAAAGCCCCAGCTGCACGGGGTTTCCTTCGTCATAACTCCACGGGTCCGCCTGCAGTCCCCTCTCTGACCAGCAGGGCCGAGTAGTGCTTCGACGTTGGGAGAGCCTCACTGGGGGCCTTGAGAGGCACCGGCGCCCGTCCGCTTGTCATTGTCAATAGCAATATCTGAACGCGTGAATCTGTTTTACGCTTTGGGGACACAGTATAACGCTATGGGGACACAGTATAACTCTATGGGGACACAGTATAACTCTATGGGGACACAGTATAACTCTATGGGGACACAACAGCGACACAAACAGTAGGACCCGGAAGTATATCCGGAGGGGGGCGCTTACGTCACGGCTAAAATACTGCATATAAAATGACTGGCTGGTGGTCCTGGAGTACACAATTCAGACACCAGATGGGGGGTGTTGGCGGTAAATGAGTTGAAGAGTCCAAGGCAGAATACTGATTCATGCCAATTTTTAATTACGCATACTGAAATATTTTGAATGTTGATATTGGCATTTGGCCCTGTAAATTGCTGTTGTCCTATATCTTGCGTCATTGTTCAATGCTGGCACTTTCACCAGAACCACCAACCAGTGTTGTTTTCGTCAACTAAAACCAAGACGAAAAATGTTCGTCGACTACCTTTTTCCACTGACGAAAACTACATGGAAACTAAATTAAAACGAAGCTATGATGACTAAAACTAAGACTAGATATGTTGACAATTTCATCAACAGATAAAAACTAGAGTAAAATGTTAGGAAGGGACTAGTGGACAAGAGATCCAGTATACGTCATTTTACATTCGGTTGCATGCTGAAGATGGTCTGATCTACAAGCTCACAACGCGTCGCAGCGCGGATATTTTCAGCAAGTATAAAATCAGCCATTACGACGGCATCAAGGCCCGCCAAAACACATTTTAGTCGACTAAATCACCTGTAGATTTTGTCGACTAAAATCTTATGACATTTAGTCGACTAAAACTAGACTAACACTAATACATACATACATACATGTGACTAAAACTAAATGTAAACTATTCAAGTGACTAAAAAAACACCCATGGGCAGAGTGTGAGAGTGAGTGCCTCGCTGGTTTCGGTTTGACTGACCTCTGCGTGCCGTGGCGTGGCCCCGTGTGGAGCCACTGTAGGACGAGCGAACAGACACTTTGTCCACTTCCTCCTCCTCGTCCTCGTCCTCCACCACCTCGTCCTGCTGCAGCGGACCTCCCACGGCCAACGAGAACACATCCTGGGTCTGAGCATTCTGCTCGTCCACCGCTGAGAGAGAGAGAGACAGGGAACAATCAGACAGTAGTAGACTGTATACACTTTGAGAAGCAATGCTGGTTCTCAAAGTGGCAGAGCCTTCAGAAGGCTCCATCGGGGTCCCCTAGCACAGGGGTTCTCAACGTTTTTGGCCGGGGACCCCCAGAAATACTTTGGCAATGTCTCGGGACCCCCGCCCGCCCCCTCCCGACCCCCAATATAAATTGACTGCTACAATAACCTTAATAATAGAGACAATACACCATAAATAAATACTGAAACCAGATATAATCATTAGGGAAGGTGTATGCATGTACTATGTGTACTATATGTAAACTCTTCATTTCCACTTTCCAGACATTCAGTTGCAAAAACAAACAAAAAAAACCCTTTTTATTTATTTTTTTGAAAATAATTTGGGGACCCCCCAAAATAATTTGGCGACCCCCCGAGGGGTCGCGACCCACGGGTTGAGAACCCCTGCCCTAGCACAGTGGTTCCCAAACTTGTTCGTGTCAAGGACCCCCAAATCAACATTTATTAGGCCACGGACCCCCCATTTGAAAACATATGCAGTGACCCCGATAAGGGAGGATTTGTACAGCTCTAGCAGTGATTCCGAAACATATTAATTTCAAGGACCCACCAGTTTCACACGCATTATGCGACGGACCCCCGATTTAATAGCATTTCTATCTCTGGGACCCCCAATTTATATTTTAAAACCGCTGTAAATTTAACTCCGAGTTACAGATCCATAAGGGTCCATTTGGTTCCTAACTATCTCTAATTGAGCTAGGTACCCCCTGGAACTCCCTCAAGTACCCCTATGGGTCCCCAGACCCCACTTTGGGAACCAATGCCCTAGCAAATTGTGTTAACTTAACATAAAAAAAATCATGTCTGTCCGACTCACCTTTCTCTGTGTGCTCAATAATTTGCCTGATGGCCTTCTTCAGGCTGTTTGCTCTCAACATCAGCTGTTCTCTGGGTTTAAACATGGCCGCCGCCGCCGCTGCCGCCGCAGAAGAAGAAGAAGTAGTGCAGGGAGGTGCGCGAGGGGGCGGCGTGGGGCAGTGCGGAGGAGGACAAGACAGAAGAGGGACACTACTCTCCACCTCTGGCTCCTCCACAATGGTGGGGGGAGGAGGTGCAGGGGCCATGGGCAGCGGTGGGGGCGGAGGAGGAGGAGGAGGAGGTGGTGGTGCAGGGAGGAGGACAGCGGAGGAGGCCTGCGCCTCCTCGCTCAGTGTCTTCAGGAGGGAGTCCAGTTTCTCCTTCAGGACGACACACTGCAGAGAGGAGGAGACGCAGAGACATGTATACCTCCTCGCGTTTATACGCCTGAACAGATACAGAGGCATGTCGCGTTGACGTGAATGATTTACTAATCTCACATATTAGCCATTATGTATTTTATTATTATTGTTGTGCCATTTTTCTTCCTGTTTTTTGGCAAGCATCTCCTTCTACTGATTAGAGGTGTTACTGTATAGAGCGTCGCAGTCCTCCCCCCCCCCCCTCGAGAGACCCGGAGCCGTTCATTTTCCTCAGACTTTAAAAAAATTATATATTTAAAGACGTTTACGCCGTGGACAAAGCCAACTGGAGTTGTGACAAATCATGGCAATACACACAATGTTTTGGGCCGAATAAATAATTAGATCACTTTGTGATTATTTGCTTGGTCCAAAATATTGTGTTTGTTGTCATGATTTGTCACAACTCGAGTTGGCTTTGTACGACGCTTAAAAAGGTCTTTAAATAAATACTTTTTGAAATGTCGATGGGGAAAATGCATTGGGAATCATTTCCTGGGCCTGGCGTCGTCATGAAAGGGGGCGGGACTGCGACGCTCTATAGATAGACCAACATGTATTTATGTGTAATATGGTTGGTTGTATTTATTTATTATTGATTTATTTAGTTTCTCCTCAGCCGACCTCATAACACGCTACAGTACCTTTTCACAGCACCATGATATTGGGGTGCATGGTGAGCCTCTCTACAGCTAAGCCACTGCATCCCCTGACCCAATGGTACAACAGTTAACAAGCCAAGAGACTATCATCACTGTTAACATCCTGAAAAAATATGCAAATAACATTTATTGTTTTGATGTTTTGAACATTTTCATAATCTTGCCACCACCACCACCACCACCTGTGTACTTCGGTTTTAACTGTGCTTTAATATTGTGTTTATTTTAACTGCGTTTTAATGTGTTAACTGTGTTTTTATCGTGTTGTATGGAGATGTTTCGTTACCTTTTTGGCCATGAGGTCACATTCATCCGAGCTCTCCGTGTTCTTCTCGTACGCCTTCCCAACGCGTGCTACAAAATCCTTCACTGTCTCACACAGCACCCTGAGAACACACACACACACACACACACACACACACACACACACACACACACACACACACACACACACACACACACACACACACACACACACACACACACACACACACACACACACACACACACACACACACACACACACACACACACACACACACACACACACACACACACACACACACACACACACACACACACACACACACACACACACACACACACAACAGTATAGAATAGTCAACAATCGATCAATTCATTACAGTGAGACAGGAATTGAGACAGAGAGAAATACGCACTTGGCAGAGGAGATCACCACAGAGTGCTGATCTGAGGTCAGGATTTTGGACAGATGAGCTGCTACTGAATCCTCATAGGTCAGAATGTGTTGAACCTGGAGCAAAACAATCAGACCGGGAATAATGTACTGGGGCACTATTATGTTATGTCATGTTGTCAATTTGAACTGGAACATGTACTGAATAAGGTCGCGAATACAAGCGGCCCGAAATTAGTTTTCTTCGACGGGTGGCTGACATCTCCCTTAGAGATAGGGTGAGAAGTTCAGTAACACGAGAGAGACTCAGAGTAGAACCACTGCTCCTTCGCCTGGAAAGGAGCCAGCTTAGGCGGTTCGGGCGCCTCTCGGGCGTCTCCCTATAGGGAGGTCCTCGACACACGTCCCACTGGGAGGAGACCCCGGGGCAGACCAAGGCGCAGTTGGAGGAAACACATCGATGTACTGGTGGTGACTGTGTAGCCTACTATTATGTACTGGAGACGCGTATGTTGTCAATATGAACAGGAGCATACTGTAGAACAGTGGTTCCCAAAGTGGGGTCCGGGGACCCCTGGGGTCATTTATATGGGGTAATTTATATGGGGTCATTTAGTTTGGTTCCAAACTAAATGATAGTTTGGAACCAAATGGATCCTTATGGGTCTGTAACTCAGAGAGTGTACAAATGGAACCAAATGGACCCGTTAGGGTCCATTTAACTCTCAGAGTTAAATTGCGGTCCCAGAGATAGAAATGCCATTAAATGGGGGTAGGTAGACTAATATGCATATCAAACTAGGGGTCCTTGAAATTAAAATGGTTGAGAATCACTGCTAGAGACGTACAAATCTTCTCTTATGGGGGTCCGTAGTGTATATTTTCTAATAGGGGTCCACAGGCTAATGAGTGTCAATTCGGGGGTCCTTGGCATGAAAAAGTTTGGGAACCACTGCTGTACATGCCTAAAATAAATGCTCTATTCAAAATAGCTCCCTTTGTTCATCTCCCTTTGTTCGGGCGGCTGTGGCTCAAGAGGTAGAGCAGGTCGTCCAATGATCCATGGGTCGGCGGTTCGAATGTCGAAGTGTCCTTGGGCAGACACTGAACCCCAAATTGCTCCCGATGTGCTGGTTGGTACCTTGCATGGCTTCCGCCGCAATCGGTGTATGAATGTGTGTGTGAATGTGTGAATGTAATGCACAATCTCTGTAAAGCGTGGGTATATAAATGCACCATTTACCATTTATCTATCTACACTACAGATTCACAAACAAACTAATCACACGGTAGCTATGGGAATGGGGGGGGGGGAAGTGATGTCACTTCCTGCTGTATACCTCTGAGTCGTCGCTGCAGTCCTCGGTAGCCGTAGAGGATGAGTGTTGCCGTGGAAACTTGGTCTCGTAGACCATAACACTCCACCTACAGCAGAAAGAAAGGAAACAGGAAACAAGTTATTGAAGACATGTCAGCGAGTAACTCGTCTGTCTATAGCATCTCATCTCGTCTAAAAAGGTGACCACAATGTAGTACGAACCAACCGGTGACGGTAATGGACGCTTGTGCTAAAGCTTGTCCCAAATATCTCATGTTGTGTGAATTGCGAACAATCTAAAACCACTAAATAAATAAACAAACAAACGAATAAATAAATAAATAAACAAACAAAGAAATATATAAAGAAATAACCCACTTTCGGACATTTCGGACAAACACAAACTCACAAACTCTAGTAGTGTGAATGAGTGCCACGCCTATATAATCTATAGTATAATTTATGTCTAAATACCGATTACTAATAGTAAGTTAGTTACTATAGTAATTAACTATACATTGATTAACTATTCCAACAAAGTGGTGTGGACGACCCCTTAAAGGGGAATTTCTTACTAACCCTTTTTTTACAAAAGTAAGTGGATAATATGTATATTGACCCAAAATAAATAAATAAATACAAATAAAGATATAGGGCGCTGGTCCTTTAAGAAAAGCGTAGGAGGGGTCTAACGTCAGCACACATAGACCCTAGGCGTAGACCAGGAAGAGTGCAGCAACAACACTTCATGGACTAACCTGTCACATCATCTAGATCAGATGTAAACAAAAAACTAAAACCAATTGCGCGATTGAATAGGAGTTCTAGCGTTTGACCCACATGGACGGTAAATCCGCTAATTCCTTATGAAACGCTCGGCATGTTTTTTTTGTTTTTTTTTTCAATTACGAATGGATACGCGTCTTCATATACGGTAAGAAAACAGCTTGTGCGAATCTCCCCTTTAACACCTCACCCGTCTCATATGAACTCTCATACTGTCTAGTCATTCACCTGTCTAACATCTTGGTGCTGGCTCTCGCCAAGCTCTCACCCAGGCACGTGCAGAGAGTGTTAGAGAGGCAGGGGCTGAAATCCATTAAGAGGGCACTTTTGGACAACAAATAGCAGATCTACAAGCTCACAACGCGTCACGCTGCAACGCGTTGAGAGCTTGTAGATCAGCTATTTTCGGGGCGCAACCCAGCAGTCTTTAGCTAGTGGAGATGCGATGTGTAACGACATGGATTACCAAACAAATTTGTTCAACACAAAATGCTGCGTTCCAAATTCAGGAAACTTTGGAGGAAAACAAAGCAATTCTCCTGAATGCGGCCTTTCCGGCATGGCATGGAAAGGAGTGGCATTTGCATTTCTTTAACCACAGTAAAATCTGCATTCGTTTGGTCTGGAAAGGGCAGTTGTTTAACAGACGGGTAAAAGATGTCCATGTGTGCACGTCCCTGCTCTCACCTGTCTAACATCTTGGTGCTGGCTCTCTCGAGTTTCTCCAGTATCTGAGGTAGCTGTGTGTCGTCATCGCAGGCCGAACCCCATCCCAGAACCCTGGCCAGGTCATTCCCCGTTCCCAGTGGCAACACACCCAGCTGGCACTGGAGAACACCAATAAACACTGTTAGTCCCCGTTCCCAGTGGCAACACACCCAGCTGGCACTGGAGAACACCAATAAACATCATTAGAAGACCAACCATTATGCTGAATGTTTCACTTTTAATAAACGCTTAATAAAAAATAAACTGTGTGAAACACACACTTGCAAAGTATAATACTAAATAAAAATAAATAAAAAATAAACGGAAGCTTATTCCTAGCAATTTGAACTTGCTAAGAAAGATTCGAAAGAAGTTGATGAACATGATGTCGACATGTTTATAGGTCAGTACTCTGACCTCTAAACATGCTGCTTAACGATACCGCGCACATTTTGAAAAAAACAAATCAGAAATGCTATAATAGACAATGAGATGTGATTAATTAATACAAAAATCACACCTGTGTAAAGTGAGGGGCGCTAATATATTAAAGTCTAACTCATGTTGATTAGGTGATGTAATGGTGATGTAAAGGAAAACGGTGCCAACACAAACATTAAATAACCACGGGCGTTCGGGGTGTTAAAAAAAAATCACACTCATGTGAAGTGAGGGGCACTCTTCATACATCAGCCAATCAAATCATCACATTCCGTGGTACAAACACAGAAAGCTGTGCATAGGAGGAGGGGCTAAAAATGTGTTCCTTGCGACTGAGGATCTGGTGACTCGGCCTATGGCAGGGTAAGACTGAGGATCTGGTGACTCGGCCTATGGCAGGGTAAGACTGAGGATCTGGTGACTCGGCCTATGGCAGGGTAAGACTGAGGATCTGGTGACTCGGCCTATGGCAGGGTAAGACTGAGGATCTGGTAACTCGGCCTATGGCAGGGTAAGACTGAGGATCTGGTGACTCGGCCTATGGCAGGGTAAGACTGAGGATCTGGTGACTCGGCCTATGGCAGGGTAAGACTGAGGATCTGGTAACTCGGCCTATGGCAGGGTAAGACTGAGGATCTGGTGACTCGGCCTATGGCAGGGTAAGACTGAGGATCTGGTAACTCGGCCTATGGCAGGGTAAGACTGAGGATCTGGTGACTCGGCCTATGGCAGGGTAAGACTGAGGATCTGGTGACTCGGCCTATGGCAGGGTAAGACTGAGGATCTGGTGACTCGGCCGATGGCAGGGTAAGACTGAGGATCTGGTGACTCGGCCTATGGCAGGGTAAGACTGAGGATCTGGTGACTCGGCCTATGGCAGGGTAAGACTGAGGATCTGGTAACTGGGCCTATGGCAGGGTAAGACTGAGGATCTGGTAACTGGGCCTATGGCAGGGTAAGACTGAGGATCTGGTGACTCGGCCAATGGCAGGGTAAGACTGAGGATCTGGTAACTCGGCCTATGGCAGGGTAAGACTCGGTTGAAGATCTGATACCGTGGTTACGACCAATCAGCTCCGTTTCAACTCCATGACGCCAAACAGCAGCGTCGGACCAAACGTCAACAACATGTCTGCCCCCACTGACTGCGGTAACTTGCAACTGTATCAATCTGGCTATTAAAATCGCCCTATGATAAATAGTTTCTTTACAGAAACAGCATCATCCGACATACTGTATATTTGACCGGGTTTGTTTACATGCCAGTAGTGCTCGTTGACCGTGTTTGTTTGGTTAGTAAATCGGATTAGCCACATTGACAACGACATCATCTGCTTTGTTACTATTTCGATTGGTTGGTGTGTGAATGAATCGCCGAAGACTGCAACTTTGGCAAATGGCAACGCCCATCCCAGAAACAGGATAGTTGACGTTACACTTGTTTAGACAGTGCCAATAGAACAACAGATCAAGTTGACGTTACACTTTAGAGACTGTGCCAATAGAACAACAGAATCGAGCGGGGAAAATAAACCGCCCAAAAAACGAGTGAGTTTGTACAGTCCACAATAGTTGCAATAATGAACTGTAGTTCCATTCCTCTGCAATAGGGTGCAGTGGATTGCTGGGTGTCAGGTTACTGGAATTAGATTTTAAAATGTCCTGTGTACCTCTGTGTGTGAGTGCGTGTGTGTGTGCGCACCTGTTTGTGCAGTGTTAGTGTGTCTATCTCGGAGAGCACCCAACCCACACTGCCGTCACCACCACACACCAAGATACGAAATGTATCAAACTTCTGAAACAAACGCAGACTATGGAGAGAGAGAGAGAGAGAGGGAGAGAACACAGAGAGAGAGAGAGAGAGAGAGAGAAATAAGTTCCGTCAAGTTGACACCATGATTGTCCATCTATTAACACATTTATAATTTGTGACACACGGACACGCGCACACACTAGGGCATTAAGCAACTACTCATCCACTAGTCGACCTTGTTGGTACTAGTTGATAAAAAATAAAAAATAAAAAATAAAATCTCCGATTTTGTAGGCCTCAAGATCAGGTAGATTATAGTTATAGTCACCAATGTACACAGTTTTTAAATGTACAAATATTTATTTCCCAAAAAAAAAATTACTAGTCGACTAGTACTAGTAAACTAGGCAACTAGTAAAAATGACTAGAAGTGAATGCCCTAGCACACACACACACACACACACACACACACACACACACACCCTAGGTGTGGTCCTCCGTTCATCAGGTCGAACACCTGAGCGGGGTTCAGCAGCTGTTTGAAACGCCTGAGGAACTTCACCCCCTGGTTGTCTCCACTCTTAGAGTTGACAAACACCAGCAGAGGACTGGTACACGATGGAGGACAGGACGCCTTCCAGAAACCTGGGAAATACAAATGAAATATTAACTAAATACAGTTCAACCCTGTGACAGCAAAACCCATACAGGATAGAGAGGAAAACCTTAAGGTTATAGACACTACATTATTATAAGCATTTGGTTAGTCAGTAATTTGATTGGACAGGGGAGCCAAGAGGCATTCCATGTGTGTTGATATCCAGAAAACGGTATCATCAATCTAGTTTATACGATAAACCCATTTTGGGGCGGGAACCTCTTTTTGGTGTTTTAAGCATTGTGTTATACTTTAGCTATTGAAAAATAGCAGATATACAAGCTCATAGCGCGGCACCGAGTGCCGCGCTACGAGCTTGTAGGTCTGCTATTTTTGAAAAATCGCAAAAATGTGGCGCAAATCTTTAAATATATATTCTTTCAGAGCGAACGTTTTTAACTCAAATCTGTGCTTCTGGGAGGGTCCCTGGAACAACGTATTTTCAGATGGGGGTCTGCGGCCAATTACATATATTTTTGGGGATCCCCGACATGAAAATGTTTGAGAACGACATAGAAACATGGGTATTTCAGAAAACCGTGGTGATTTAGAAGGCATTTGTAGAATCTTTTCTCAGGTCTAAAATGGGTTAACACTCTCACTGGTCGGGCTAGAAATTAGTAGTAGTAGTGCTGAAGTAAGTAAGACGTCTGCTGACCGTCGGAGTCAATGCTGTTGAGTGCAGTCGGGGGGATGACCGAGACTTTACACTGTCCCAGAGGACACTTGGACGACAGCTGCTCCTTACAGCCACTGTGTACCTGCAGGACAAGAGGGACACGTCATTTCTACATCGATCAATTCATGTCTAGGTATAATCAAGCCAACAATATATAAATTCCATCTACTGTGTCCCCCTACCATAAGCCCTCATTGAATTCAATTGAATTGTACTGCTAATTTGCTTATTTCCATCGCTCAAAAATCAATTGAAAATAATACATTTTTGTATATATATATCCTCTCTTCATAATGTAAATAGTATCCCAAGCGGCACACTTTGCTACTTATTTCGATGGAAATAAGCAAATTAGCACTAAAACCCAACCCCCATTGACGGCTCATGGTAGAGGAAATAGCCAAGAATGGGCTTTTGCACAAAATAACACCTGTACCTCTTTGGTGGGGACGTAACAACTACACATAAAGGTAAGAAAGTCTTTAACTATATCTATCGCTGTAGCTATATACATCCATCTACCATCAATATCCATCCGTCAATCAATCGATATCCATCTTTTATCCATCCATCCATCAATCCGCAGCCATTCATCCACCCATCCTTCTCACTCTCTCCATGTCTGTCTCCATCCTCACCATAGCTTTACACCACAGACATCTCCAGTCCTGCAGTCTGAGGACGCTCCCACATGTTTTATCACAGATGGTGCATTTAGCACTGACAGGCAGGTTCCCTTCTAGCCACTGGTGAGGCATGGAGATCTGGAGGAGAGGAGAGGAGAGGAGGTTACAATTCATGTCCTTATCAGGTGTGTCTCCGCTTGTCCCTGGTTGATTCAATAATCAACAGCATAGCGATGCGTTGTGCGCTAGTTGATCTTGCTGCAGTGTTGTTACCTGTTATGATACAAGCCCATGCACAGTACATCTTAGTCTATGTACTTGAACTTGAGATACAGTGTACTTGATATGTATTGTGTACTGCCGGTACTGTAGCATACTTTATAGATATGCTACGAGAGCCATCTCGGCGGCAGCAAGGTCAGCCTTGCTGCAGTAGGCACGTTCTTCTGTCTCATATCTTATTGTCACGTCATTATGATCCAGCACTATATACGTTTCCTGTTTGTGTAATAAACTTTGTGAACCTTAGCGTGATACTGTCTCGTGTCTCGTTAATTTGTTCTCCCGGGTACCCGCCGCCGCATTCGCCGTACCAAAGGAATACTTCACCTGGATTGTCACACACCACTCAGCCTGCACACACTACCTGTCTGTCAGAACCAGACGAGGGTCCAGTACTTAGATTACAACATTACCGTCGACTAAAACGAAAAATGTTCGCCGACTTCCTTTTTCCACTGACGAAAACTAAATGGAAACTAAATGAAAACTAAGCTATGATGACTAAAACTGAGACTAAATATATATTAAAATATTTTCAGCAAGTGTCATTAACAGTTTGACGCCACATCACGCGGAACCTGCCTTTTAATTAAATATCCTACGCTGCCTGGATTGTTTTATTACCTTTAGATCATACGCTGAAGTATTTTGGCGTTTGATCCGTGAAAATCCGGTCCAGATCCGTTCCTCAGTTTGTTTTTGAACGATCGCACCACCCGCCATCTTGCCAAGCAGAAAGGAGGGGGCTGGGAGGCTGTTGTAGTGAGACAAAACCACCGTCCGCTTGCATTGGACTCAATTTCCCAGAAGCCCTAGCAGCCCAGCATAAGTATCGATTTACGGTTTCGTCGTCATAACATGAAGCTCTCTCCCTGCTGCGCGGCAGAGGCGGACTTTTTTTGTTATTATTAATGCGATGCGATTTAGACACATAAAACAAATAGCGGGGATGTCGTATTACGCAGCGGCGCAACACTGGATCAAACAATTAGCGGCCGTCAAACTGTTAAGACGCCATCAAGGCCCGCCAAAATACATTTTAAAATCGACTAAATCAACTGTAGATTTAGTCGACTAAAATCCTATGATATTTGGTCACACTAAGACATTCCAGGTGATTAAAACCTCCCACGGGGCAGCACACCTAAACCTAACCTTAACCCATGTCTAACCAATGACTAGTCTAAACTAAGTATGCACCCCAAACTGAATGATAACTATTCAAGAGACTAAAATCAAAATTTGCTGCCAAAAACAACACTATCTTGCTGATCTGCTATTTTGGCTACGTTTGCATGGCATACTTGTACCATAAAGAAGGGTTTAAGGGCATTTGTTTAACGAAAAACCTTAAAAAAAAAAAGAAAAGATGAAACGTTGAAATATAATATGGAGATACAAGGTTTCTGCTGCCCGACAGCGATGTTATACTATGCAGATGAAGGTTGGCAGTTTGTAGACAAACTGCGCTAGACCACAAATGCTAAGGACGTTATTTAGTACTTTGTATACTAGGTTCATCTATATCCTATAGGTACTTTGTATACTAGGTTTATCTATATCCTATAGGTACTTTGTATACTAGGTTCATCTATATCCTATAGGTACTTTGTATACTAGGTTCATCTATATCCTATAGGTACTTTGTATACTAGGTTCATCTATATCCTATAGGTACTTTGTATACTAGGTTCATCTATATCCTATAGGTACTTTGTATACTAGGTTAATCTGTATCCTATAGGTACTTTGTATACTAGGTTCATCTATATCCTATAGGTACTTTGTATACTAGGTTCATCTATATCCTATAGGTACTTTGTATACTAGGTTCATCTATATCCTATAGGTACTTTGTGGCACTATATTATTTTTCTTGGAACTCGTATTTACAGTGCCGATTGTTTGACTCATACGTTCATGTAATTTGCTCTGATCATGCATTAAGTCCTCTGGATAAGATCATCTGCTAAATGCCTACATTGTAAAATGTGTGCGTGTGTGTGTGTGTGTCTTCACTCACCCCCTCCTCATCTTCAATTATGTCTTTGCCTATGGAAGCCAGTGTGGTCCATTTACAGTTGTTGGTCGCACGAACAGCACAGCGCTTATGAGCCTTGAACTTGCACACTAGAAACACACGCGCACACGCACGCACGCACGCACACAAATGCACACACACACACAATTTAAGTGGTAGCATCTTGTTGGCTGTGTGTGTGTGTGTGTGTGTGTGTGTGTGTGGCGCGTGTGCGCGTGTGCGTGCGCGCGTGCGTGCGTGCGTGCGTGCGTGCGTGCGTGCGTGCGTGCGTGCGTGCGTGCGTGCGTGTGCCTACCTTCACAGGACAATCCATGTGATGTGACTCCAGACAGAGCCTCTCTACAGACGTTACAGTATGTCGGTCTGGCGTGAGAACATGCATACCAGTTATGCATCCCACTGAAATGGTCCATGCTGTACTGGGTAGACTGGAAGGCAAGAGGGACAGCCAGGGTTGAACCACAGTGGACAGCACTAGGGTTGAACCACAGTGGACAGCCAGGGTTGAACCACAGTGGACAGCACTAGGGTTGAACCACAGTGGACAGCACTAGGGTTGAACCACAGTGGACAGCACTAGGGTTGAACCACAGTGGACAGCACTAGGGTTGAACCACAGTGGACAGCACTAGGGTTGAACCACAGTGGACAGCACTAGGGTTGAACCACAGTGGACAGCCAGGGTTGAACCACAGTGGACAGCACTAGGGTTGAACCACAGTGGACAGCACTAGGGTTGAACCACAGTGGACAGCACTAGGGTTGAACCACAGTGGACAGCCAGGGTTGAACCACAGTGGACAGCACTAGGGTTGAACCACAGTGGACAGCACTAGGGTTGAACCACAGTGGACAGCACTAGGGTTGAACCACAGTGGACAGCCAGGGTTGAACCACAGTGGACAGCACTAGGGTTGAACCACAGTGGACAGCACTAGGGTTGAACCACAGTGGACAGCCAGGGTTGAACCACAGTGGACAGCACTAGGGTTGAACCACAGTGGACAGCACTAGGGTTGAACCACAGTGGACAGCACTAGGGTTGAACCACAGTGGACAGCACTAGGGTTGAACCACAGTGGACAGCACTAGGGTTGAACCACAGTGGACAGCACTAGGTTTGAACCACAGTGGACAGCACTAGGGTTGAACCACAGTGGACAGCACTAGGGTTGAACCACAGTGGACAGCACTAGGGTTGAACCACAGTGGACAGCACTAGGGTTGAACCACAGTGGACAGCACTAGGGTTGAACCACAGTGGACAGCACTAGGGTTGAACCACAGTGGACAGCACTAGGGTTGAACCACAGTGGACAGCACTAGGGTTGAACCACAGTGGACAGCCAGGGTTGAACCACAGTGGACAGCACTAGGGTTGAACCACAGTGGACAGCACTAGGGTTGAACCACAGTGGACAGCACTAGGGTTGAACCACAGTGGACAGCACTAGGGTTGAACCACAGTGGACAGCCAGGGTTGAACCACAGTGGACAGCACTAGGGTTGAACCACAGTGGACAGCCAGGGTTGAACCACAGTGGACAGCACTAGGGTTGAACCACAGTGGACAGCCAGGGTTGAACCACAGTGGACAGCACTAGGGTTGAACCACAGTGGACAGCACTAGGGTTGAACCACAGTGGACAGCACTAGGGTTGAACCACAGTGGACAGCACTAGGGTTCACAACACAGTTGTTTTAAAATGTGCTCTATGATTAAAGTGATTGGAACAGAAATTAGAGATGTCCCGATACTGTATCGGTATCGGAAAAGTATCGGATCGGCCCTTATTTGGTCATATCGGTATCTGTGAATATGCCAGTCTAAGCACAGAGCCGACACAGGGGTAAGGGGTTGACACTATGGCAGGTAAATGAAATGTTGGGGGCATGTGGAGTTTGCTTTGGAGTTGCCCAAACTGCAAGTGCACATTTGAGTGAGGAGTCTGCTATAAACACAACACGAGATATATAGCTAGATAGCTATAAACACTATTCTCGGTTGGTGGACTTCTATCTCTGGAACTATGTGCCTTACTTACAGTATGTGACTAACTGATGATGCGAATCACCGTCACTAACTAATTATGCGACTAACTGACTATATAAGTAAGTTAGTATGTTACTAAAAATACAGTATGTGACACACTGCCTCACAGCGATTTAAGTACCTACCCAACCAACTATATGTGACTAGAACTAGCTGTTACTAACTTAAACTTTCTAACTATGTGACTAAGGCTGAGCTCACACCTTTAATGCAATTCTCGTGCTTGTTGGATGCATGTTGTGTTGTGTCATGGCCGCCCAATGTATTTCCAATGGAGGTCACATGGTTTGACACAACATTGTGTTGTATGAGGGGGAGAGGCGCAGTTGAATGCGCCCCTCCCCCTCACACAACACCCAACGAGCACAGAGAATTGCATGAAAGGTGTGAGCTCAGCCTAACAACACTGTGACTGAGCACCCAACTACCAGTGGGGGGAAAAGTACTCAATTGTTTTACTTAAGTAAAAGTACCAATACTGCAATGTAGAACTACTTTGTTACAAGTAAAAGTACGGAATTGAAAATGTACTTGAGTAAAAGTACAAAAGTATCGGCATCAAAATGTACTTAAAAGTGCTAAAAGTACTCATTGTGCAGAATGTGCCATTTCACAAGTTCAAAATCTATTGAAAATAGCAGATCTACAAGCTCACAATGCGTCGCGACGCATTGTGAGCTTGTAGATCGGCTATTTTCAAATGGCCGAAATGTATAGGGTTGAAGTGGTTAATGTGTGTCTAGACAGATACTTGTAGACACAGACAGACAGAGACTTGTAGACACAGACAGACAGAGACTTGTAGACACAGACAGACAGAGACTTGTAGACACACACAGACAGAGACTTGTAGACACACACAGACAGAGACTTGTAGACACAGACAGACAGAGACTTGTAGACACAGACAGACAGAGACTTGTAGACACAGACAGAGACTTGTAGACACAGACAGACAGACTTGTAGACACACAGACAGAGACTTGTAGACACAGACAGACAGAGACTTGTAGACACAGACAGACAGAGACTTGTAGACACAGACAGACAGAGACTTGTAGACACAGACAGACAGAGACTTGTAGACACAGACAGACAGAGACTTGTAGACACAGACAGACAGAGCCTTGTAGACACAGACAGAGACTTGTAGACACAGACAGACAGAGACTTGTAGACACAGACAGACAGAGACTTGTAGACACAGACAGACAGAGACTTGTAGACACAGACAGACAGAGACTTGTAGACACACACAGATATAGACTTGTAGACACAGACAGACAGACTTGTAGACACACAGACAGAGACTTGTAGACACAGACAGACAGAGACTTGTAGACACAGACAGAGACTTGTAGACACACACAGACAGACAGAGACTTGTAGACACAGACAGACAGAGACTTGTAGACACAGACAGACAGAGACTTGTAGACACAGACAGACATAGACTTGTAGACACAGACAGACAGAGACTTGTAGACACAGACAGACAGAGACTTGTAGACACAGACAGACAGAGACTTGTAGACACAGACAGAGACTTGTAGACACAGACAGACAGATACTTGTAGACACAGACAGACAGAGACTTGTAGACACAGACAGACAGAGACTTGTAGACACAGACAGAGACTTGTAGACACACACAGACAGAGACTTGTAGACACAGACAGACAGAGACTTGTAGACACACACAGACAGAGACTTGTAGACACAGACAGAGACTTGTAGACACACACAGACAGAGACTTGTAGACACAGACAGACAGAGACTTGTAGACACAGACAGAGACTTGTAGACACAGACAGACAGACAGAGACTTGTAGACACACACAGACAGACAGAGACTTGTAGACACAGACAGACAGAGACTTGTAGACACAGACAGGCAGAGACTTGTAGACACACACAGACAGACAGACCTCAAAGTGTTGCCTGTTCTGAACACTGCGTAGCGCTGCCATCCATTCCTCCATGTCCTTCCTGTTATCTGCGCACAGGATCAAACGTCGGCAGGGAGTGATTATCTGCAGGGGGAAGAGACAGACAGACAGAGTGATTATCTGCAGGGGGAAGAGACAGACAGACAGACGACGTATAATCTCGGAGTGCATGTGTCTAATTATAGTCTGCCGTTTATATGTATTTATATACCACACCAGTGTTGTTTATATCTTTGGTAGCTATTTAAGGTAGACCGACTTTTGGCTGGTTGAAGACCAAGCGAGCTGCGGCATTTTGGATCAATTGGAGAGGCTTAACACTTTGAGAGCCCACGCAAAACTGCCCAAAAATCACTTTCACCTAGAAAATCCATTCACATTTTTTTATAATTCAGCTGACTGTGGAGACACATGCTGGAACTTTTTACTTTGAAATGTTTTATAGTTTGAGTTATTTAATTTAAACACCAAATGCATTCTCAATGGCGAAAACAAACTTTGACACCATGTATTAAAAAAAATAAAAAACATCTTTGTTTTGATTTTTTTGATTAAAAAAATAATAATATATATATATATATATATATATATATATATATTATTATTTATTCTTTTTCCAAGACGTCCACAGACGTCTTGGGCTCTGCCCGTGCGGTAATACCAAAGACGTCCACAGAGGTCTTGGGCACAAAAGATGTTAAGTGTGCATGCCGGTAGACCAGTAAGGAGGGAGTTACAATAGTCAAGTTTTGACATGACTGATGTCTGGATAAGGAGCTGGGCTGACTCCTAGGTGAGGAAGGGTCCGATTCGTCGAACTGCACACCTAGTGAAAGTACCATCCATACAGGGAAGGCCCGGCCATTGTTTTTTTTGAGTGGTGCAACCACTCCCTTACGGAGCTGTGTGTGTGGGTGGCTGGCTGGGTGGCTGGCTGCGTATGAGCACGAAAACAGCATGGCTGTTTTTCACCACCTGTGCGCAACCTAAAACACACACACACACACACACACACACACACACACACACACACACATTAACTGTATATGTGATGATTTCAGGTGTACCAGTACAGTACAGTGACAGTACAGTACAGTAGAGGGTACAGTAGAGGGACACCCACATGGTAACTGTCATTTTTCAACCGCTTCGGACGTGGGGCGGCTCGCCGGAATCGGGCCGGCACCCTGGGTGCGTTCCTGTGGGCCTGGAACTTTTTTTTACTCTGTCTTGCATACTTTTGAGACTCGTAGATAGTGTTGATCAATCGGTAAAGCATCCAACTAGGCCCCAAGAGTAAACAGTTATCCTTGTTATCTGTAGGCATGTACAGTGTGTCTGTATATATATATATATCGCACAATGCAGCTTTAACAGTCTATATAAAACTGTACAAAATACATTCCGAGTCTGAAACATGTGTTGGATGGATCGAGAGAGCTTTAACACGGAGGTGAAGTTTCTGCTCTCTCTCTCTCTGTGTGTGTGTGTGTGTGTGTGTGTGTGTGTGTGTGTGTGTGTGTGTGTGTGTGTGTGTGTGTGTGTGTGTGTGTGTGTGTGTGTCGTTTCCAGTCAAACAGCCGTAGAACTCCCATTTCCTCTCCAGCTGTTTTACAAAGAGACCCCTGTTCCCATGATGATATAAATAGACACACTCACACACGCAGGCACGCACGCACGCAGCCACACACACACTCATGCATGCAGCCACACGCGCGCACACGCAGCCACACGCAGTCGGTCAGTCACACACACAAATGTAGCCGTACATAAGTTTATACAAGTTAACAAAACAACGTAGTTAAAACCCTGTTAACGTTATTTGAATACAGAGGAATTAGCGAACACACATCTTTGAACCGGAGTTGGCACTAGACTCAGTCATATGATTAACGCATCTACACTCTCTAAACAAACACTTAAAGGTTACCATGTACGTGTGTGTCTGTGCTTCATACATTTCTGTAATTATTATGACTATGCTTATGGTGTATAAATACAGTGTGTGTGTGTGTGTGTGTGTGTGTGTGTGTGTGTGTGTGTGTGTGTGTGTGTGTGTGTGTGTGATGTCATGTAACTTGTTATACACGACTTGGCATTAAACAGGAGTCTAGAAGCAGTGAGAAAGAGCAGTCATCAAAGTGAATAATCCACACCTTTTGCTTTTTAAGACAGTTGCTCGGCAACAGAAGCCCAAACTGTGACCCTTCGCTTGCAGTGAGGGCAGCTCACATGCCCTGTAAATGCAACGTACCGTAGTATGTGCCTTTACAACGTAAACTGAGAACATATCATTTGCTCTGCTATGCCTGGCTAACCTGCTCTTTCACAAAGATTATGGGTAGCCAGGCATAGTATAGCAACAGATATGTTCTCAGTTCAGCTAGTGCATACATGGGAAACTGCAGGCGGCCCCGGGGCCACACGCAGCTCCCACCTTCACTTACTGTGGCCCTCAGGTTAATATTTGAATACCGATACATTATTGATTTCAGCCGTTACAATTCCAAATCACACAAACATGACCCGCTTTAATTACTTCAGTCTAAAATAGTGGCTTAATGAGTAGTATTAAAATGTTATGGTCTTGTCCAATGAATTTGTATTTAGTTCATGAAGTTAACATAACTATAACTAAGAATTAAAGGCATTGGAAAGGCATTTGAAATTAAGTTTTTCAGGATTCCAATTCCAAAATATAGAAAATAATAATTTAGGATTTCAATTCAAATATAGCAAAAATAGCTGCTGCGACGTGTTTTGAGCTTGAACAAATTGGTTCTGTATTGTGCATTTAAATTCACATCTCTAAAAAACGTTACGAGCTTATAGGTCTGCTATTTTTGAGAAATCGTGAAAATGTGGCGGAAATCTTTGAATATATATTCTTTCAGAGCGTTTTTAACTCAAATCTTTGCTTCTGGGGGGTACCTGGAACAACATATTTTCAGATGGGGGTCTGCGGCCAAATACAGATAATTCTGGGGGTCCTTGACATGGAAAAGTTTGAGAACCACTGACATAGAAACATGGGTTTTTCAGAAAACTGTTAATTTATAAGTCTTTTTTTTCGGCCTGAAATGGGTTAATTTCATTTAATCGAGAAATTAAAAATACATATTATTTTTACTCACATGTTAGACAGCCTCCACACGGATCCGACGTGTACGCTTAATAGTCCTTTTTCTCCTCAAAATGAGACAAACTGATCTTTGAGACCTTAACCGCGCTAAGAAAGTGAAACCATAGACGCCTTAACAGACAACGTCACACTGATAAGCAACAGCATGCACGCACAGGCCGGCAGCACAAGAACACCACCTCTCATAAGATGCAATGGAAAAGTTCTAACTGCACTCGTGTAAAAAATGCCCCATCAAACTTTCAGATGCTGTTTTTATCCCAGTGTGGAGGAAGAATGATTAGGATTTTTATTGTATTCTCTCACTCTTGAAATATATAATCCATTGGTTTCTGTTGTGTGTGAACAATAGCAGCAATTCAAAGCAGTTGTCCTCAAAACCACACCTCCAGTCGCTGTCATAAGAACGGGAGGTGCGCTCATGATCACGGCAGCAGAGCCCGTGCACCTGCAGCCCATCAAGTGTAATTTATGCTTCGTCCCGCGATGGTGTCGCGCACGCAGACCTCTACGCTCACAACAGTGGCATTCGCGACGCGATGTGAGCTTGTATATCAGCCGTTCTCTCACAATGAAGTATAACTAGCCAACACACAACTGAACTGAAACCAGCGCTCCCCAAAAACAACAGGTTTGGAGATCTGTTGGGAATTGATTACATGAAACAGTCACCCGTGTGACCATGCAGTCTCAATGTTTGTAAACAAATAATTGGTCTATTCAGTGACCCGTCTTGTAAGGTCATAGTGCGGATTTATTTGGCACTGGCGCCACGTTCTGACTTATAGGAGCAGCAGATAGATGGATGGATGGATGGATGGATGGATAGCCAGTCTGTCTCTCCTGCTTAAACCGGGAAAGCATCTGTATCATTTTAGATTCTTTCTTGAATCCCCCCCCCCCCCCCCCAAAAAAATACATACATACTGCTTACACGTCTTCCCTCAGTGGGACAAGATCGGGCAACAACAAATGCCAATGCAAGACAACCAGTTCATACTAGCACACCCACAGCCATTTATATTCACATAGACAATGAGATAAACTACCATCATCTGATAAGTTAATAGATCACTTTAAGTTAATAGATTAGCATTACTAGCATTACATTAATGAGAAACTCATGATATACTGTAGTCCAGGGGTTTTCAAAGTGTGGTCCGGGAGCCCCCAGGGGCCCTCAAGGGCATTCCATGGGGTCCCGGCAAATTAATAATAGTCAAATGGACCCTTACGGGTAGTTAACTCTGCGAATGAACTAGGGATGGGTCCGATTTGTCGACAAATCGATTATCGTTAACGGGACCCGAAATCGATTATGAAAATTAATAATCGATAATGTTTTTTTTTTTTTTTTTTAATGAAAATCTGTTGGAAATGCAATACTGTCATCCAAACAGGACAGGGCTATAGGCCTACCAAAGTGTGCCTGGGATGTGTCTCTGTAGCTGCATGAGGAGTGTGAGTCATTGAGTGTGAGTGGAGATTGATTCCAATCAAGATACATGTTTGGAGGATTTAGCAGGTGTTGGGAATTTACCTAATCAGGCCTAGGCTGGGGTTGCTATGGTGATCTTTTTTTTTTTCTTTAAAAAGAAAATATATATATTTTTTTTTGGGGGGGGGGGGGGGGGGGGGGGGGGGGCTTTCATTTTTGACACATTTACACATCCCTAGAATGAACCAATGGAACGTTATTATGGGTCCATTTGGTTCCATTTGTACACTCAGTGTTATGGAGATACATTACATGGCCTAATGCAGTGGTTCCCAAAGTGGGATCCGGGGACCCCCAGGGGTCCTTGAGGGAGTTCCAGGGGGTCCCCAGCTAAATGATAGTTTGGAACCAAAATGGACCCTTATGGGTCTGTAACTCTGAAAGTGTACAAATGGAACCAAATCCAAATGGGGCTCCGCGAGGCTAATTAGTGTCAATTTCAGGGGTCCTTCACATGAAAAGGTTTGGGAACCACTGGCCTACTGCATACCAAACTGGGGGACCATGAAATGAAAAACGTTGGCATATTAAGTCCCGCTGTGATTCCCCAACGGCGTGGGGAGAGAGATCTGGCAGAACAGAACATGAAAGGTGTCACTTTTGTTTGTACGCAGCCATTCTGTGAACCGTTGAAGGTCAACCATTTTCCACTCTGGATAGTTGGGTCAAATTCACGGCTGAGTGAGGAGGTTTATCTGGAACCTAAACAAAGCGACCGTGTCTAGCAGCCGACTTTCGTCCATGGGCACTTCCTTAACTACATGTGTCCTAGACTCCTAGCGTCCCTTTTCTGGGAATGTGAACATTTTAGGGTCCCCCCGGGGGGGTCAATGGGGTTTAAGTGGTTAAGCTGTGAGATCGGTCACAGCGTAATTCACCTTTAGCAAAGCCCCGCCCTCTACCACTTAGACACTCCCACTTTCCAGCCGGGCTCGTTCATTCCAATGTAAATATCATGGATTTTACACATTAAAATACTGGTTATTTTTTTGGAACCAGACCTTAAAAATCTCTTCCAATCTCTTCCGAATCCATCAACAAGGCCTGCCATTTGCACTGGAAAAATATGTGTGTGACATTTATTTTTTAAAACAATGTTTTATCATATAGGAAAACTATTGGTGGAGGCGTTTGTCTAACCCATGTCATGCTTAGCTGTGATTGGACCATAGCAGTTTGGGGAGGGGCTTAGCTATAGGTCAATTTCAGTGTGGTGGACCTTTTAGCTGCAATGATTGGTCAGCTACCGTATAGCAATTTTGGGAAGATCAGGCAGCTAATCAATCAGTACAGAAGCTATCACCTGTTCCTATTCCATCGCTGGGTATGTGAGCAGCACGTCAGTGACAACGTCACACGCAAGCCCCGTGTGTGTGTTTGGCTTCAAGGTTAAAGACCAGTGCCGTGGTCAGGGACAAACCAACAAAACAGGATGTTTGAGACCAAAGTGTCCATCCTACACAGACAACTAGCTGTGTCTCACGTAGCCAGACAACTATTCCACAATCTCCAAATGCTATATAGAGTCTGGGACTATAGCCCCCATGAGCTGAGTAACGGAAGCTGCCATTTCCGTTCACGAAAATATATTTTGTATTTCCTTTTCTGCTAAGCAACGAGCTATATATGCTTAGATCATTTCCATTTATATTAGTATAAATGTGCGCGACTGTAAAGGCGAAACGGAAGTGGCGAGGAGGCTCCACTTCCGCTTTATCGCATACTCATCCGTTGGCCCAGACTGTATGATGAAGCGTTTGGAAATCGCGGAGGCAACAGTCTGGTAACGCGAGACTAGCCCCACATAGACAAACGACACTAAAGACGGTATTGTTTGTCCCATAGACCAGGGGTTCTCAACGTTTTTGGCCGGGGACCCCCGGAAATGCTTTGGCAATGTCTCGGGACCCCCGCCCCGCCCCCTCCCGACCCCCAATATAAATTGACTGCTACAATAACCTTAAACCATTTTGGGCGGGAACCCCTTTTGGTGTTTTAAGCATTGTTATAATTTAGCTATTGAAAAATAGCAGATCTACAACCTCATAGCGCGCCACCGAGTGGCGCGCTATGAACTTGTAGATCTGCTATTTTTGAAAAATCGTGAAAATATTTTATTTTTTATTTATGTTTTAAATATTTTGGGGACCCCCCAAAATAATTTGGCGACCCCCCGAGGGGTCGCGACCCACGGGTTGAGAACCCCTGCCATAGACAACTACTGTAACTGTCCCACAGAGCCAACTAATGTCTGTTTTCCACTACAAAAGGGTAACTCAAGACCTGTCCATAACCTCATAGTCCGGCAGCCGACAGGCTTCTTTTGTTTAACCCATTCAGACCTGACGTCGAAATTAAAAAAAAAAAGTTTTCTAAATCATGACAATTTTCGGAAAGAAAAGGCACATTTTAACTATTTTTCAAAAATAGCTGATCTACAAGCTCAAAGCGCGCCACCGAGTGGCACGCTTTGAGCTTGTAGATCAGCAATTTTAATAGGGGTTTATATTATATGTTTATATTATATGTGACCATACCATTATAACATCCTATAGCCTACAAGGCAAGATTTTCATTATGCTTTATGTAGCATGTGACATGTCAAACTAGGGGGTTTTCATGATTCTGAATCCATTCCAAGCATTAGTTTCGCACACAAAAAAACACTCCTTGTGGCTAAAAACAGCCATAGCCACTTGCCCAAATTCCCCAAGATGTGCTGACCTCATCACATTTGTGATGGTTGCAATGGCCGTTTTTAGCCCAAGGAGTGTTTTTTGTTCAAAACTAATGCTTGGAATGTATTCAGAATCATGAAAACCCCCTAGTTTGACATGTCACATACTTAAAGCATAATATAAATTGACATTTTTTTCCTTATATAGGACGTCAATGGTATGGTCACATATAAAAAGACATTGCTCAATACCGACAGCCGGTCAGCAAGTGGATTCATGAATGTATGTATATAGACAATATATTAGGCCAATAAAAATAAACTACAGTATATACCAAATTTCCACCCCATTCGACTGGTATCATGTATTGAATCGGCGAAATCATCCGTTATCAGCAGCACGTTTGAATGGTGCCAAAATGTCCATACTGGCATCCTCACTGTTCAGTATGTCACCAGACCCGACTCAGCGCCGTCCGAGTTACGTCCTGATAGGCAGAGAATAGTATATATTAGTAGCTCCTAGTGCCATGCACCGACAATAGTTGGAAATGACACGTCCACCAGGGGGAATCCACCAGGGGGAAACCTTGACCAGGCTATGTGGTGAGGATGCCAGTATGGACATTTTGGCACCATTCAAACGTGCTGATAACGGATGATTTCGCCGTTCCAATGCAGAGATAACAGTCGAAGCCGCTGAAATTTCCCACCCAACGGCTGCCAGACTATGAAACCTTCCAGAACCCGTGAATTCACCCTTTGTCAGCCTTCTGATTGGTCCCTGACTGACCAACCAGCAGGCTCTTTCTGCCTTGTCCCGCCCTTGTTCCGCCTTGTTTATGTTGAATTTGATAAAACATCATTTTTGGAAAAAGAACAAACATGATATGCCCTGCTGACTGCAGGCTGCAGTCACCGTGCTGCACGTGATGTTCCTTTTTACGGACACCACGTTTAAAATAAGAATTGAATGCACAGAATATCAATACGAAGCAACTGAAAAACATGTTATTTCAATGGTAGTGGATGGAGAGAGAGGATTTTTGTCCAACCACGAACGGCAACCAATGGGTGTGAAGAGGGGCACAACCACGGGCGGGACTTGACAAAGGGTGAATTGCAGTGAAGAGTTTTCTTGGTTTACATTTCTATTAAAACCAGAACCATCCCTGAAGCGGGAGAGGTGCGTGATGTCCAAGGGACTGTACCTATGTTCCCCACCCAGCAAAAAAAGGTTATTTTGTTCCCCGCTTACAACAATGAACCTAAACCCAACTCCAAACCCTAATCCTAAACTCTAACCCTAACCCCTAAGGTAAGTGGAGAACATAGAACCCGGGGAACATAGGAATGACCCCATGTACAATCTCACAACAGGTCACACTGTGAGCTTGTGTATCAGCTATTCTTTTGTGAAAGTTACATTCTGCATTCTGGACTCAAGAGTTAGTAGTACCTCCGAGTCCCGATCAGGGCCCAAATTAAGTTCTGAAGATCTTATCTGAAACCAAAGCCGTAGCACACACGCAGAGCCTGTGGAATGGCTTAAATGGCACGGCACGGTTCCCCTTCTTGCAGTTGAAAAGAGCTATAAATGTCCAACAAAGTCACTGTCTCTAGACTCCCACAGAGACAAATATCATCAGTCAGCCCAGAGCCAAGCAACATGGTCTGCTGTTCCGACAAAAGTATGGTTGTACAGAAGTGGATAGTTCATCAATATGGTAGAAAAACTGTTGAATATATACAGTACAGTAAACCCTTTTGAGGTGAAAGATATTTCAACTTTGCTGCAAACACAGCCGACTTTTATGCATGCACAGTTGCACGCACACACACACACACACACACACACACACACACACACACACACACACACACACACACACACACACACACACACACACACACACACACACACACACACACACACACACACACACACACACACACACACACACACACACACACACACACACACACACACACACACACACACACACACACACACACACACACACACACACACACACACACACACACACACACACACACACACACACACACACACACACACACACACACACACACACACACACACACACACGTCACCAGTGACTAGAGCCAAGCATAAACAGCATCAGTATGACGACACACCAGTCAGCAGTTGGACTGCTAAACCGCGCGCACGCACGCACGCACACACACACACACGCACGCCAGATTGAGTAAGTCAGCTACTATACTCAGTTAACTAAAAACGTAAGTCAATCAGTTAATCAACAGTCATTCAGCTAGTCAATCAGTTAATTTAACCATCAGTCAGTCAGTCAATGAATGAAACAGTCAGTCAATGAATGAAACAGTCAGTCGATTAAACAGTCAGTCAATTAATTAAACAGTCAGTCAATTAAACAGTCAGTCAATTAATTAAACAGTCAGTCAATTAATTAAACAGTCAGTCAGTCAATTAAACAGTCAGTCAATTAACGAAACAGTCAGTCAGTCAATTAAAGTCAGTCAATTAAACAATCAGTCAATTAATGAAACAGTCAGTCAGTCAATTAAAGTCAGTCAGTCAATTAATCAGTCATTCAGCTAGTCAATCAGCCAATTTAACTGTCAGTCAGTTATTTAAACAGTCAGTAAGTCTTACTGTTGGTGCCGAGTGGTTGATTTCCCCTCCTGTTTTCTGTATTTTATCTCTCCCATTTCTCTTGTGTCTCTCGTCTCTCTCTCCCTCATTTACAGAACACTGCTACAGCTTTGTTCTAATCTCCCTTTCTGTCATCTCTGTCCGTCTGCCATTCGCCGGCTGAATGTTTGGCCCCGCCCACATCCTCCCTTATGACTCAAACCTACGTCCTGTCTGTTGTCAGGCCGACCCCACCAGGGGATGTGTCTACACAGGGCCCAAAGAAATTCTTTACATCCAAACGAGTGTGTGTTCAACCGTTTTGATAGCAGGACAAGCAGATAGATGGAAGGCAAACCTTGAGGCCTTCTAAAAATGTGCGTGCACGTGCATGCACGCACGCACAGTTGCACACGCACACACACGCACACACCCCTAAACTGAACCCAGAACATAAATACCCACAGGCGGTACCTCCCAGATGTGCACACGCACACACTATAACTGGGTCTCTAATTAAACATCAAAGCCAAGACAGCCCATCACCATGTATGGTTATATTTTTAAAAAAAAGACAGTTACACATTTACTGAAAAGGAACCTGAGAGACGGTCATTGCATGCTAGACAGACAGGACAGCTGAGAGGGAGGCAGTGTAGAAGAGACAGACAGTAGGACAGCTGAGAGGGAGACAGTGTAGAAGAGACAGACAGTAGGACAGCTGAGAGGGAGACAGTGTAGAAGAGACAGACAGTAGGACAGCTGCGAGGGAGACAGTGTAGAAGAGACAGACAGTAGGACAGCTGAGAGGGAGACAGTGTAGAAGAGACAGACAGTAGGACAGCTGAGAGGGAGACAGTGTAGAAGAGACAGACAGTAGGACAGCTGAGAGGGAGACAGTGTAGAAGAGACAGACAGTAGGACAGCTGAGAGGGAGGCAGTGTAAGAGACATACTGTAGGAGACATAAAGAAGGACAGCTGAGAAGGAGACAGTGTAGAAGAGACAGACAGGACAGCTGAGAGACAGACAGTGTAGAAGAGACAGACAGTAGGACAGCTGAGAGGGAGACAGTGTAGAAGAGACAGACAGTAGGACAGCTGAGAGGGAGACAGTGTAGAAGAGACAGACAGTAGGACAGCTGAGAGGAAGACAGTGTAGGGGACATAGGAGACATAAAGAAGGACGGCTGAGAAGGAGACAGTGTAGAAGAGACAGACAGTAGGACAGCTGAGAAGGAGACAGTTCTTGTATGTATACAATGTACTGTAGCACTTTTAGATTTGGTTACAAATAAATAATATTTTTTTTATATTATATAATATTATTATTAGTGAAGATAGAAAATAGGAAGAGACAGAGAATAGGACAACACAACTTTTCATCATATTATTATAATGAAGCAATAATATGCAAGCACCATAGGCTACCAGTGCCAAAGGAGCATTTCACAGCTGGAAGTAAGCACTGCCTCTCTATAGTCATTAGGTATTTATATTGTTTTGTTCTTAAATTTGGAAAATGGATTAATAAATAATGAGTTACAAAAAGAATACCCGTTAGCCAATCACAATACAAAGTCGGGAAAAAAACAGGTATAATATAGAACAAGAAAAGCATTCACAAAGTAGACATTTTTTACATGAAACATACGCCACTATACCAACAGTAAACATTACATTTTCAGTTATCCAATTCAACATTTCACTCCAACTAACAGCTATGGAACCAAACTTTTTAAAAAAAATCAACTTATTTCACAAAAGGAGAGGCAAGTACTCACGGTGAAGCTGTTATTGACGTTCTTTGTGCTGGACTCAGCAACACTGGCATCAGTTAGATCAACCTCATCAAATATGATAGACTGGAGAGAGAGAGACAAAACGAGAGAGAGGGAACCATTAGCAGGTTAGAAAATGATCGGGGGTAATTGTGTAGAGTAGACCGACAAGACTTGCTACCCAGCCCATTATACATACATACATACATACCGGTATGCACGTGGATATATACAGACAATAGACATACTGTGAGCCAAAGTAAGGTATATTTTAGACATGCGTCCTCTTCATTTTACCCATCCTAAAAGGAGCAGTGAGCAGTCAATGCAGTGTTAAAACCCATTTTGACCTGGGAACGATTCTACAAATGTCTTCTAATCTAAATCATGACAGTTTTCTGAAGAAAACAATGTTTCTGTGTCAAGGACCCCCCAAAAAAGAATGTATTTGGTCGCCGACCCCCATCTGGAAATATGTTGTTCCAGGGATCTTCCAGAAGCAAAGATTTGAGTTAAAAACGTTCGCTCTGAAAGAATATATTCAAAGATTTGTGCCACATCACGATTTTTCAAAAATAGCAGACCTACAAGCTTGTAGATCTGCTATTTTTCAATAGCTAAAGTATAACATAATGCTTAAGGGGTTCCCGTCCAGAATGGGTTAACATGCATGCGAGGAAACCCACGCAAACACGGAGAGACACACGCAAATGTCACACAGGAAGGCCTCTTTCCAGGGTTCCAACCTTGCTGTGAGGCAACAGTACTCTCCAGTGTGCCACCTGTGCCCTGCACAGGTACATAGTGGAACAATCCCCCCTATACCCCATAACCATAACAACACGCAGACATACTGTGTGACAGACACAGACACACACTGATACTGTTGTAGGTTAGTACCTTGGCAGTCTGTGCATAGTACAGTGTTCTCCCTCTCAGTTTAAAATAACGTCTCTTCCAGCGCTGAAATGAACTGGTTTGTTTCAGCAACTTCCCCTCCTTCAGAATGGTCTGTAAAACACACAGAAACACACGGGTATAGGTTTAGGAAATCAGCAGCTGGTCATCAGACAATAAGTTGTGAGTTAGTTGTTCCCTCATCTTGGCAAAACAGTCAATACTCTTTGGGTCAAATGCTAAACTAAACAAGTCCCCTGGGTTCAGACTCAAGAGTGGTGGTGGTAGGTGACTTTGAAGAAATTGAATATACGTATAATGTGTGTGTGTGCGTGCGTGTTTCACTGCAGTCAGTGCAGCGCATTCAATATATCACATTGCAGGAGGAAATGCTGCAGTCCATGGCCATGATTCCATGCACGTCATCTCCTCATGATGAATCACTAGTACCAGGACTCATTCTGTGTGAGACACAACAGACGCGAACCAGCTGCCACAAACACAAGTTGACAGCACCGCACAGAAAACACCAACATGCCAAGTTAACGGACGATATATAGCCGATGCTGAGACAAACATATTTGTTTTTCCTTCGCCATTTTAATATTTAAACGTTATGATGAAAGGCTCCATCGCGCAGCAGCTGTTGTGCTCGCCTCGTTACATTGCCGAGACCGAGGTCGCGTGCAGCGTGCACCAGAGAAAAGGAAAGACGAGGAAAGGACAACATTTGTTGGGCTTGTCAAGTTGTCATTCATTAAATGCATCAAATAAAACATAAAATAAAGGTTGTTCATGAGTCTTTGAGCTTGAGTGCGAGTCAAGTCTCGAGTCTTTGAGGGGCGAGTCCGAGTCGAGTATGTCTGGCGTCAACACAAATGCAACTCGAGTAAGAGTCTCTGACTAGAGTCTCTATCTCCGTTTCAACACAACGCCGCAAATCGCCATAAATTGTGAAACTATTGTGATGATGACGCTGTCATTCTGTCCCTAAATGGGTCCTCTCTAAACCTTGTGACCCGTCTTGTGACCTGTGACCTTTAGAAAACGTACAGGAAATAATTAGACTGTTTATCTTTGTGTAGGACATAGTTGTCATCTCTCGCCTGGACTGAAGCCCGTCATAAGTATGAAACTCTGGAGTCACAAGTTCAAATCCAGCTCAAGCTCTTGGCCGTGATTGACACGTGTAGGCTTTTCTAAGATTAAGCAATAAATACTGACTTATATTCATGAATGTAGGACCCCCAATTAATAGTCAACCTCCCCACAGCAACCCCAATAAAGATCAGCTGGAACAGCCATGGTTAACATTCCATTGGAGTCTATGAGTCCTGTATGTACTGAATCAATCAATCAATATTTTAACACATGCACAGGCAACCAAATTCATTGGATGACCTAGCTCCCTTTGAATCTGAGCTTTTACTCTTAGACCGGCAGCCAACGGTTTGGTATATAGTCTTTTGTATTGGCCTAAAATATTATCTATATACATATATTCATGAATCCACTTGCTGACCGGCCGTCACTATTGGGCAATCTTTTTTTATTTTCTTGTGACCCTACCATTAACATCCTATGGCAGGCAAAATTGTCAAAAATTTCAAACGTTCCTTATGCTTTAAGTAGCATGTGACATGTCAAACTACTACTTCATGACTCTGAATCCATTCCAAGCATTAGTTTTGCACAAAATACACTCCTTGGGCTAAAACCGGTCATAGACGTCATGACAAATGTGATGAGGTCAGCACATTTGGGCAAGTGGCTATTTTTGCCTGCCATAGGATGTTAATGGTAGGGTCACAAGAAACCCCTATAAAAAAAATTGCCCAATACCGACAGCAGGTCAGCAAGTGGATTCATGAATATATGTATATAGACAATATTTTAGGCCAATAAAAAAAGACTATATACCAAATGTCCCACCCGTCCACCTCGGCTGCTGCATAGTGCAGAAAATGAAAAATGCAAACCAAGACCTTCAGGTATAAAGGCAGGTAGGCCAAAAGGCCCTATGTATGTAATTGGTGTAACAGTAAAGGTCAGCTTGAACTCATTTTTATATTTTCAAATTTTAAACTGAAATTGAGTCAACAGAAGAAAAGAAAACTCCACTGCTTTAAAGGACAACTTTAGTTTTTTTTCAACCAAGGTTCATGTTTTAGGTTGTTATTAGAGAAAGTAAAAGATGAGTGTTGACAGGGGGGGCGGGGGCATTCGAGCATGGGGCTAAATATGTATTTTTTTACCAAATTTTATAGCGATTTATTTTTGTATTATTTACTATAGTACTTCTAGACCCCAAGAATTTACATCTGGCCACAAAAGATCACGGGATCTGTCAAACTGACTTATTGTGGCTTCTCCCCAGTAGGCTACCTTGAGCGTACCTTCACATATAGGCTAGACTATAGTAAATAATAAAAAAAGAAATCGCTATAAAATTTGGTAAAAAAAATACATATTTAGCCCCATGCTCGAATACCCCCGCCCCCCCTGTCAAAAACAGCTAAAATCCCTAAAACAAAAGAAAGAAGCAAATGGAAAAAAAATGAACACTCGTCTTTTACTTCTCTAATAACAATCTAAAACATGAACCGTGGTTGAAAAAAACTAAAGTTGTCCTTTAAAAAGACTATTACTTCAGCTTATTTTCTCAATATACAAACACAAAGAAACTTTGTTTCTGCTGTGCGATAGTCTTCCATTCCATGTTGTTTGAACCTCACCACAAACAACTTTTATCAAATTGCAGTTTTTATAGACATGCATGTGGCGTTCATCCAAGTAGGCCTACTGTACCACTTCCTGTGTCCCTGCCTTAACATCCACGTACTATTATTAGAACGTAGAAGAGCCAGTTAAGTTGTAAAAAAAAAAAAAAAACACGCACGAAAAGAACCAACCCTGAAACAATCAATCAATATTCCATGAACAGGCGGCAATGTTGCATGGATTACAGAACATTTAGTGACCATAATAATTCACTTCAGCACAATTACATATTATGGTAATACTTGTCAGGCATGTAGGCTAAAATAATAAACCTACTCGGGATTGACGCAAGAACGAGAGAGAGAACCGTTATGTGAAGTGATGACAACAGGATGATATCTACTGCAGAAACTTAAAGCACAGAAATCGGATTATTCTGACAGCCATCGGGATAAACACGCCGGACCCCAACCCCGGTTCTACGCCACCTCTCGATGACTCGATCCCCGCTGGACAGCGGGAAAGACCGGGGATTGAGACCCTGTGTTACAACGAAACTAGTAGCCTAACGAATTACGTTACCCCAGAGGTCGCCGATTTGCACATTTTGAGAGAGAATGCAGTGACAGTGACAGAAAAGGGAAGAAGGAAGGCAGGAATTACATGGGAATTACATGCACCAAAGTGCCTGGTCGGATTCGAACCCAGACCAGCTCAAGGACTGAGCCCTTAGTCTTTATAGTATGCGCTCTGGCTCTGCTATTTCTGGTCCATAGCCTTACTGCTCTTGCTGCCATTGCATTAATAGGCTACTATGGAACTGACCATATACAAAGACGGGTTGTGTAATTAGAAATCCAGTACTTTCCTTAGTGGACGCACTTTGAGCCCCCCACCACACGTATAAATGCACTTTTTGGCCAGAAAGGGATTTTGTTTTCGCCGGAAAAAATATATAGTTTTAGTTACTCCACTGCGCCTCTACCGATATTGCCAAGAGAAAACCCTCATGGAGAAGATTTGTGGGTGAAAAAAATCTGGCCAAAAAGTGCGTTTATACGTGTGGTGGGGGGGATCAAAGTGCGTCCACTAAGTAAATTAAACTTTCTAATTACACAACCCGTCTTTGTATTGGTGAGTAGGTAAAACATTTTTTATTTTCGCTATACAGAAGAGAGGCTGGTCTGCATTTTATGCGAGCCCCGGAAGTCGACAGTAACATAGCTCTAAATGCAATGGCATTAGAGCTATGGACCAGAGCTAGCGCTCTGGCAGGTGGGCTGGTCAGCACCAACTTCTGTGCAGAAATTAAAACCTTTTTTTCCATGTAAATAAAATTGTAGCTATATGATTTAAGTTTTTGATCCTGCAAAAACAATGTTTCAGTCCTTAGACCTTCAAATAAATAAACTTTATTTGACTGACCCCTCTGGTCCGATATGGTCTTAGAATCAACAGTAATGGGGGGCACTCATACCCATACTCTGAACGCTGCAACGTATATTGGCTGCTGTTGTGTACTGTAAGGGGTTAACAGCAGTGACGTGCAGTGGTGGAAAGTATTTTTACTAAGTACTGTACTTAAGTACAATTGAGGTATTTGTACATTTCCAATACTTTTACTTCTACTCCACTACATTTCAGAGCCAACATTTTTACTTTTACTCCACTACAATTATTTGAAAACTTTAGTTACTTTGGAGATTTTAATTTTGATTAGAAAACATACATTAACCACTTCAACCCTACTCATTTCGGCCATTTGAAAATAGCCGATCTATAAGCTCACAATGCTTCGCAACGCGACGCATTGTGAGCTTGTAGATCTGCTATTTTCAATAGATTTTGTACACATTTTGAACTTGTGAAATGGCACATTCTGCACAATGAGTAATTTTACTTTTAATACTTTAAGTACAATTTTGTACTTTTACTTGTAACGAAGTAGTTCTAAATTGCAATATTGGTACTGTTTACTTAAGTAAAACAATTGAGTACTTTTTTTCACCACTGCTGACGTGGACGGACTGAGCGAGTGGCAACAGAAGCTAATGTCATGATGAGCCAACTGAATAGGAGATAAGACCATATAATCTTTAGGAGACCTTCTCAGCATCAGGCCAAAATCCCAAAAATGGACCAAAAAGGACCCAAACACCGTTTTAAAATAAAACATTTTGCAAGTTCTAAAAAAGGTGCAGGAATCAGGTCAGGATCTTTCTCATTTTGGATTTGGACTCCCATTTTGTCCTATATGCAATATGCACCTGTCACCCACTTTTAGGTGTACGTCAACCTTTCTTACATTTTTATGTGACTGAAAACCATGATCACAAGGTATGGAGTACAAACAGAACATATAGTGTGTTACAGTATGTTCACTAAAACGATGAAGCATGACACATTGGCTACATGATGCACAAATAGAACAGGAATAAAGGACCCTGCACACTGGACACGTTTTTCAGATTTTTAGCGGCGTTTCTCCATCGGTTTTCCGAAAAAACGTGTCCAGTGTGCAACCACCTTTACAGGCGATACTTAAACAAAGGAAGGGCAAATAAAAATGTGCAGTGCCAGTGATGTAAATAGGTTTTCAATTTAATGGGTCCCGCGACCCAGGGGTGGTCTTTTAGAATTTAGATGGGACATTTTATGAGTACCACTTCAAGACGTTAGAGTACAGTACAGTATTGCATCCCAGGACCCCTGGAGGGTGGCATGTAGAGTTGTGCTGACACCGATATCGGGTACTCGGGCCGATACCACCCTAAAGTACTCGTACTCGGTATCGGAAATGGGCCCGATACGAGTACTAAAACATTGAATTGACACTAGGCTGAACGATCAATGCAACGGCAGCAAGTCTGACCCAACACGGCAGCAAAATGAGCAAAGTGCCCAAAACAGCTGATCTACAAGCATAAATGACAATTGACAAGTGTAGATCGGTATATATTATTTATATATTCGGCGAGCAACACTATCAGATGAATAAATGAACATTTTGATAGTTATCATTTCTACTCGTAGCAGGAGCACATTAAAAGTATTTATTTCATTTATATCAGACCACCAGGTCCAAAAAAAGGACTTATTATTAGATTAATAAATGAGCCTTAATTAACCTACGTTGTGACGTTCTCTCCACTCGTCTCGACACAGCCACAGGTCATTCAAAGTTATTTCCATCAGACGAGTTCCAACAAAGTAATCCATGACTGTATAGGCTACAGATAGGGAATCTTCTTGTAGTTATAAGCACAACATCCTTAAAATCCGTATAGTGCCAGTGCATAGGGAGGAGTTTCACTCAGAACGGGTTATTCTGGTTGACATTTCCCTGCCTCACTGTGGAGACATATACCATTATAGATATGAAATAATTAAATAAACACTGTATGGTTTGGGTGTCAGATGACAAAATAACATAACCTTGATCCACAACAGTTAGTTTATACCCTAACTTGTCCATTCCACCGCGGGCCGTCAGAAATATGCTTTATATACGCCTTGCAGTGCGTTGACTGTCGGAGATACACGCTGTATGGTTTCTTTGATTTGGGTGTCAGCTGACAAAATATCATAACCTTCAGCAACATTCCCAAACACATGTATGGTCTGCTCTCACCCTGTCCTCAAACGAGCATGACAGTGTAATCAAAATGGTCAGATCGCATACGGACAGATTATTATTTATTTACTGCAGAGAGAACACATTTTTTTTGCCTCGAGCATAATGAAAGAAAGGCACCTATACAAGGTCAACATTTTTCTTTCAAAACGATGATAATACTAGTGTGTTTGAATAGAACAAAATGTTTAATGTTTTATTAAGAAAAATAAATAACATTTTGGAATTTGATATTTTTTTCATTATTGTGGTAATTCAACATTACAGTATCATTAGAAGTACAAGGCATGACAATGAAATTAAATAGGAGAAAATGGGGGTAAAATAAGTGGTTACTCAACAAAAATAAAAAGTACTCGCATCGGTAGTCGGTATCGGCGAGTACTTGTACTCGTACTCGGTCTGAAAAAATGGCATCGGGGCATCTCTAGTGGCACGATTGTGTCCTTTCTCAATTTAGTGCGTCTAAGGCTGCACCGATGCAGGTTATTAGCATCACTGCATGTGGCTTAATTATCTCACTGTAATAACTAGCTAATTAAAATACAGATCATGCCAAGGGCTGTTCAAATAATACTTTGGCAAATATCTTTATTCATCATTATTATGACATTCTTCCATGAAAACAAAATCTCGTCACACTCATCTACCAAACAGTGGCCATTCCAAATAGGGTAAGATTGATCTCATGAGTTTGTGCTTGAAATGTACTGTAATTCTGCAAACTGTTAATACATATTTCAATCAATCAAAAAAACCTTGGGAAGTTTAAGCTTTAATTAATTCATTAATTCATTAACTAAGCATGTTTATTAACATGTCATGTTAAACTGTTATCATACTTTTGTTTGTAATCGTAAAAGTGTTCCAAATATAAAATGTATGCAGCGTCAGATAACGGTATAGATAGAGGAAAGGGGAGTCACAATTCGACATGGCACCTATTTCGCTGTAACACCTCCATCACATTACATTAGTGGTCGTTAGCATATTAGCCCAGTCGGCTAGCGGATATGAGACAAATGGGGGGTTTCATGTTAGATCACTGTAAATAAGCACAGCAACACTGGACGCTCATGTTTGCAACAACAGTAATTATAATTTGCGGTCCAATTCGATTTGACCGCCGTTTCCGGTCAGTTCTGTTTTTAAAAATCAGCTTTGGTTACATATGCAACAGCTTCGGACAAAGACAACCTTTATTTTAGTAGCCTACAAGATTAAAAGTAAACTGCACGCCAAAATCGAGCTCAACTACGAATTCGGAATGTTATGTTTGCATTTCGCCAGCCTGCAATAACGGTTTAACGATTGAACATAATACAAAGTGTTCAAAGAAGCAAGGCAAGAAAACAACAGGAGTCAGACTATGCATATAAACACAGCCTGGTGTTCTTTCGTGTTTTTGCTTAATATTTTTTCAACTTTTGTCAATTTTTCGTCCATATATGGTTGGCTGCTGCTTGAATGAAACTAGAGGAACACACACACACACACACACACAGTCAAACCAGCACCCGTGTGTACTATTTTTAATCTGATTAAAAAGCCACATTAATCATTAAACTGTTACCTTGCTCCTTATCTGTCCGGATGTGGAGACCTTTCGGATGAGTTTCTGCGGGGAGCCGTGCTCCTGGTCGGGTTCGCTATCTGACGACTCCTCCAGACATCTGACCGGGATTTCTGCTCCTCCTGAATCCGCCATCCTGACACTCAGACCCGGGCAATATTTGTAGAGTTTCAGCCGGTGGAAGGGGACAGAACGGCAGGCACGGCAACGCCCCCTAGCGGTGGAGCGGGGGGCAACAAGTGAGAAGAAGCTCAGTCAGTCAGACAGTTCAGGTCAAAAGGAATCTGTTCCAAACGGAGCAAGGCCTATCCAAAATTCCAAATATTTTGAAAATATGCACGCATCCACCTGGGTGACAGCAGACTGCTGGGCGAGCGCTGGCGCTTTGGCATTAGGGGTCAGATCACCATATGGAATTAATTAATTGATGAGGTCTAATCCCAGTTCCCAGAAGTTTTATTTTTCGCCACTAGGGGGCGAGATGAGGTCAGATCAACATATGGAATGTCAGAACAGGTCAGCTCCATATATGGAGATCTAAGGGTGGCAGCGGGGGAAATATCTTTAGTGTACAGGGTTTAATGAGGTCTGGCCAAGTGGCCATATATGGACTGGAGCGTGTCTTGAGTACAGAGTTTGATGAGGTCAGATCAACATATGGAATGTCACAGCAGGTCAGCTCCATATATGGAAATCTAAGGGTGGCAGCGGGGGCAGTGTCTTGAGTGTACAGGGTTTGATGAGGGCCCAGGTAGTGCCGGGCCTTTATTTTTGGGGCCTGTTATCGGCCTGGCGCAACTGCACTAATAATTGGGGCGGGCCCGTCTAGAGTTTGAATGGACATAGGTATCAGTCAAAAGAGACATCGAAGAGGAAGGACCGGACGGATGGGGAAGGATCAACAGGAATGTCAGAACAGGTCAGCTCCATATATAGAGATCTAAGGGTTTGAGGTCAGATGTAGAGTTGCTGGCCAGCTTCATATATGCTTAGAATATTTTCACAATCTGATTCAGCTAATAATTCTGGCATTGTCGACCTTTTAACTTAAATAGCTGTTTCTAAAGTGTCCACAGCTCTCTATGAGACAGACTGAGTTGATTTTTTTTTTACCATTTTATCATGAGCATGATAAAATGGACATAGGTAGAAAATGGCTGAAGTTGTCCTTTAAGATTTTCCTACTAAGAGAGGCACCAACATTTACCAAAACATTGTTAAATTTGCTGGATATTTCATGAGAATCCGTGATGGTTGTCCCTCCATCATAGAAATGAGATGAGAATTGGGATCTAGGTATCTTTCGGTGGAGTAACTGGTTTATAATTGTCCAGGTTTACTTTATTATTGGACAATGCCTTGAAATTTGTCACTGTCATTTTTTACCGCTCTGAGTAGGTGATTACATTTGTTTCTGTATTGTTTGTATTCGGTTTGGTTCTCTGGGGTGGCATTTGTTAAGAATGTAGTGATTGCGATTTTAGTGAGCCATTACTATGTAACCCAGACACCACCCACCTGCCACCAGAGGGCGCAGCTGTATCACACACACAAAAAAACACACGCACACACACACACAGTAGAAAACTTAAAAAAAAAGAAAGACATTTTAAAAATAAAGAAGAAGAAAAAAGTGATTTATTCTAATTGTTGTTATTGCACTTTACGAGCTGCGTTCGCTTCCCGCGTTCGCGTGTCTTACTTGTTATAAACATGCTATAGAATCTGTTTTTCTTTCTGGAGGACTTTTGCAATCCAGGGGTAAACCATGTCTTGCAAGAATCCTGCCTTTTGGAATATTTTACAGTAGTTAGTGGAAAACACAACCACCATTAAAAGAACGAATAAAGGCTTGGTATGCACTGCATTTATTTTGTGTATACACATTGTTCCAGGATATATCTTCAAGTATATTTTAAAATATTGACATTTCTTTAAGGGACCAAGCCCAAAGGGCCCAGTCCCTTTTTTCTCTACTTATTTGTCTTCCGCCACTTTTTGAAGTCCTGGCTTAGCCGTGCACCTTGCACTGCAATCGGACATAGGAGATTGCACATAAGGACTGTCCCATCACAATGCTCCATCTGTACTTTACACTGTAGGTCCACCCGATACACCCCAATACGTCAACAGAACAAGCACATCATATATATAAATAAATAAAAAATATATTTTTTTACTAAGTATATTTATTGATTTTAACAAAGATAATCAACACATTACACACATACGCACACAACAAAAACATAAAAACATACGAGTAAAGAAAACAGCTCATACAACATTATTGGGGGGGGGGGGGGGGGAATAAAAAAGAAAGTTATACAAAGACTTAGCAAGAATAATAATTAAATAAAACAATAACCTCCTGGCCATCTCAACAAGGGAAGAATAGACACCATGTAAAAAGCACATGACCATCTGTTCAATCACTGAGCATGTTTATCACACCCTTTCCAGAGATGGTTGCCACAGGGGACATAGGAAATCATGATGATGTCTGCCTCGTCATGACCAAATGTAGTATCCACCATCAAGTTCAACACTAAAGGTGTACATGTACAACATGCTCACCAGCTTCAGCTTAATGTTCTTGCTCTTCAGGATGACATCTCAGTTGGGTAAAGGACGTACATTACTATTCACAACAGAGTTTAGCCAATGATGGGATTGTTGAGTCAAGTGTGTGAGGATACACCCAAATCTTACGACCAAGACACACCAGTGCTTCAACTCCCCCTCTACTGTTTCTGCACATTTTGGGGAAGGTGTCACTCAGTCCACTCACACACAAGCTCAGCACACAGTATTATGAACATGATAGCATCATTTCTGATCTTTATGTCTGTTCTCCAAACTGGTGAGCATAGGCACTTCACTCCACCATTGTGTCAACAGACAAGGTCTGGCTTAAGGCCTATTCATAGTCCAGTTTTCGGTGAAACTACAACAACATGACGTCACACTGCGGTGGTCACCGCTCACACAACATATGTCTCTGTTTTGGTGGTCACCTCTTCACCAAAAACTGGACTATGATTAGGCCTTTAGCCTCTAAAATACGCTTGATATCTGTAGCATTCTGCTCCAGATACTCCAACATAGTTCAACTATAGCTGATCTACATTGAGATATTGTGAGCTTGTAGATCGGCTATTTGAACTATTTTAAAAGGTTTTTTTAAATAGTAAAAAATGGCAAATTAGTTTAGGGATATAAGGGTTAAGGGGTGGCGCAAGATATAGCCCCAAGCGTATTTTACATGGCTAGCAAGGAAGAAGTACTTCATCATGTGTTTAATTCTGTTCCTATAAAGTTAGATTAGAGTAGCCATTTATATTTTCACCCTTTTTCTCCCCAATTTAGTCGTTATGCCAATTAATTCACATTTCTGTGTTGTATCTCACTGACTCACCTGTCAGTGAAGAGCCAATTGAAAATATAACATCAGAAATAGATTCTACACCATACATGGGCAACTGCAGCCCGGGGGCCACATGCGGCCCCCACCATCACCATTAATGTTTTATTTTTGCCACGGACATGCAAAACAAGTGATCAATGATATTACCAGAACACAAATGTATAGCCTACAGTACTAATAGACTCTTGACGTGTCATATATTGTCTACTCTATTCCACTGCGCTACACATTTTAAAATAAGTCACTTATCAAAACTTATTTTTGGGGAAAAGCCGATCTACAAGCTCACAACACATTACGGCATGTTGTGACCTTGTAGATCAGCAATTGTCCTTTCTTCTTAGCCTATATTGACATGCCCATAATCAGGATGTCAGGGTTAAAGTAGTTAGCTATATAGTTACCCAATTAACTTACCCAGCAAGACTGGGAAGTTATCCACTGTATACTGGCAGGTGGCCGTCCTGAGACAGGCATTATATGTGGCATAGGCTAATGCATGGTCCAAGTATATTCCATGTTTGGGATTTCAATAAATTGGTCTTATACAGTAAGTACAGTTGCAGTCCGAGAAAGGGACACTTAGCTGCAAAGGTGAATGGGTGTGCAGTATACTTCATATTAGGTTATTGCAGATGGCATTTCAGAGGACAGTGTTACTTGGGGACATGAGGAGACAGGAAGTTCTACAAGCTAAACTAGTTTTGTGTTTGTCAACATAGCTTAAATAGTTGGTGTTGATGAAAAACAATGCAATGGATACATACCTGAGATTCAAATAGATAATTAAGTGCATGATGAGTGATTCATGAAGGCCATGTCAGGATTTAAAGGAATGCAGTGCCACCAGATCAGTGGCCTTGTGGTTGAGTGTCCGCCCTGGGACTGGGAGGCTGGGGTTCAATCCCCAGTCTGGTCATACCAAAGACTCTAAAAAACGGGACCCAGTGCCTCCCTGCTTGGCACTCAGCATCAAGGGTTGGATTGGGGGTAAGTCCCTGCGACATACTAGCGTCATGTCCAGGGGGTGTACTTGTACATCAAGCTGCCTCACGCTACAGAAACAGGAGATAGGCTCCTGCGCTATGTGCCTCGATGGCTCGGCAAGGCTACTTTACTTTAGTGTCACAATAGTAGTTTGATTAGGGTGCCCAACTTTGATCAGAGCTGAGGAGGAGGTCTGTGGATCAGGGAGAAAAACCGTGTCATAGAACTTAAATTAATTGAAAAAGTATGTTCATTTGAAGAGTCAGAACTGTATTTGGTAGTCAAAGTTAAATCCAACATTGACCACTTTATTTTATTTTATTTTATTGGTAGGCTATCTGTCTTGAGAAGCAGGAAGTGATAGATAGATAGATAGATAGATAGATAGATAGATAGATAGTTTTTACACAAGTAAGACACGCAAACGCGGGAAGCGAACACAGCTTGTAAATTGCAATAACAACAATTAGAATAAATTACGTACTTTTTAAAGGTTTATTTAAGTTAAGTTTTTTTTAAGTTAAGTTTTTAGTGTGTGTGTGTGTGTGTGTGTGTGTGTGTGTGTTTTGTGTGTGACACAGACAGACACACAGACAGACAGACCCTATTCTAGCCTTCGCACGCACGCACGCACGCACGCACGCACGCACGCACGCACTAGGCTATACTAGGCTGGATCTGGCTGGGGAAGGCTAGAATAGGGTGTACTACGCTGTACTGGAATCTAATAGGCTGTACTAGGCTCTTGTCAGCCCTCTAGGGGGGGATTTGTGGCTGTACTAGGCTATACTAGGCTGGATTGGGCTGGAATAGGCTAGAATAGGGTGTACTAGGCTGTACGGCTCTTGTCAGCCCTGAAGTTCCTCGCACTTGGGAATAACCACTGCGTACACGGGCAATAGTTTTTACAGGAGTGTGTGTGAATGATAAATAGTTTTACATGAACATTTCTAGGATATAGTACTCCACTGCCTCGTACAGCCTAATAGACCCTAGTACAGCCTAGCACAGTCTACTAGAGCCGAAAACAGCCTATTATAGCCCAGTAGAGTCTAGGACAGCCATGTACACCCACGTCTAGCCTAGTCCAGCCTAGGGGGAGAATAGACATGGAGAGGGGGCCCGGGGGGTATTGTGGTGGCTGTACTAGGCTATACTAGGCTGGATCAGGCTGGAATAGGCTAGAATGCAGTGGGCTGTACTGGACTCTAATAGGCCCTATTAGGCTGTAACAGGCTCTTGTCAGCCCTGTAGTTCCACACACTTGAGGTTAAGCACTGCGTACACAGGCAATATTTATATATGAGTTTGTGTGCACGGCCAATAGTTGTACATGGAACATTTCTAGGCTTTACTGCCTTGTAAAGCCTAATAGACCCTAGTACAGCCTAGCACAGTCTACTAGAGCCAAAAACCACCTATTAGAGCCCAGTAGAGTCTAGTACAGCCATGTACACCCACATCCAGCCCAGTCTAGCCTAGTGGGAGAATAGACTAGGAGGGATGGGGGGGGGGGGTATTTAGATGGCTGTACTAGGCTGGAACAGGCTGGAATAGGCTAGAATAGGGTGTACTAGGCTGTACTAGACTTTAATAGGCTCCATTAATGCAGCCCTAAGGTTAATATCAGAATACTGACATATTATTGATTTCAGCTGCTACAATTCCAAACATGCAAATATGACCCGCTTTTCTATATCCAATGTGTTTGGATTTAGTTCATAAAGTTAACATAACTATAACTAAATTCATTTGAAATTAAATAAAAAGGTTATTTTTCAGGATTCCGATAAAAAGAAAATTGCTAATTTTATTTCAGGATTTCAATTCAAATATAGCAAAAATAGCCGATCTACAAGCTCAAACGTTTTGAGCATGTCCAACCCGTCAAAGATCAGGTCAGACCTGCGAGGTATCACCCCAGACATTGCAGGAAGGAGTGGCTATAGGACTGCATGACTTGGGTCATGCATGGGTCATGCATGGGTCATGGGTCATGGGTCATGCATGCTCACGTCTGCAGACCACCACCTTGATGTGGATCTTTGCAAAAAATGTAAAAATCTAATCTTTATTTACTGTATAGAGCACATTTAACCCATTTCCACGATGTTGTTTCACGGGGTTGAAACAAAAAAGCATCAACGGGCACCCAACGGCAGACAAATATATACAGAGTTACTTAAAAACACATTAGATATAGGATCAAGTGTAATTGAAAGCCAAGGAGAATAGGTGGGTTCTTAAAAAGGATTTGAAAACCTCAATGGACTGCATGGGCATAGGCAGGTCGTTCCAGAGCCTGGAGCTAGGCGGCAGCCGCAAAGGCATATGGAAGTTGCATACATCTGTGTACTCTAGGCCTATAGTCTATATCTGCATTCTGTTTGCAATCAAATTACTTCTATTCAAATTTCAAACCACTACTACACTACAGTATTGTGTTGAGTGATTCAAATATTGATGGGTGAGGAGGTACATAACTTGACATTAACATTAGTGACAAGTGCTATTCATCATCCAGGACAGAAACTGGACAAACTGGTCTCTATAGAGTCATTTAAGACACTACTTGAGGATGCCGCACATAGCGACTGCATGTACCTGACTGTTCCTGTACCTTGTTTGTTTTGTAACCCCTGTGTATTAGCATTATGGTGATTTGTTTTATATTGCTCACTATATTTCACCTTATGTAAAATTGTGTTGTTGGTTTTTTTGTACGTTGTCATCATATTGTACTCACTCAGGGCGTCCTGGCAAAAGAGAGCTGTGGTCTTCCCTGATTAAAAAAAAAATCATACCATAATAGGCCTATCTCACAGCCCGCTTTCCACGCCCACTTCCGGTAAATAGTGGTGTCATTTAACATTAGCATTTACACGTTCTTTTCTCTGGAGAATCTAAGTACATTTTCTAATGTAAAAATGTGACAGACCAATATTATTATGAAGCAAACAAGATGTTAAATCAGCTCGAACAGATAGAACAAACCTTACCTTGAGAAAACAAAAGTTGTAGACTTCTTAAATTACCTCTGTTAACATGTAGCGTCTATGGAGTGACGTCACGCTATCACCACTAACCCCGAAAGGGGGCGTATTAAGGGGGTGGGGAAATTCTGTGAGATAGGCTTATCACAAGGAAATTCAATTTAAATTTCAGCCATGCACAAGTAGGCGTATTGTGTTTACCAGTGTAGGTACTGTGTACTGTGTACACAGAGGAGTCGCCCTAAAAAAGGAGAAACAAGACAAAAGTGGAATGAAATATTTATATTAGCCTACTATACGTAGTTCTTCTGACAAAGCAATTGGTTGAAATAGGCTATCCAGCCATGCTGAAAAGAGCATGACATCACACCTAGCTGTTAATAGAAGATTTGAGAACGGATTAATCACATTAGAAATATCATCCGTTGTGCTGATTATAGTGATTAGACAGAGTTCTGTCAGAGCAGCAGCATTATTGCCTTAGGAATGGAACAAAAAGGGCAGGTGTACTACGCTCCTGTATTTTAACATCCGTTATTATGGTGGTGGTCCTTGGAGAGACAAATATTTTCTGAGGTTTATTTTACATCCAGAACAGAACCAGCCTTACCTTAGTTAGTTAATTGTATAGGTTTCTTGAGGTATATGTCATGGATGTATTATTGGCTGTTGTGTAATTTGACATGTAGGCCTACGATGTAGCTTTGAAGTGTCATTTTAATCCTACCTCTGAGTCTTGGCCAGTTCCCACTTGTAAGAGACAGTCTCAATGTGTTTTTTACTGGTTAAATAAAGTTTAAATAAAAGTTACAAACTTGATCTAAGAAGTGTAGGCCAAATGAGTAAAGAAATAACAAAACAGTACATTGTTGACTTGTAACAGTGAAATCACTCTACTTTAGACTAGAGTAGGCCTACATCATTGTTTGTGTAAACAGGGCTGTAATGACTTGTATTGGTCCCCCAATGCGAATCAGACTGCAGTACCTATTTCCCACCTTTAGATGTCAGGCTTCACACAAATGTGGTTTTAAGAAACGTATAGCGGAGGATTCGAATGCCATAATGCATTGAAACTTTCATTAAACGTTATTAGAAAAAAAAAAGATTGAAAACCAGTTCTTGTAGACATTACAGTGATAGTACACAGAAATATAGGCCTAATCCAAAAACTGTCTCAGAATGCAGACCTGCAACTGCAAGTCAGGAATACCAGCGCTCAAGTTGTACAGGTTGTTAGCCAGACAGCCAATAGGGTTTCAGCAGAGCTGGAGGCAACTTTCTAGATAGTTAAATACAACCCCTTTGCTAGGCAGTGGGCACAAAAAGTTGTTTCAACGTTTGTGTCGTGACCTTTTTGCCTAAACGTCTGAGAAGTTTTACCTTAGATTTGAATAATATCCTTCACTTGACCCAGGAAAATGGCAGGTAAGACGATCGTTTTATTATTAGATTCAATTTTGGCAATTAGGTAAAGACCACAGGTTCATGCCTATTATGTTAACATTAGGCTACATCAAATTCATCAAGGCCTATGGGCCTCATGGCTCGGCAAGGCTACTTACTTACATCAAATTCGTGCTAGAAACTTACTATAGCTATATATGTTTTGCACAGCTATCGTTATTGCCAAATAATCGAAACAAATGTATGTTTAATCTGGTTTGGTTTTACTTTCACTTTAATAATATGTCCAACTCACTGATGTCTTGTCATGTCTGAGTAATGCCTGAGTAAAAATAAAGGAACAAGAAAGAAGAACTCACTGATGTCTTGTCATGTCTGAGTAAAATAAAGGAACAAGAAAGAAGGATAGTTATGTAGCCTATACCACATTTAAATAAATGTAGTTTATTTGTTATTATGTGTACATTATTTGTCAATTAATACATAATAATTGAAATTGATTGATTGCTGAAAATAGCAGTGTTGGCAAATAGGAAAAAGAGGGGGGGGGGGGATTATATATTTTGTAGGTAAACTTTGTAATGCCACTCTTGAAAACAAAGTGTTGCATTTTGGGTTTGCTTTTTTTATGTCAATCAATCAGGTCACCTTAAAGGTAGTGTAGCCTAAAGTGATATATTTTTGGTTAAAACAAAAAGATTTTTGCTAAAAGGTTAAATCACTACATTCTGAAAGTAAATGTAATAAACAGAAAATACAGTTTCAGGTATAGGTGACAAAATGTCAGCCAATCAGGAGAGATTAGCTATATTTATGAGCTTATTTTTGTATCTGTTTGTCATTTCTTTATGGCTCTATGATCTCTTACAATTCCACTTGTTTAATCATTAAACAAAGTGGAATTGTAAGAGATGCCATAAAGAAATGAGCAAACAAACTTTGATCTGTATCCTGGTCCTGATTAGATAAAAATTGGTTTCAGTTTCTGAAAATGCATTTTGTTTAATGGAGAGACACAGACTCATGTTTCTGCAACAAACACTATACAGCAATGAGTACTATCACAATATGTAGCTTTTTAACACTTATTTTATGAATAAAAATCACTTACACTACCTTTTAAGGTAGGTATATATATATATATATATATATATATATACCCTCTATCATCCCCTATGTTGTGACTCAGGACGTGCATGTGTGGCGTGTGCCGGTGTGTGTGTGTGTGTGTGGGGGGGGGGTGTTCAATAGTAGCACAGTTTTATAATGAAAGCGCGATGGGAATGGAATCTGAAAAAGGTAGCCTACATCTTGACCACAGAAATATAGGCTACTAATTTAAATGTTTTGTACAAGTATACAAGTATAGCAAAACTAAGTGATTGTATAGGCCTACAAGCTATCAGTTCAAAACCTGAAGCGAGCTGTTATAATAGGCTGCCAACAACTGATTTGAAATATCTGGGGTGTGGCACAGTGGCAGTACTTCCTAGGCTTACTGAGTGTGCGTGCAAAGTTTCACATGACTGGTCACAGCCTACAGGCTACAGGTAGCTCAGAGCATTTCATTCTCCATGATGTAAATGCTTACATTATAAGCTTGACAGAAAAAATACACAAAATGCTTAGCTATTTTTCACATTTTAAGCTGAAGTTTATTAATTAGACTCAACAGGGTGTAAATGTTTTATGGATTGATTTATGTCTTATTTACCTGTTGTATTTCTCTCTCTCTCTCTCTCTCTCTCTCTCTCTCCTAGATAAGCTAATGAAGATCCGGAGTAAATTTGTAGATAAAATATCACTTGCAAACCTCAAGCAGCTCCTGGATGACCTCTTGGAAGATAAGTGCTTGACCGATAGCGAGAAAGACTCAATACTTGAGGAAAACTCTTCCAGAACGGACAGGGCACGTTGTCTCGTTGACGTTCTTAAGAAGAAAGGAAACAGGGCTTCTAACTCACTCATCACTCATCTTGAGGAGAGAGACCCTGAACTGTTCTCAGAACTGGGTCTGTCCTCAGCAGCAGAGCAACCAGCTCAGAAAGGTCAGTTCAGGTCTCTGTTTTTTAACCAATAAAAGATGTATGCTTTTCAGGTTATGTGTGTTATACTATAGCATTGTATATCTTTCAGCCACCAGTGGTGGAAATTAACTAAGTACTTTTACTTACTATATAAGTACTGTACTTAAGTACAATTTTGAGGTATTTGTACTTTACTTGAGTATTTCCAATTTCCAGTACTTTTACTTCTACTCCACTACGTCTCAGAGCCAAAATGTGTACTTTTACTTCACTACAATCATTTGAAAACTTTACTATAGTTACTTTGGCGATTTTAATTTTGATTAGAAAACATACATTAACCACTTCAACCATATACATTTCGGCCATTTGAAAATAGCAGATGCACAATGCGTCACGTTGCGACGCATTGTGAGCTTGTAGATCTGCTATTTTCAATAGATTTTGTACACATTTTGAACTTGTTAAATGGGACATTCTGCAATAAGAGTACTTTTACTTTTAGTACTTTAAGTACATTTTGATGCCGATACTTTTGTACTTTTACTCAAGTACATTTTCAATTCCGTACTTTTACTTGTAACGAAGTAGTTGTAAATTGCCGTATTGGTACTTTTACTTAAGTAAAACAATGGAGTACTTTTTTCCACCACTGGTATAGCCACTGATGCTAAACGTGTGTGATTTCCAGCTGTGCAACAAGTGTCCCAGGATGGATTGGGTAGTGAAACGGCCCCGGCGATCTCTGAGCCGTCCACGGATGTGGTGGCTGCCTGTGAGATGCCCCTCAAACTCCTCCCTAGCACTGATGTGTTCAAGAAGGAGAAACTAAACAATCCAAACGTAATTATTATGTCATTCTAACAATACAAAATTGAAGGTCACATGTTTTTGAAATAACACAATTAAGAGATGTATAAGCTGTATTAATTCTAAATATTCTACTCTGTTGTACAATAATAATAATAATAATAATGTTTTCTTCACAGATTTACCCTGTGCGTGAGAAGTCCTCTAGGAAGCGCCTGGCCTTATTAATCACCAATATGGACTTTGATTTAGCTCAGATGAAGAGGAATGGTGCTGAGAAAGATGAGGAGAACATGTTGATGTTGCTCAATGATTTGGGATACAATGTGGAGAAACACAGAAATCTCAGTGGCATGGTACTGTATAGGCTTAACAAGTCATTGTTACTGTATGCTTAACAAGTCATTTCTCCAGTTGAAGGATTCTCATACTTAAAGGACAACTTTAGTTATTTTCAACCAAGGTTCATGTTTTAGGTTGTTATTAGAGAAAGTAAAAGGTGAGTGTTAATTTTTTTTCATTTGCTGCTTTCTTTCGTTTTAGGGATTTTAGCTCTTTTTGACAGGGGGGCGGGGGCATTCGAGCATGGGGCTAAATATGTATTGCTTTACAAAATGTTATGGTGATTTATTTTTTTTATTATTTACTATAGTCCTAATAAACCCCAGGAAATTACATCTGGCCACAGAAGATCACAGGATCTACTGAATGTGAAGGAGGCCTACTGGGGGGAAGCCACACTGTGTGTCATAGGCTCAATATCTCAGTTTGTCACATTCAGTAGATCTCGTGATCTTTTGTGACCAGATGTAATTTCTTGGGGTCTAGTAGGACTATAGTAAATAATAAAAAAATAAATCGCCATAACATTTTGTAAAAAAATACATATTTAGCCCCATGCTCGAATGCTGCCAAAAACTGCTAAAATCACCTTTTACTTTCTCTAATAACAACCTAAAACATGAACCTTGGTTGAAAAAAACTAAAGTTGTCCTTTAACTGAGTGATGAAGTGAGCGGAGTCCTGACTAGTATTGCAATTTAGTGATTAATTGATTGATTCGATGTTTTGTCACAGGAGATGGACGGGGCTGTTAAGAGGTTTTCGCAAGATCCGCGTCTCCCTGACACAGACAGCGTTTTTGTCGTCATCATGTCTCATGGGAATTTGGGAGTCATCAAGGGCGTCCACTGGACACCGGACAATAATGACTTTTTCCCAATTGATAATCTCTACACGCACTTGAACAACCAGAACTGCCCGGCTCTGCTGGACAAACCCAAAGTTATCATCATCCAGGCCTGCAGAGGAGGTGATGTTCTGCTTACCAGTGTTGTTTCCGGCAGCAAATTTAGATTTCAGTGTTAGTCATAAGACTCTTCAATAGTTTTCATTTTGTTTCATATTGTCATATTTTAGTCACCTGGAATGCTTTAGTGTTTAGTCTAGTTTTAGTCGACTAAATGTCATAAGATTTTAGTCGACTAAATCTACAGTTGATTTAGTCGACTAAAATGTATTTAGTCGGGCCTTGATGCCGTCGTGATGACTGTTTTTACAAGACGCGTCGCAGCGTCTTAGTTTTAGTCGACGAAATCAACACTGCCGCTTACAATAGGAATGTCCGTGAAGTTGCGCTGCCTTCAATGTTTTCCTGCCTATTGTCCTGGTGTTATTTTCTGTGTAACTTAATTCAGGCTTGTTCGCTTTCAGTGAGTGAAATTAAAAATAAGACGTTCTTGTTTCAGTGGTGGGTGGATCCGCAATTGTGCATGATGGTGACATTGGCACTGATGCATACCTTGACACAGAAGGCATAGAGGCTGATGCCTTTCTGGCACACAAAGAAAAGGACTTCATCTCCCTCCTTTCAAGCACCCCACGTGAGTGTGCCTCAACATTTAATAGTTAATATGGGAGGGGGGAAATATGTTTTAATTAAAAGAGCTCTGTAAATTAAATCCTAGATGGTACTCAACTACTTTAAAAACATGTACTGTATGTCACATCCATTCTATTATTTCTATCCTGTAGATACTGTTTCATACAGACATCAAGTGACAGGATCCTTTCTAATCAAGTACATTTATGAGATATTCCACAAGTCAGCCCATGAGGAACACATTGAGGAAATGTTCATGCAGGCAAGTGTTGCAATTGACTACAATTTCACTGCGTTGCATTGTGATCTACCTAACAGCAAGGATGAACAATAATTTGAGTGTATTGATTGATTGATTGATTGATTGATTGATTGAAAATTGTATTAACAGTTTGTAGAATGGGTATTGGGTACAGTTCAATGAAAGTACAGGTCAATACAAAATCTGCTAAGAGGATAAACCCAGAAAAAGCACTAAGACTTGTTTACATAAGGGTCCTCCATTTTCAATTCACCAGACAAATAAATGCACATGCAAATGCATGTACTGTATGATCTGCTCTATTGCCTAACTAGGTCTACTGTACCGTACTGTAATAATACTATTTTAACCCCACCACAGGTCATGAGAAGCTTTGAATCCATGCCGTATGAAAGCATAAGACAGATGCCCACCAAAGACAGATGCACTTTGACAAAACACTTCTACCTCTTCCCAGGCTACTGAGACACCACTGTTTAAACAGAAAGCTTTGAAGTGGAATATCACACTGATTTAGATATAGATTTGTAAAATACGTGTTCAACGATTGAAGAGGCTACAGTAGCTATACATTATATAACCCACACTGTACTTTTTCCCAGTTTATAGTGAGGGGGAGAAAGTATAGTTTTAGATTTAGTTTTAGTTTTAGAAAGTATAGTTTTAGATTTAGTTTTAGATTTTTGAAAACTGTACAAAATATTCTAAGAAATTGAATTCCAACAAATGTATGGGGATTTCGGGAAGTATGATTATGATGGAAAAACAGGAAAATCATGTATTTATGCATTATATTTATATTATATAAAAGTAAAGGCAGCATTTTGAATTATACTGCTTTTAGGCCAGAGAGCTTTTAGTTCAGAGAGTTTAGCATTTATTAGAACCTATATACCAGAATGTATAAATATATGCAGTTTGCTTCTGTATAATTACTCCCTTGTTGAGTAATCCTTTTTTTTTTCTTTAACCCATTTTGGACGGGAACCCCTTTTCTTGTTTTAAAGCATTATGTTATACTTTAGCTATTGACAAATAGCAGATCTACAAGCTCATATGAACTTGTGGTCTGCTATTTTTGAGAAATCGTGAAAATGTGCCTCAAATCTTTGAATATATATTATAACAGAGTGAACATTTTTAACTCAAATCATTCCTTCTGGGGGGTCCCTGGAACAACATATTTTCAGATGGGGGTGGAGGCCAATTACATATAGTTTTTGGGGTCCTTTACATGAAATATTGAGCACCACTGATACAGAAACAAGGTTTTTCAGAAAACTGTCAGGATTTTGAAGACATTTTTAAAATTTCGAGTCAGCCCTAAGATTAATTTTGTGGCTTTTCTGCCTTTATTGGTAGTTTCAAGTGAAGACTGACAGGAAAGAGAGAAGGGGAGAGACATTTATGCAGCAAAGGTCACCTTGAACGGGACTCGAACACGCAATGCACTGTCAGGCCAGAGCCTATATGTGGCATGCGCCTGGACCACTTGGCTAGCGGGCACCCTGTTGCCTGTTGAGTAATCCTAAGGGTGAAAGAGTTGGTTTCGATTTGCTTTGGTTCGGGTTATCTTCAAAAGTTTTTTATTTTGAATATGTGATGGTGTTCTATGTAAATAAAACTAATCTTTTGAACTTGAATACTAATAAAGAATTAATGTTCCTCTGTATTTGTACAGTTGAATCGTTTGTAATTAGAATACATTTAATTTAAAAAAAATCACACCCGTGTGAAGTGAGGGCTGCTAATATTAAAGTCTAACTCATGTTGATTAGGTGATGTAATGATGATGTAAAACAAACGGTGTCAAAACAAACATTACATTCTCGTTATTGTTAATGGCATTTAATGTTTGTGTTAGGGACAAGATGATGTAAATTTTCCCTTCATTGTCAATGGTGTTTTTAAAACAAACATTGAACTAAAAACCAACATTAAACCTCGCCCCTCAAAAATATGAAAATGTTCTACACATGAAAATTTCAAGTTGTATTCTACAAGTGCTCACATCAAATCTACAACGTCTTGTATTTTGTAACCTTCATAGTAAGGGATTGAGCAGTCAGTCTATAAGACAATTAGTATTTGGTAGTGAATAGTACGTGATACTGTAGTAAGTTTCTCAAATTTGGGTTCTAAACTGAACAAATTAAGATTTTATCTGAGTGCACTTGGATTCAAAGCCAGATCTTCCATTAAATATCTATACCACTCATACAAAGAATTACTATACTGTTACATGATGAGCATGATATTTCAATCACATTAGTCACATTTCTTTGTGGCAGGTTATTGTCATGTATAATACAGAATAATAAATAAATAATACATTTTACAATAAATAAATGGATAAAATGTATTAATGCTTCAGTATAATGATACCAGTCAGAAAGAAGGATGTAATGGCGCCTGACAAACAAAACACATCTGTATACTATGCCGTGTATTATAGTCAGCCTGTGATGGGGCAGGCTTAAAGTCACAAGAATGCTGTTGAGCACTTTGGTAGTAGCCTAAGGGTGCGGTTTGGTTTTGGCAGCATAGCTAGGGAGACACCGTCTCCACGGTCACCAGAGATTTCGACCCAGGACGATTCGACCCGCTCTCGACCCGCTTGGACCTGACTTTTCGACCCGGACCGCGAGAGAGAGAGACAGAGAGAGACATAGAGAGAGAGAGACATAATAATAATATGTACATTGATTTACCAAACAATTATTGTGTTGGTGTTTTTATTTACCAAACAATTACTGTACTTAAAACTGTATATAGAATGCAGCTATATGCAGAGAAACACAGAGACACAGGCCATCAACGATCACATTCCTAAGGCTAGCAGCCACCATCCTCATCCCCATAGCAGAGTATGACGGTCATTGAGATGGATCTCCCTTTAATGTTAAAACTGTATATAGAATGCAGCTATATGCAGAGAAACACAGGCCATCAACGATCACATTCCTAATTTCCTTTTGATCACCTCAAACACTGATGGATGTAAGATTGTAATAAATATTCCCCAGTTCAAAGTGAATGGGTTGAGATGATGACTGATGTCTCCTTGTCCTCCTTATTCGTTATGTCTCGCTACGGTTAAGCAAGTTGGTGATGTCTTTACGCCTGGGATACACAAACACATTCATTACGGGGAGCCTGGAAAGGAAACAAAGGTGAAAATATACAAAAACACCATTAAAATGGCTAAGGAAAACCCGTTCCGGTCCGCTGGAGGCATTGTGGAGTCTGTACTGAGAGACGACATGCCTGAAGATTCGACGTGCACAGTCAGGCTAGATCATCTCACGAGGCTAGCCAATAAACACAGAGAGAAGGGCAGGCCCAAGCATCCCACAGATGTGAACTTTGAGTTGGATGATCTGCACATACCAGAGGACTTTCTCCAGGGCGACATCACCATCCCAGCGGCACGAGAGGCAGACAATGCCCGGCACCTGATTTCCGCGACACCCCAGCAACTTGAACTTCTGCAGTCTGCAAAGCAAATCTTTCTGGACGGCACTTTTAAGGTAATTACTATTGCATTATTGTAACAAAAGTACGAGAGTAGGCTAATATGTGCTTATTTAGCTGCATTTTTATTGATTGCACATTGATTTTAATATTTGATTGTTTTGTTTTAAGGTGGTGAAAAAACCGTTCACTCAGCTCTTCAGCTTCCATGCCTTCCTGAGTAACGGTAGAGGCGAGGACATCAAACAGGTGCCTCTGCTCTTTGCCCTGATGACGCAGAGGAGGAAACGGGATTACGTCGCCGTTTTCGAGGCTGTCAAACGCCTTGCGCCTAGCCTTATCGATGTTAAGGTTGTGACTGACTTTGAAGTAGCTATCTGGCAAGCTGCAACCACAGTTTTTTGTGGCCCTGATGCTGGAGTCCGCGGATGTTCGTTTCACTGGGCTCAGGCGGTGTATCGGCATGTCCAGTCGCTTGGTTTGTCTGTGGCCTACAGACACGATGAAGAAGTCAAAAGTTTCATCAAGCAATTGTTTGCTTTGCCCTACATCCCGGCCGGTGAGATAGTAGACGCATTCAATCGCCACACATCGACGTCGACAGAACGGCTAGAACCTCTTGTGGACTACATCCGTGACACCTGGATGAATGGCCAGTGGAAACCACAGCAGTGGTGCGTTTACCGACAAGCCATCAGAACCAACAACCACCTGGAGGGATGGCACTACAGACTCAACAACGCAGCACAGCGGCCAAGCTTGAATCTGTACCTGCTTGTGTCGTTGCTGTACAAAGAAGCTGGCACAATCTCACACCTACAACGTCTCGTCACAATGGATATGGTGGCACGCTACCAGCGAAAGAAAACTAAGGACACAGAGGGCAAACTGGTGAAACTATGGGATGCCTATGCAATGAACGAGTTGGACATCACCCAGCTGCTGGCAGCTGTTGCTGAGGTGAACACGATGCCACACGGGGTCGGACTGGCAAGAGCGGACAGCGAGGTCTAGCCTGGTCTCCTTTCTCTTTTTTATTCCCCCATTTTTTTTGTATATAACTATTTTTGATAACTTGTTTTTCTATGACTGAAATAGTGCACATTCAATCAGACTCAGCCTTTTTGTAATATACATTTTATTTCACATTTTTTTGTATATACTACTATTTTTGACTTGAAAACTATGGGATGCCTATGCAATGAACGAGTTGGACATCACCCAGCTGCTGGCAGCTGTTGCTGAGGTGAACACGATGCCACACGGGGTCGGACTGGCAAGAGCGGACAGAGCCTGGTCTCCTTTCTCTTTTTTATTCCCCCATTTTTTTTGTATATAACTATTTTTGATAACTTGTTTTTCTATGACTGAAATAGTGCACATTCAATCAGACTCAGCCTTTTTGTAATATACATTTTATTTCAATTGTTTTTGTATATACTACTATTTTTGACTTGAAATTGTTTTACACTGCCCTGTTTTGTCAAATAAAATAACAGTTACGTTAATTCATTTCACCTCTTGTGTTGTGTTTAATGATGGGGACTACTGTAGATCTGCTACTTTCAAATGATTTTAGAGGAGAGAAGGACAAAACAGACAACATTACAATAAGGCATACATTATTATTTCATTTAGAAAAGAAGGTTTACAAAAAAACCTTCTTAAAAAAGTATGCAACTGGGGGAGCATGCTTACAATATTTACTCTTAAATATACTCAATCTTAATCACCACCGTCACCTTGTACTCTACTACCCTCTAGGGGTTACACCGTTTGTCTGTTTTCTGTTTTTATGTTTTGTGTGAGGACTGCGGATGAAAATTAGCATCTTTGCTAATCCCGGTGTATTTACGTTCATGTGACGTTCATTAATATGCTCTGTCCTGTCTAAATAAACAAATAAAGTAAAGTAAAGTAAAGTAAAGATAATTCGACCCGGTAAAAACGGGTCAAACGGACTCGAATTTGCGGTTGGGCGAGTTGTCCTGGGTCGAAATCTCTGGTGACCGTCTCCACACCATAGCGCAAAACGGTCTTAAGCTGCGCGCAGCTTAAATTCTGAGTTTTTAGACAGCTGGTGGATGGAAAAGAAGCTCCACCTCCGCGGAAGACTTGAGCGGAGGAGAGCGTTTCCGGGAATCTGGCCGTCGCGCAAGAATTCAGCGGAGGTGGAGCTTAATTTCCATCCACCAGCTGTCTAAAAACTCAAGCTTTAAGCTGCGCGCAGCCGAGAACGTGCGCAGCTCTTTCGACCGTGTGGCAGCACCTTGAGCCATGGCATGGGGGTAGCAGGTTTGTGTGGAATGTATAGAGGGCAAAGCAACAGGCAAAGTGAGTTTAACATTGTTTAATGTTGTTTAATGCAATCAGATAGGACTTTTCTGTTTGGATGTCTGGGCTATGAAGGCCAGAAAGTAGTTTTTTGCCACTCAGTAGGCGTTCCCGCATAACTTCCGGGTATGATGATGATGTCACGCGCATACCCCAGCCAAGATCCGGCCCACAACAGCCCTGCCAATCGGGCCTAATTGGCACAACAGGTTGTGCCAATAACAGGTTGTGCCAATCGGGCCTAATTGGCACAACAGGTTGTGTGTCGGTCTGGCGAGTGGGAGACTGGGTTCAATCCCCGCTCTTGCGCATCATTAGCCTGGCTCCAGCCCCTGAATCGCTAGCCACGCCCATTAAAAAAATATATTCAGGCGATTCAGGGTCTGGTGACGCTCTCGAAGGAGGTCTGAGACTCGGTTGGAAATCTGTACGACGAATCAGCGTCGTTTCAACTCGATGACGTCAAAACAACAGCGCCGTCCAGACACAAACAAACATGGCTGCGCCAGTAGCATAGCAACTTATGCTACTCTTTTGGTGTCTCATTCAAAAAATTATTTTTTCGCTCGAAAATGTTAGTTACAATGACATTGAGTTGACGTGTTTTTTTTTTTTGGTAACTGTTGCATAATCGCAATTTCGCACTCGAGTCCCATGCCCCGGCCATTTAGCTCTGTCCCCCCCCGCTGACATGCCCTCAACCACGGCTAAGTTCAGCCTGCTGCGGTCGGAGCCTTGTCATCTGCTTTGCTACTATTGTGATTGGTTAAGGGTGAACCAATCGCCGAAGACTGCCTCTTTGTCAACGCCCATCTCAGAAACGGCTGTAGTAGGGAGGGCTTTCAGACTGAATAATGGAGTGAAACGAAATGAAAATTCAGGCTGAGTGTCAGGCTAGCGCATCATCACTACATATGGAACGTGTCACTCTCAGGAGCTATTTCTAAATGGCCTGATTGGCTGTGAGCCTTAAAATGCCAGTCAATTAAGCTCATTGATCCTTCTTTTTTAGGATTATGGTCAATGTGTAACGCCTGGAAATCGAACCTGATCTCGCGTGTACACATGCTATTAGTTAGTTTATATACAAAACGTATTTCAGCAGTGGGATTATTGGGATAATAATATATTTTTTGGTAGGGATCTTGTTGAGCTGGTCATTTTGAAAGTAGCTCTCAAGTAAAAAATAAATGAAAAAAAAGTGTGGGCGAAAGGATGGCGGGAGAACCCGAGGAATTGAAGACAAGCGTTTTAAGTGGTTAATCCTGTTACAGTATGTGGGTTTACCACACACACACACACACACACACACACACACACACACACACACACACACACACACACACACACACACACACACACACACACACACACACACACACACACACACACACACACACACACACACACACACACACACACACACACACACACACACACACACACACACACACGACCGTTGCTGCATACATGTCTCTCCCCCTCTCTCTTTCCTGTCCGTCTTCACTGTGACTAGACTATCAATAAAAGGCACAAAAGCAAAGAAATAATACAAAATAGTCCTGATTAAATATATTAAATAACAAACTCAATAACGCACTCCCTGAAGTTGAAATTGTTGAGAAAACATTGTTCTTGGACAGAATTCTTTAATTATGCTATTTCTATTTCAACAAAAATAATGGTTTATCTTTCAAAGTGATATTGATGCAGCAAAATGGCCACTGAATCTGAATGGCTATATTCGCTGAGTGATTCTTCATGCCGTTTTAGAATGCACTGAGACATCTACTGTAGTTTCATGGTTTTCTGTCTCTGCTGTTCATTGAACATCCACATAATCCTGTATAGAAGAAAAGAACACAGTGCAAGGATTTATTCCATCAAATAATAGCAAAAGTGATAATAGCTGCTGGAAATCAGTTAGTATGTTTGAAAGCATATGGTCATGTGGGTAAGTGCTTTATTTATATATGATTTTTTTTTTAAAGAAAAAAAGCATTAGCATTACTTGAAATTGTTTACATCTGACCTGTACTGTCTTGTCCAATATAGCAACTCATCTAAAAGTGTCCCCTAAAGGCTGTGCTAACCTAACCTGACTCCGCCAGATGGGGCAGCAGAGAGTACACTGGGTTCCCCCCTCCTGCTCCCATCTGGGAACTCTCAGGCAGACTTGATGCCCGGCCAAAAAACGGCCTGGCCAATCAGCAGCAGCTTCTAGCAGCTTCTAGCAGCAGCTTCTAGCTGCTGCTGATTGGCCAGGCTCTGCTGCCCCATCTGGTGGAGTCAGGTTAGTGATAACCTGTAACCCCTTCAAGGACCCATGTGGTGAACTTGTAAATGGGATAAACATGCAAAAACACGGGTATGGTCTTACTGCATAAAAAAAGCAGTATGTGTAACTGACTAACTCCAAACTCCAAACTAACTCCAAAGCAGTATGTGTAGGCTGTTGCTTACCGCATCGTTTTCAATAACATCCTCCAGGATTCGCACGATGTCTGTGAAGGACGGCCTGGAGGTGTACGGCTCCACCCAACAGTCTCGCAACATCTGCAGTCTGCAACATTCTCTCATTAAATGATTGCTTAAACGGTAATGTATCAGGATGCAAAACACCTACGGTAACTAATGCATGGAATGCATGAAATAAAACAAAGGACCACAGGCAACCAAGACATAAAGATTTGAGCACATCTGCAATTGTTGAGAGAACTACTGGGCTATAGAGCGTGGCAGTCCCGCCCCCTACCAGGGCCCAGGAAATGATTCCCCGTTAATTTTCCTCATAGACATTTCAAAAAGTATTTATTTAAAGACCTTTTAAGCCTCGTACAAAGCCAACTCGAGTTGTGACAAACACAATTTTTTGGGCCAAACACATAATTAGAAAGAATAAGAAAACGGCAGGTTACAACACTTCTTTGTTTTGTTTTTCTTCTTTGTAATTATTTGTTTGGTCCAAAATATTGTGTTTGTTGTCATGATTTGTCACAACTCGAGTTGGCTTTGTACGACGCTTATAAGGTCATTAAATAAATACTTTTTGAAATGACTATGGGAAAAATGCATTGGGAATTATTTCCTGGGCCTGGCGTCGTCATGAAAGGGGGCGGGACTGCGACACTATACATTAAAAGTAGTTGCTAACAAACTATTACATATACAGCATGTGTACGTATGTGCTTCAAATCCACAATGTAAAACAAACAATGTCTATGTCTCCTTCATAGAAGTGCTATACTTACATTTCAGGTCTGCAGCCTTCAGGTTCTGAGTTCTTATAACCAGCACAAATGTGGTAAACCACAGCCTCTGACGTATCAAGACTTGGGTATGGTATGGTACCTATAACAACAAGTAATAATAATATTCATTATTCAGGTTTTACACCAGAAGACTATAAACCAACATGTATATGAAGTAAAGTAGTGTTTTAAATATTTGGCTTTAAAGGGATAGTTCAGAATTTTCAGAACTTAAGCTGTATGAAATACATTAATATAGTGGTTGCAACTGTATTCATTGATTGCCCGAGTCCCGTGGTCGGAGTTCTGCTCTGGTTTTTGTCAATATTAAGTAGTTCCGGTCATTTTGTGGGAGGAACAGGGGCCACGCAGTAAAAGTAAATTAATTCACAAAACTAACGTAATTTGTATTGTTGACCTATTTCTAAAATATTAGCGCAACCTTCGTTCAGGTGAGGTCTGGACGTGAGATAGCGCAGGTGTGGCTGGCATGATTCCCAAATCTATATGCTTCTAAAAAAGGGAAGCAACGACTCCCTGACACCCCTTCTTAACTGTCTCAATGACATTAAGGCCTGGATGGCTCTCAACTTCCTCAGTGTAAATGGAAGAAAAACGGAAGTCATAGTGTTTGGGCCTAGTGGCCCTGGTGTTGAACCCACCGACCTTGGTCCCCTGCAGCCTTATGCCAAACCCGTTGTCTCTAACCTTGGGGTCAAATTGGATAATGCACTCAAACTGGACAAACAGGTAAACGCTGTGGTTAGTTCCAGCTTTTATCACCTGAGGCTGCTTGCCAACATCAAGTCTGTGCTTTCTTTTAACGATTTTGAACGAGTCATTCACGCTTTTATCTCCACTCGTTTAGACTACTGCAATGCACTGTATGTTGGTTTAAACCAGTCTTCCATGGCACGTCTACAACTGGTCCAAAATTCTGCTGCGCGTCTCCTAACTGGAACCCGTAGGCGTGACCATATTACACCTGTTTTGGCCTCCCTTCACTGGCTCCCCGTCCGTTTTAGAGTTGATTTCAAGATTTATTGTTTGTCTTTAAATCACTGAACGGTCTTGCGCCACAGTATCTTTGTGACCTTATAGAGGTTTACACTCCCTCAAGGTCATTGCGTTCTGCTGGCCAGTTGAATCTCCAGATCACAAAAAAGGCACATTTAAAGACCAGAGGTGACCGAGCCTTTACTGTCATAGCCCCCAAACTGTGGAATGAGCTCCCTTCCCATGTGAAACTGGGCCCCACCATCGAGACTTTTAAATCTCGCCTTAAGACCCACCTGTAAACCTTGGTGTAACCCAGGTTTATAATTGTCTGTATTGTCTGTATTTGCATCCCTGTTTTGTATGGTCACGGTGCCATCTGCATCAGGTCACAGCTCATCACACCGATCACTCACTCACTCACTCAGCCACAATTATGTAGCATATACTTCGTGAAATAAGAATATGGTTGGGACCAGTACTGCTGTCAGAAGTAGGTGTAGTGGTAGAAGGAATTTGCATTGAAATCATAAAGAACCCAGGAGACTGAAAATTATGCTTAATATGATATTATTATAAAAAACAAGTAAAACAAACAACAACAATCAATCAGATAAACAAAGTAAATTCAGGTCGAGGTCAGAGTCAATTGTTCAGCTTCAATTGTTCAAAGTCAAGGTCAGAGGGGTAATGTGTGAGGCAGTGTTTTGAGTGTATGGAGTAGTTATGGGGGGGGGGGGGGGGGGGGGGGGGGGGGTGTTTGAATGCGTTTCAGGTTCTTGGTCAGTGTGTAACCGTTCAGGTATGCCATAATAGACAATGAAGTTATCCCACAAGCATTTTGCTACCGTTTTAGCTTTTTGGTTGGGCGTGGGAATAGCAATGGCAAACTTGGTGAAATGGTCAGTTAGTACAAGGATGTCCTTTGTATTGCTGGTATCTTATGTTCACCAAGGGTGCGGCTCTTCCTGAGAAAGCCGCACCCTTGGTGAACATAAGAGCAACACGCCCTCTTGAATTGGTGTGCATGGATTTCCTTAGCCTTGAGCCAGATGTATAGGTCGACAATACAAATGACATTAGTTTTGTGGATTAATTTACTTTTAATGCGTGGCCCCCTGTGCCCCCACAAAAAATGACCGGAACTACTTCATATTTCACCAAAACCAGAGCAGAACTCCCACCACGGGACTCGGGACAGTTTCAAAAAATCTGAACTATCCCTTTAAGATGTATTATGTAAAACAAAAAAACAAAAGCAACAAAAAAATGACAATAATGTAACATTCTGGGCGGCTGTGGGCATAACAATTAGTAAAACATGTGTCCTATTTAATGTACTGAACACTGAATCGTTATAGCACATGTACAGCGTTCGTTGCTGTCCGGAAGAAACCACCTAACTCCATTTTTGAGGTTTCAGATTATTATTATTTTCATAAATCAATGCTATTGAACACCCTTTACGTCTATGTGTTGGTTAGAAAAGTATTGAACCAATGAAGAGTATTAAAAAACCTCACTTGAGCTGCATGTTTTTTCATTTCTGTAAAAAATTACATTTTGGAGTTAGGTGGTTTCTCCCCAACAGCAGAGATATGTTTATACTGTAGGTATATGGTGGTATATAGGGGTATAGTGGAATACTGTACCATATACCACAAAACTCACCAAATGTCTGCATCTCCCACAGCAGAATGCCAAATGCCCACACGTCTCCCTTGAAGCTGTAGTGGTTGTTTCTGAAGTACTCAGGGGGGTACCAACGCAAGGGCACGCGGTGCTGCTGCATGGAGACACACAGTATACAGTACCATGGACAATGAGACGTTAAAGTGACCAAAATACATAACCTGTTTTTTGGTTATTTAAATGAAAGGGTTCAGTGTGTCAAGGGCACTTCACAACAACACAGAAATACTGAAATATTACCGTATACATTTTTGAGTGGGGCAACCACTCCAAGGAACAGCAATGTCCGTGACTATGTGACTATGGCCCTCATTTATCAACCGTGCGTACGCCAAAATATGGGTGTACGCCGAAATTACCGCAATTTTCGGCATTTACCATTTGCGCCAACGTTTGATTTTGAACTTGAGCCAGGACAAAACTCACGTCTGGTCGGGAGCTGTCGTACGCTTTGTCCTCACCTGTTTTTCTGTCGTAGAACAGCGGAGCAGCATTGTCTGAACTGCTGACACGCTGTCACAGGCATCTAAACATATGTTTTCACTCCTAAAATGTTAATATAAAACTGTATGTATATACATGTAAAAAGAAAAAGAGAGATTTCCAACTTTACAAGTAATTAAAATCGCGCAATTAAAAACAATATAACATGTTTACAATGTATTAGTTTGTGCTTAATCAAACAGTGCTTTACTGGCCTTGTTATGCGAGCGCACTTGTGAGATGATTTGGGAGCGCATCGCATGCGGCATGAGCGTGACATCAGATGCCTATAGAATCACTGTGATATTATTTTTAAAAAAGGCACATGGACTGCACGCCTTTATTTCCAAGTGACAATGACAATCATACAGCTTGCCTATTTGCAATTGTAGCAGGCTATAGGCGTAAGGGGCTTAATCATTCACCATTTAAATAAGCGCTTTGACAGTTCAGATAAAAGCGAGATCATTTTCGGGGGTCGGGAGGCGTGCGTCGCCAGCCCAGGCCAGCACATACCGGCACACATGCAAACCTTCATCCATATGTTTATGATTCGTTCATCAATGATCAAATCACTCCATAAACGTTGATTATGACTGCCTTGACGACATGGTAGCCTATCTCTCATGCAGGCATCACTGACTCACCCACAGGACTTATCACAGCAGTGCGCAGTCTCACTGATCGCCTTCGCCGTGCACTGCGCACGAATGGGTAAAATTATTATAGGCCTACAAACGTATTCCATTCATGGCGATGCGATGTGTCATGTAGCCTTGAGGTGCGTGCGTGCGTGCGTGGACATGACAGAAAGGCAAGCGAGGTGAGAGGGAAACAGGTGAGAGGGAATTATTTAATTCATGCAGGTGTTCGTTCTTTATTTAAGATACAACACACCAGTTAGTTGGGCTTGCAAGTTGTGTGTGTGTGTGTGTGTGTGTGTGTATGAGAGAGGGGGGTGAGGCGGGCAGTACGTTTTTCCTGTATCCATGGTTTCCAGGTCGTATTGCAGTTGTTCATGTCGCAAAAACGAGGGCGAGGCTTGATTTCATAGGGCGTGCCAGATAGATTTCAGCCGTCACATTTATAAACGTCCGAACGAAATTAAGGAAGAAACAGCTGTCTGCGATCACTTTGTAAATGCCGACCCGACGTGGGTGTACTACGAATCCTACACTCGAATTTGGGGCAGATTTTACACTCGATTGATAAATGAGGGCCTATGTTACTATGTTTAGAGTACCAGTTGGGGCAAAAGTGGCGCTGTTGTGCCAGAAACAGAGAGAGAGAGATAGTGCTGCACTGTTGCCTGCTAATGAGAGAGAGAGAGAGAGAGAGGGGCAGGGGGAGAGGGGAGTTGCACCACTCAGTTCACACGGGTGTGATTTTTATTTCTAATTTGAAAAAAACAATTTTAAAATAGTAGTAAAACTTGGTGTCCCAATGCGGGATACCAAGGTTCATCCTAGGTGTTACATTGGCACTGTGACCAATGGTGGTGCAGATAACAGAGTAGCGGCCTGCCCGAGGTCCAATGGTGGTGCAGATAACAGAGTAGCGGCCTGCCCGAGGTCCAATGGTGGTGCAGATAACAGAGTAGCGGCCTGCCCGAGGTCCAATGGTGGTGCAGATAACAGAGTAGCGGCCTGCCCGAGGTCCAATGGTGGTGCAGATAACAGAGTAGCGGCCTGCCCGAGGTCCAATGGTGGTGCAGATAACAGAGTAGCGGCCTGCCCGAGGTCCAATGGTGGTGCAGATAACAGAGTAGCGGCCTGCCCGAGGTCCAATGGTGGTGCAGATAACAGAGTAGCGGCCTGCCCGAGGTCCAATGGTGGTGCAGATAACAGAGTAGCGGCCTGCCCGAGGTCCAATGGTGGTGCAGATAACAGAGTAGCGGCCTGCCCGAGGTCCAATGGTGGTGCAGATAACAGAGTAGCGGCCTGCCCGAGGTCCAATGGTGGTGCAGATAACAGAGTAGCGGCCTGCCCGAGGTCCAATGGTGGTGCAGATAACAGAGTAGCGGCCTGCCCGAAGTCCAATGGTGGTGCAGATAACAGAGTAGCGGCCTGCCCGAAGTCCAATGGTGGTGCAGATAACAGAGTAGCGGCCTGCCCGAGGTCCAATGGTGGTGCAGATAACAGAGTAGCGGCCTGCCCGAGGTCCAATGGTGGTGCAGATAACAGAGTAGCGGCCTGCCCGAGGTCAAAGGGGTATTCCCATGCAGAAGAGCCTGCTTTCAAACCCTGGGTGTTGCACATGTACATACAGTAGAATGTAAGCCTGCCAGTGCCCGAGACAATGTCCATGGATCCTATAACCCTAACCCCACGCATTATTTAAAACAAAAAAAAGGATTACTCAACAAGTTAACAACACAAATCTAAACCATGGCGTCACTGAGCACTGAGGGCCAGCAGGGCGAAGATCAATGAGAGTAATAACTGACCCGCGTGACTTTCCAGCGGCTGCTGCAACGGCTCCTCATGTGGGTCAGGTCTCTGGCCAGGCCAAACTCCGCCAACTTCACCTCCCAGGGGAACCGACTGACCAGGACGTTCCTCAGAGCCAGGTCACAGTGGACAACCTGGGAAAATGGCCATAATGGCGTCATGTACACTCAGTGGTGGAAAAAGTACTCAATTGTTTTACTTAAGTAAAAAGTACCAATACTGCAATTTAGAACTACATCGTTACAAGTAAAAGTACGGAATTGAAAATGTACTTGAGTAAAAGTACAAAAGTATCGGCATCAAAATGTACTTAAAGTACTAAAAGTAAAAGTATTCATATTGCAGAATGTCCCATTTCACAAGTTCAAAATGTGTAGAAAATCTATAGAAAATAGTCAATCTACAAGATCTCAATGCGTCGCGTTGCGACGCATTGTGAGCTTGTATATCGGCTATTTTCAAATTGCCAAAATGTATGGCGTTGAAGTGGTTAATGTATGTTTTCTAATAAAAATTAAGATCTCCAAAGTAACTATAGTAACTAAAACTGGGTATATACCATTTTGGAGCGCAGATGCTCCATGGCCAGGGCGATGTGGTAGGACGAGATGGTGAGCAGACTCTGGAGCTCCGGGTTCACGCTGAGACTCTCCCTGTTGGTCTGCAGGAAGCTCCGCAGGGTTCCGTAGCTCACCAACTCCATGACGAGCACGTAGGGCTCTGAGGGGGAGCCAAGAGGACAGCAGAACGCATGCTTTTGTTGGACCGCAGTGTCGACGTGCGACCAAACCCAGTGGTGGAAAGTAACTAAGTACTTTTACTTAAGTACAATTTTGAGGTATTTGTACTTCACTTGAGTATTTCCAATTTCCATTTACTTTTACTTCTACTCCACTACATCTCGGAGCCAAAATTTTTACTTTTACTTCACTACAATTATTTGAAAACTTTAGTTACTTTTGATTAGAAAACATACATTAACTAACCACTTCAACACTATACATTTCGGCCATTTGAAAATATGCTCAGGGACACCTCGACACATTGTTGCACAATGAATATAAAATATGCTCAGGGACACCTCGACACATTGAGGGACACCTCGACACATTGTTGCACAATGAATCGAAACTCAATGTCTCGGGGGGGTCCCGAGACATTGCCAAAGCATTTACAGGGGTCCCCGGACAAAAACGGTGAGAACCCCTGCACTAAGCCATGGCAGCCTCGGCCTAAAGGACGCATTCAGGTATAGGCTCTATAACCACTAAGCCATGGCAGCCTCGGCCTAAAGGACGCATTCAGGTATAGGCTCTATAACCACTAAGCCATGGCAGCCTCGGCCTAAAGGACGCATTCAGGTATAGGCTCTATAACCACTAAGCCATGGCAGCCTCGGCCTAAAGGACGCATGCCATTTGCTTACAAAGGTTCATGGTTGGCCAAACCCGACTACAGAACAGGGGTTATTGTGAGATGTACGTAACCACATTAACCCTATAGCATCCCTATTCTGGGCATGAACCCTATAGCATCCCTATTCTGGGCATGAACCCTATAGCATCCCTATTCTGGGCATGAACCCTCTAGCATCCCTATTCTGGGCATGAACCCTATAGCATCCCTATTCTGGGCATGAACCCTATAGCATCCCTATTCTGGGCATGAACCCTCTAGCATCCCTATTCTGGGCATGAACCCTATAGCATCCCTATTCTGGGCATGAACCCTATAGCATCCCTATTCTGGGCATGAACCCTCTAGCATCCCTATTCTGGGCATGAACCCTATAGCATCCCTATTCTGGGCATGAACCCTATAGCATCCCTATTCTGGGCATGAACCCTCTAGCATCCCTATTCTGGGCATGAACCCTCTAGCATCCCTATTCTGGGCATGAACCCTCTAGCATCCCTATTCTGGGCATGAACCCTCTAGCATCCCTATTCTGGGCATGAACCCTATAGCATCCCTATTCTGGGCATGAACCCTCTAGCATCCCTATTCTGGGCATGAACCCTATAGCATCCCTATTCTGGGCATGAACCCTATAGCATCCCTATTCTGGGCATGAACCCTCTAGCATCCCTATTCTGGGCATGAACCCTCTAGCATCCCTATTCTGGGCATGAACCCTCTAGCATCCCTATTCTGGGCATGAACCCTCTAGCATCCCTATTCTGGGCATGAACCCTATAGCATCCCTATTCTGGGCATGAACCCTATAGCATCCCTATTCTGGGCATGTCGTACTAATAAGTGAACATAAAAATAAAGCATATTCAGCGAAAATAAGTGAACATTCGATGATAATAGCAAATCTACAAACACGGTGTAGCTATAGTAGTGACCAGATTTGACTGAGGGACTGACATCGCGCAAACTCCAGCTTTTCACCAGAGGATAAAAACTTTTTATCCAAAATGAGTTAATAGCACAGGCAGACTCACATACTACTATGTATGTGAGACACTAGAGCATGTCTGAAATAAGTGTCAGAGCTGAAATCGACATGTAAATATGAAATAAATGCTTAAACATGTAGCTAGGTGTAATGTTAGAGTCTGACAGAAGTGAACCTTTCAAGCCTGTTTTCTCAACTTGCTGTTTTCTGCAAGACATTACTCTATAAGCCATATCTCCAAAACTGGTGGGTCAAACTGAACAACCAATATGTCAATTTGAAGCTATGATTCCCTGCTTTCATATGACGAAAATAAAAAAAAATCCAATGGCAGCCCCTCAGTCAAATGTAGTCACTGGACATGTAGCTAGCACATGTATATCAAAGCAGGCTATATAGGCTGTTTACATAAAGATCACCTTGAAATGAAAGGGACAGCATTAGGTGAATAAACAGATCATATATGTATAGGTCATATATGATCCCATCATGATGTGCACTGACCCTCACTGGTGTTCCAGTCCAGCAGCTGAAGAACGTTCTTATGGTGCACCAGTTTCTTCATGATGGCCACCTCTGTGTCCACACGCTTCAGGCTCACACCTGCTCACAGAAAAAAAATATGCATCAGAAAGATTCTCTGTGGCCCGGACGGTTAGCTCAACCGTCTGGGCACCTATGCTGCCAAACCACGCAGGTTCGACTCCCGAGCCCAACGGCCATCTCTTTCTCCCCCTTTCCTACTGTTCACTATCAATAAAGCCCCAAAACAAATCTTTAAAAAAAAAGAAAGACTCTCTGAAAACATTCACACAATGGTGTCAATAGGCTCTAGTCTTATGCACACAGAATAACTCTTCCTACTTCCGGGCAAGGACTGTCTAAAGAGGACGAGACGCGAAGACCGTACGGGCGACGCCATGTTGCTTATGGTGCTCCATGGAAGGAAAGAAACATGCGCAGTTGAGACCAAGGAAGCTGAACGCGGAAGTGTTGGCTGCATATAGCCCATTGCGCATGTTTCTTTCCTTCCATGGAGCACCATAAGCAACATGGCGTCGCCCGTACGGTCTTCGTGTCTCGTCCTCTTTAGACAGTCCTTGCTTCCGGGCCTCTTCCCTACTTCCTTCACAGGTGTTACCGATGATATTAATTAAGGCTCCTGTTCCATTTAGTGTACAGTGGTTCTCAAACGTTATAATTTCAAGGACCCCCATATAACTCTCAGAGTTAATACACACCCGTACAGGGCCATTTGGAACCCACCCAAGGACACTTTGAGACCCACTGGTGTAGCAGAGTGTTTCCAGTGAGCCAACATTGCACAATAGCAGCACCCTGACTCTGTTTGACCAGAATGGAACAGAGCCTTCATTAGTATCATCGGTAAGACAGTAACAAGAAGTAGGGAACGGGGCCCCAAAGTAGAACGAGCTATTCTGTGTGCATAGAGCCTATTCCAAACTGTATTGTTATATGCAATGTTGATTTGATATGAACTGTGATGCCCGTTTGCAAAGCCATATGTTTACCCTCCGTGGCGATCTTGCAGGTGAACATGTCATGGCCTTTACACGTTCCCCTGGTCATCCTGGCCTTGTAGAATGCTCCGTCCTTGCCTGCTTTGATCAGCTGCTCCAGGCTCAGGTCTGCCTTGGTGAAACGAGGCCCCTTGGGGACAAACATCATGAGAAATACAAATTATTATTATTATTTTTTTTAAGATTTGTGTTATTTATTGATAGCTACAAGTGGAGATGGACAGGAAAGAGGGAGAGAGAGAGAAGGGGAGAGACATGCAGCAAAGGTCGTCATGAACGGGACTCGAACACACATACATTGGGAGGTGAAGCGGCGAACAGTCGACGCCAGCGTCCTCACTTCTCACATTCACACACCAATGGAGGCAAACTCACACCGACCAACTCATTGGAGGCAATGTAGGGTTCAGTGTCTTGCCCAAGGACACTTCGACATGTGGACAGGAGGAGGAGCCGGGATTCGAACCGCCGACCCAGGGATCATTGGACGACCTGCTCTACCTCCTGAGCCACAGCCGCCCCAAGTGATGCATACCTGCTGCAGGGGTCTAGTCCAGGGCAGTATGGTGGTGAGGGTCCTGGTCTTATTCTGCTGCTGCTGCTGCTGCTGCTGCTGTAGAGGCATCCGTTCAGCATACTCCTGCAGGGTGACAGGGCTTAATGGCATGGCGGTGGCACAGTTCTCCCCCCGAGCAGCTACCGTAACCACCGCCAGCTTGCCTGCCAGGTCACGAACGGTTCGGGCCAACGCACGATACCTGTGAAGGAACATGAACAAAGACATGTGGACGGATATAAGAGCACACGTCCACACCGTACAGAAACTAACTAAAATTAACTGATTGATTGATTGAAATATTTATTAACAGTTTGCAGAATTACAGTACATTTCAAGCACAACTCAATACAAAGACTGTTAACTGTGAGTGGACGACCCAATAAAGCATTACACTTGTTTACAAGAGCGTCCACCTTGTTCAATTCATCAAAACATTTAGAGACGTACAAATAGACGCCAAAGAACAGAACATGAATTCATCATAAAGGAGGTAAAAATGGAAAAGAAACATATACAGTGAGGGGAGGGGGATTCAGATTTTACGGGGGCCAGTTTCGAATTGCAGCCATCCGTAGGTGCCCTTTGAGAGCGGTTTTGAAGGAGTCAAGGGATTTGCATGTCTTAATGACTGTTGGTAGGGGGTTCCACATTTTGGTGGCATAGGAGCGAAAATAATGTAGTCCCTTGTTTGTGCCGAATCTGGGTTGCACATGGTTTGTTGCACTCCCTCTGGTGTTGTGGGAGTGGACTTCGTTAACATTAAGGAAGTATTTAGACAGGTACATGGGAATCTTGGTGTCATGTCATGTCGGACTCGGAGCATGCTGTAAAAACCGAGTGAGTGAGAAGGAGTCTTACCTTTTGAAAAAGATGATTGCCAGCACTATGAAAACGAGCACGGTGATAGATGAGAACCCATAAAGGATGTTGTGGACAAGATCCAACAGGGGAGGACCTGAAAATATGCATTTAAAGAATAGAGATTGTGATCGTTTTCATTATTAGGCTATTAGGCAAATGTCTTCTAAATCATGACAGTTGTCTGAAAAACCTATATGTTTCTATGTCAGTCGTTCTCAAACATTTTCATGTCAAGGACCCCCAAGATTATATGTATTTGGCCCCCGACCCCATCTGAAAATATGTTGTTCCAGGGACCCCCCAAAAGCAAATATTTGAGTTAAAAACGTTGGCTCTGAAAGAATATATATTCAAAGCTTTGCACTACATTTTCACGATTTTTCAAAAATAGCAGACCTACAAGCTCGTAGCGCGGCACTCGGTGCCACGCTATGAGCTTGTAGATCTGCTATTTTTCAATAGCTAAAGTATAACATAATGCTTAAAACACCTAAAGGGGTTCCCGCCCAAAAGGAGGTCTTGGAATGCAGATTCTAATGACTCACTTGAGGTCGTGCTACCATCATCGGTCACTTTTAAGGCTGGCGTCGCCATGATCGTCGTCGACACTGCAACAGATGCTATGGCCGTGGACATCGTGCCAATTGTCGTGTTATTTCTCATGGTCTAATTGCAGAACGTGAGAAACAGGTTGATAACAAGTTACAACATGTCATACAACAGCAATTTTTTGGACGTGGCTGCATTTATCACAACCCCCCCAAACCACCACCAAGTAAAATACCTTACCTGTGCCATTTCACAAACCTCCTGGTAATGTGGTAATTAAAGACCATCCACTCTAGAAGAAACATGAAGCTTTATAAACTGATTTTTTAAACTAGTCAAACTTCCATAATGTAGGAGGATAGCATCCTAGTCGTGTCATCTCTATAGCACGATGTCAGTACTTACTCAGTGTTGTCAGAGGGAGGGGCTTCTGCATGCATTTAAACCACAACACTGGTAGAGGAAACGAACAGTCCACTGTTTCACTGAAACTTAGACGCTGCAACAGGATGCACGATACACCTGCGCTTTGTCATATGAGTGCTTATCAATACCATTAACAGTTGAGCATTTGCTTTAGCCTTTTAGGTGAATTTTATATATTTTGTAACGTGGAGGTGTGATAGTCTGTGTGGAATTATTTTTATTCCTTCAAAGTAAAGTCATCATTATGAGTTGAAATAACTGTGGTTCTAAGCCCGTGTGTCACAGAAATTTGGGCATTTAGTAAATCTCATTCAACACACACTGGTTCTGTTAGAAACTCTACACGGTTCCATTTCTCTACCCCTTATTTCTACGTGAGTTCAAATGTCTCTAGCTTAACCACATACCGTCAAGCTCACGATACAACGTGATGTATTGTGAGCTTGTAGATCTGCCATTTCTTAAAAGTAATTTACAGACAGACCCCAAGTGAGGTGTATGTTTGAAACCTCCGGTTGGCTGAACACGTAAACGTGAATACGTGGTTTCCTCTAACACAAACAAACCTATATAGATGCTGTGGTTTCAGAGCTTTCACAAGTACATTTTATCTCCTCTTATGAGCAAAAGTAAGCAAAGCAGTTGCTTGATACACTACCAGTTGTAATGTAATTATTACAATAAATGATACACTACCAGTTGTAATGTAATTATTACAATAAATGACGTTAAATTACATTAAAAGCCGGATGAATTTAACACAAACAGAAAGGCACCACTTCAAATTCTCAATTTTCCTTTCGCAGAATTTAATTTGTTGCTTGGGTATTTGTTACAGATCAACAATGTCACTCCATATACAACTACAAGTACAGTAATTTGTACAGTTCATATTCAAATACATACCTTTTTTTTAATTGGCTTATTTACAAAAAAAACACCTTTTATGTACATTTTCATGTCAGTGCAATGTCACTTTCTTTCAACAAACATCTTACAAAAAAAGTTCATTAAATTAAACACAAACGCTTTCGGATCCAAAAATGAAATTAACTTAAATATCGAGAGGTTACAGTTCAGTAGTAGATTGCACTGCCTGCCAACATGTCAACCCATTCTGTCAGAGAAGGAGCCAAGGTTTCAAATGATCAGTGTTTTAAATTTATCTCCGAGTTCAGTCACTTCCATTTGGAGTCAGATACAGAATTTTGCTTCAAAAATGTTTGTTCCAATTCCTGAACTGAGGAAATTGTGCTCAGATGAACCCCCACACTGTTGGCAATACACAATAAACTTCTGAGTGTTCACTTAACACTCAGGTGTTTTGTATTAACCTAAAGTACTCCTACATAAGGGGAAGCTGTGTGTCACAATATAATTAGTTACAGTTGGAGGCCATCGATATTGTCCTTTTCTTTTTGCTGAGGTTTGCGTGATCTGCGCAAAAGGACAGTTAACCCATTTTGGGCGGGAACCCGTTTTAAACATTGTTATAATTTAGCTATTGAAAAATAGCAGATCTACAAGCTCATAGCGCGCCACCGAGTGGCGCGCTACGAGCTTGTAGGTCTGCTATTTTTGAAAAATCGTGAAAATATTTATTTCAGAAATCTGGAGGATTTAGAAGGATTTTTTTTTAATTTTGAGGTCAGGCCTAAATGGGTCAAATGATAAGGGACAATATCGGTGGCACCCAACTGTAATTAGTTAGAAGGTTAATTCACTGTTACAAAGACAATGTTTGACAGCTGATGCACCGTAAACACCAAGCAAATAGAACACACCCATACAAATCCTTAATTATTCCAGAAAAGTTCCCTTTGAACCAGGTGATGCAATTTGAGCCTTGGACTAACATTTTGACAGCTTGACATCATGTATAATTTGAAGGGCAATAAAGCAGCAAACAAAACAAAAAAAGAAAAGAAAAAGCAAAACATAAATAGCACTGGGTTATACATTTCCATTTGTTCAACAAACATATTCCTGACAAACAAAGAAAATAAAAGTTTATTTTTTTTAACGACAGACATTTTTATCCAGTACATAATAACCATCCTCTCCGCATCAATACAGCAGCTAAAACATTGGAAACAATCTTGGGTTGGGGGGGGAAGGGAAGAGTACACAGGATATGTATCTGCTGTGGTTTAGCAAGCTGGACTTCAGCTTTAAGCTATATGTTTAGGACCTTCACTAAGCAGGCAGCCCAGGTGGTCTACTCTGTTCACAGTGGTGAGAGCCAGGGAGCTGAATTGGCTGGTGACCGTTGCCCACCATGGTTGCCACATGCTACAATCTGCAAAACCCTGTGAGTGACATTGAAGTGAGCAGGGCACAAGTTCAGGATGAGTTCTGTTCAATGTCTTATCTCATCAGTTAAATAAAATAAAATCACACCCGTGTGAACTGAGTGGTGTAAGGTCTGTCTGACGTAATGAAATCATGTCTGACGTAATGAAATCACACCCGGGTGTGATTTCATTACCTGGCTTTGTTTGTGCAAAAAAAATGAGCATGGTTGCTATGTTCACCCTGTTCACCCGGGTGTGATTTCATTACGTCATTACAACAGGGTGAACATAGCAACCATGCTCATTTTTTCTGCACAAAAAAGCCAGTTGTAGGAGTGGTTTACACCACTCAAAAACAAAAACAAAGTGATTTTGTTTGTTGGTGATTGGGTGAATGATAATACACCAGGTCTATTCAAGAGAACAACACTGTGGGTGTGGGTGTTGACCAAGGGGCCAGTGAGGCGCTCCAACGTTGAAGCACTGGGCCCTAGTGGTAAGAGGAGGGACTACAGGTGGACCCGTGGATTCATGACCGGGAAACCCCGTGCAGCTGGGCTTTAACATTGAGCGCTCGGTTGCACTTCCGCATTTGACCACCAAAATTTGGTGGTCAAATGCGGAAGTAGACGTTCTGAGACGGTCCTTCCGGGTGCTTCAAAACGCCACTGAGCAACTTCCACTGACATGAATAGCGGAGGGGGCGGAGCTTCGTGCCAGATCAGTCTCTATCCTTTTATATACTCTATGGTGTTGACTGATTTAAGCAGTCACACCTGGGCCTGAGTCAAAGCAAATGTTGGCCTTGATATAATCGATGCAAAACAAATGATTCCCAAACGTCGATTTTCACCTCAATCATGTTCTTACAAGGATATTATCTGGTCTGTAGTATGTCCAATAGTTCAATCCCCGTATATATTTAAATGAAACAAAAAGTGCAGCTGTGAACAATCCACTGTAACCTGTGGATCATTAGTTGGTTATTATTACAGAGAGTTGTTTGATATTTATATAATTTTCCATTTTTAACTTGTTATACATTTACACATGTATACATTTCCTATTCTCACAAAACCAACCTGTATGTCATGATGTGATAATACAGACAAATTCACCAGATTCTCAACCCCTCCTCAATAAAGTTGAGTTCTAAACATGAACCAGTAAATGATTATTGGGCTCTGACCAATATTCTGATGGCCCATTATTCCGATGCCCCTAATATTCTATATAACTGTAGGTTAGTGTGAGGTTTAGTAACAATGTGTCTGTTCAATGTCTGCCCAAGGGTACTTGGGAACAATGGGCTGTCGGACTAATGGCATGATGGCACAAAATGATTGACCCAATTATGTAAGTAGTGGTGACACCAATTTTTTTTAGCAAATCTTATGTTTGCTGGCAATATGACACAGTTTCACTTTAACCAACTGTTTTCCTACACAAGATCTGTCAGCTGGGGGACTTTGGCTGGAGACGCACCCTGTCAAATTATTTGGCTATGGCGTGGCTACAATATAGAACTTTCACCCGCACTTCTGCACCATTTAGACCTGTTTGTGGTGTGTGTGTGTGTGTGTGTGTGTGTGTGTGTGTGTGTAGCAATTTTATGGAGGGGAACATTTGCTTGGTATTTAATTCTTCTTGCTGATAATTTGAAAAGCTGCAGCAAGCATCAGGTGAAAGGTTTTCACAATTTGTTTTTTTTTGTACATTGAAGATAAGATGCGTTAGGGTGCCATGTTAGCATATAATTTTAGCTTATAGGTGAGACAAAATATGGACCATTGGTGCCTTTGGGTATAATAGTATGATAGATACAATTCCCAAACTCTCTCTCTCTCTCTCTCTCTCTCTCAAAGAAAATAAAAAACAAAAATAAAAACATCTTGCCAAGTGGTTCTACATGTGTACAAAATAACTCCGTTCTGAATATACAGTAGTGATAGGAACATCCCTAAACAAAACAAAAAGATCACAATCAAAATAAATCTCTCTAAAAGAATGCATTTACACAATGAAAAAAGAAAAACAAAATATAATCACACTTTATAGATTGTATATTGTATTGGGGTTTTTTGAAATCACAGATTTTGGCACCTGTCCTGAACATAATCCAGATTCATACTACAGATCTCGAGTTGGAAAGTGACTTTTGATCAATAAGTTAAGGGTATAAATCATAACAACATTGCACAAATTACCATTTACTTTTGGCAGTTGCTGGATGACACATATTTTTTGGCAATAAGGGCCAAATTTATATTAATCTTAACGTGGTTAATTTTGAAATGTGTGTACCGCGGGTCATCAGAAGGACATTTGTGTCATGTGTCACAGAAGGACATTTTTATTTCTCATAATAATACTGTCAAAGACGTTTTACTCGGGTGCAGTTGGCCGATAAGACAACAGATATCGATGAGGTAGCTCTTTTTTTTTTCTTCCTACGCACACTATGCTACTGATGAGAAGCACACTATGCTACTGATGAGAAGCACACTATGCTACTGATGAGAAGCACACTATGCTACTGATAGCACACTATGCTACTGATAGCACACTATGCTACTGATAGCACACTATGCTACTGATAGCACACTATGCTACTGATGAGAAGCACACTATGCTACTGATGAGAAGCACACTATGCACACTATGCTACTGATGAGAAGCACACTATGCTACTGATGAGAAGCACATTATGCTACTGATGAGAAGCACACTATGCTACTGATGAGAAGCACACTATGCTACTGATGAGAAGCACACTATGCTACTGATGAGAAGCACACTATGCTACTGATGAGAAGCACACTATGCACACTATGCTACTGATGAGAAGCACACTATGCTACTGATGAGAAACACACTATGCTACTGATGAGAAACACACTATGCTACTGATGAGAAGCACACTATGCACACTATGCTACTGATGAGAAGCACACTATGCACACTATGCTACTGATGAGAAGCACATTATGCTACTGATGAGAAGCACACTATGCACACTATGCTACTGATGAGAAGCACACTATGCACACTATGCTACTGATGAGAAGCACATTATGCTACTGATGAGAAGCACACTATGCTACTGATGAGAAGCACACTATGCTACTGATGAGAAGCACACTATGCTACTGATGAGAAGCACACTATGCTACTGATGAGAAGCACACTATGCTACTGATAGCACACTATGCTACTGATGAGAAGCACACTATGCTACTGATAGCACACTATGCTACTGATGAGAAGCACACTATGCTACTGATGAGAAGCACACTATGCTACTGAAGCACACTATGCTACTGATGAGAAGCACACTATGCTACTGATGAGAAGCACACTATGCTACTGATGAGAAGCACACTATGCTACTGATGAGAAGCACACTATGCTACTGATGAGAAGCACACTATGCTACTGATGAGAAGCACACTATGCTACTGATGAGAAGCACACTATGCTACTGATGAGAAGCACAAATCAAACCTTTGGAGAAGCATTTCTTTTAAAAGCTCAGTTTAAATGATCTAATCTATCATCTCTCTCTATAGCAGACACTGAACCTCAACATGATGTTGATTTGTTTGACATACTTTAAACAGCTTGAAAGTACAATGCCAACACGTCAGGGTCCTTTCAGCCCTACCCGTCATTCAGAGAGACATCAACATGTTTTGTGATAAATGCACAAGGAGAAAAGCAACATCATTAGTTCATGTGTTTTGGCCATACCGACATACATTCTGAGATGCGTTTTAGTATGCGTTGTTATGTTACATGTTTCGTGGCATAGCTTGCCTTGTTCACAAGGAAAAGGGAATTTTGTTTTCAGTGGGCTCGGCAAAGTGCACCAGTTTTGAGTGCGTTCATTGGGGGGGGGGGGGGGGGGGGGGGGGGGGGATAGATTGTTCTCTTGGCAAACCTTGCACAAATCCTTGTTTTTAGACCTCTCGCGACTATAGAAAGTGCTGCGACGCTTCCCTATTGAAAAGAGACTGCTCAACCAGTGCTCTAGCCATTTTGCAGTTTGATTATTCATCAAAACGTTTTTTCGTTTTAATTTTTTTTAAGCATATTTACGACATACGCCAGCCAAAATAGTGGGGGGGGGGGGGGGGGAGTCTGACACAGATCCAGTGCCCTTACAGCAGTCGGGTGGCTGATGGAAGACAAAGTGCGATCACTGAAGGACACAGTATTTCTTGTAGTCAGACTCAAAGTCTTCGTCCATGCTACTGGTATCGGCCATCTTCTTACCGTCTGTCTTTGGCAGGAACTGGGAATAGTCGACCCCCTGCTGCTCATAGAACAGGATGTACGCCGAGTCGGTGTCAATCTCCTCAGAGTGCACCTCCTACCGAGTAAGGTCACAAGAGTTACAGAATGCTGCACCTTCTGAACACCCAAAAGCCCTTATTTTACAGTTGGGTGCCACCGATATTGTCCCTTATCATTTGACCCATTTAGGCCTGACCTCAAAATTTAAAAAAAAATCCTTCTAAATCCTCCAGTTTTCTGAAATAAATATTTTCACGATTTTTCAAAAATAGCAGACCTACAAGCTCGTAGCGCGCCACTCGGTGGCGCGCTATGAGCTTGTAGATCTGCTATTTTTCAATAGCTAAATTATAACATAATGTTTAAAACACCAAAAGGGGTTTTGCGCAGATCACGCAAACCTCAGCAAAAAGAAAAGGACAATATCGATGGCCTCCAACTGTATGTGATCTTCGTTCATTATAAAAACTGTTCATCGTCCTTTCAATTAGTAACACCCAGACCCAGGACGAAGTTTTATCCAAAAGACGAAGATTATTGATATCACAACCGATCGCATCGCATCCACAGCCTAGGAGCGCCTGTTGCGCAATACTCAATGTTGCGTAACAGTGGGACGTCACCGAAAATGTTCCCCCCCCTTTTTAGCCGACGAGACCAAAAATCTTAAAACGTTAATAACTCTTGATCTAAATCATCCCGTCCAATTCTAAGAAAAGATCATGCGTTAGACGGCCCGGTTAATTTGCCTGTATTTATGTAAGGAATGCTTAACCCATTAAGGCCTGACCTTTCTTCTAAATCCTAATCCTTTCTGACAAACTGTTGCTATATCTCAACTTCTTTCATGTCAAGGATGGATCATGTATTTGGCTGCTTAAAATCTTGATTTAAATTTTCAAGATTTTTCAAAAAATAGCACATCTACAAGCTCGTAGCGCTGTGAGCTTGTATATCTGCTATTTTTGAATAGCCAAATTATAAAATAATGTTTTCTTAGCGACTAGATCTAGCGGTTTAAAATCAAATGAGTGTTAACACTTTAATTGCCCGGGACTATTTAATCCATTACATTCATGCGCCCAGTCGATTTATAAACACGGACGCCTTTTCCGGACGGACCGGCCGGAAGATCATGATGTTGTGTAGCAGCTAACAATAGCCACAGCACTCGAGAGTCGATCGACAACAACGGGAGACAAGAATAAATCTATCGAGACTAGCGACTGGACCGCGGAACGCCGTCTAACACAGGATCTTTTTTCAGAAAAAGACGGGATGATTTAGTTAAATGAGTGAGGGAATGAGTGTCTTACCTTACAGCTGCTGTCGTTGTAACAGTACCATTTCTCGTTGGGGTTCTTGGCGTAGGTCACATAGTGACCTCCTCCCATGATTCCGGAATGACACTGCAGGGAACATCAAAAGAGGCCTTCACAACACTGGCCAGGACACACACGTAATAATACCTCCGCTTACATTACATTTACTAGTCCACTAAAAATCACTAAATATTAATTTTCCTACATTAAAAAAAATAAAAAAAATAAACATATATATATATATATATATTTTTAAAGATACATTGTTTTTTTTAAAATAATTAAATAATTTTATAAAAAAATATGAGAAAAAAAGTACTGCCGAAGCAGACAACCCCGCAGCACTCCAGGTTTAGAACAAAATCCTTATAGATTGTCCTTTTCACATGATTTGATATACCCTCTGACCTCTCGTCTGAGGTATATCAAATCATGTGAAAAGGACATTATGAGTGCTGGGCGCATTTTCTTCAATTCTAATTATTATTTTTTAAACAAACAGCAAAAGAATCGAAGAAATCCATAAGAAATCTGGATCTACAAATTCGCGATGCGGCACAAAGTGACACGATGCGCGCTAACCACACTTGTAGATCTGCTATTTCTGCTATCAGTGTTTTTGGCATCAAATTTCTATTTTAGTTTTAGTCATAGTCTCTTTTGAATAGTTTTAGTCACATTTTAGTCACCTGGAATGTTTTAGTGTTAGTCTAGTTTTAGTCGACTAAATGTCATGAGATTTTAGTCGACTAAATCTACGGTTGATTTAGTCGACTAAAATGTGTTTTGGCAGGCCTTGATGCCGTCGTAATGGCTGATTTTACATTTGCTGAAAATGTAAAATCAGCCATGCAACCAAGTGTAAACGACTTATACTGGATCTCTTGTCCACTAGTCCCTCCCTAACATTTTAGTCTAGTTTTTATTTGTTGACTAAATTGTCAGTATATTTAGTCTTAGTTTTAGTCATCACAGCTTAGTTTTCATTTAGTTTCCATTTAGTTTTTGTCAGTGGAAAAAGGTAGTCGACGAATAATTTTCGTCTTAGTTTTAGTCGACGAAAACAACACTGTCTGCTATGCAATCTCTTTTGGGTCTCGTCCTGGGTATTGCTATTTTAGCTTTACACGGCGAAAACGTCCACACATAATAATTGTTATGGGTTTGCAGCAGTACTCACAGAGATTGCATAGAGATTGTACTAATTGTTATGGGTTTGCAGCAGTACTCACAGAGATTGCATAGAGATTGTACTAATTGTTATGGGTTTGCAGCAGTACTCACAGAGATTGCATAGAGATTGTACTAATTGTTATGGGTTTGCAGCAGTACTCACAGAGATTGCATAGAGATTGTACTAATTGTTATGGGTTTGCAGCAGTACTCACAGAGATTGCATAGAGATTGTACTAATTGTTATGGGTTTGCAGCAGTACTCACAGAGATTGCATAGAGATTGTACTAATTGTTATGGGTTTGCAGCAGTACTCACAGAGATTGCATAGAGATTGTACTAATTGTTATGGGTTTGCAGCAGTACTCACAGAGATTGCATAGAGATTGTACTAATTGTTATGGGTTTGCAGCAGTACTCACAGAGATTGCATAGAGATTGTACTAATTGTTATGGGTTTGCAGCAGTACTCACAGAGATTGCATAGAGATTGTACTAATTGTTATGGGTTTGCAGCAGTACTCACAGAGATTGCATAGAGATTGTACTAATTGTTATGGGTTTGCAGCAGTACTCACAGAGATTGCATAGAGATTGTACTAATTGTTATGGGTTTGCAGCAGTACTCACAGAGATTGCATAGAGATTGTACTAATTGTTATGGGTTTGCAGCAGTACTCACAGAGATTGCATAGAGATTGTACTAATTGTTATGGGTTTGCAGCAGTACTCACAGAGATTGCATAGAGATTGTACTAATTGTTATGGGTTTGCAGCAGTACTCACAGAGATTGCATAGAGATTGTACATGGCCTCCAGACACCCGTTGTCCCTGTGCTGCAGCAGTAAGGAGTTGTCAGGATCCATGCTGCTCTCCGTGCTGCAGTCTGAGGTCAGCCCGCTGCTCTGACAGCTGTCCACGCTGTCTCCGTTCATCAGGATCACGTCGCAGTGGCTGCTGGACGCTTCCGTGCCCGTCAAGGATTCGCCGAGGCCTGCGTCCCCGCCGCACCCACCCGGGAGAGACAATCCCGCTGCCGCGGTCTCCTCCGTGTCCGCCGTCTGCGTTGTTGTTGTGCCTTCCCTGGGTTCCGCCGCCTCGGGGTCGGCGCACCCCCCCTCCTTGGCGCCGCCGCCGCCGTCCAGGCTCTCCTTGCTATTGGAGAGCCTGTGTCTGCTGGCCAGCTGGGGGAGGGGGAGGCGGAGGCGGGCCTGTCTGCGGCCTCCAAGAGCGCCGCTCTTGGAGGGACTGCTGGAGGGGCTGCAGCTTCGACTGAGCGACGGGGTCGGCCCCGTCCTGCTCGAGGCTGGAGAGGCTGCAAGACGGGAGATGAAGAGATGATCAAAACGCTTCCTGTGCAACGTTAACGCATTTAGGCCTGACGTCGAAATGTATAAACAATGTCTTCTAAATCCTGACAGTTTTCTGACCACCGACCCCGATCTGAAAATATGTTGTTCCAGGAACCCCCTCAGAAGCAAAAGATTTGAGTTAAAAACCAGGGCCGGATTAACACCTCTGAGGGCCCCTGGGCACTGAAGCTCGAAGGCCCCCCCCCCCTTCACGCGCGCGCAACATTTTTGCGGTTTTGGAGCCGTTTTGGGGCAGTTTTATGCCGTTATATTAGCCTATTTCCGGTCGCCTACCCCCCCAGAGTGACAGCCAATCTAGCGCATTGTTGCTGCTTTACACACAATTGCACTTTTTAGCTGCCCTTCTCACCAACAATAAAACACTAATCTTTTTAGACACCATTTATTTCATTCGGATTAGCAGGGACATTTTCTGTGGAGCTCCTTGGTGGCCAAGGGCCCCTGGGCACGTGCCCAAAGTGCCCATATGGTAGATCCGGCCCTGTTAAAAACGTTCGCTCTGAAAGAATATATATTCAAAGATTCGTGCCGCAATTTTCACGATTAATCAAAAATAGCAGACCTGCAAGCTCGTATGAGCTTGTAGATCTGCTATTTTTCAATAGCCAAAGTATAAAATAATGCTTAAAAACACCAAAAGGGGTTCCCGCCCGAAATGGGTTTTAAGGCAGGTGCTGCTCCGTTGTGCCAAAAGCAGAGTGACTAGCACAACGCACGGTGGTAAAGCTTAACGACAAGTTCCCCGACGTGTGGTGTGATGGTGTCAAAGCACAGTTATTGTACATAACCGTTAAGACACATGACTCTCTCTATAAACCTTCTTAAATCACTCTGCTGTCATGCAGAGTTAGCTGCTTAGTTATAGGCCTACTTGCAAACACTGTACTGTTGTCTGTACGCGCAATGTTGTTGTCTAATTTAATTTTGGTAACTTTGGTACTTTGGGATGTCATAATTGTCTTTTGTTTTAAATTGATATATAATGTATATGGAGAGCGTTGTCAAATGACTGCACGCATTACAGTACAACGTTTGATGCTGATCAGTCTAACGGTTTATGAGAATAGCAGACAGACAGACAGACATACACAGATCCAGTCATACATCGATGGCCTCTTGCAGAACCCTACCAGGCTAAAACAAATGAGTGTGTGGTCATGTCTTCCAGATTCCCATGGTTAACACCCCAATCGCCCAGGACGAAGTCCACCGTCCTTTCTGTTAGTAACACCCAGCGCCCAGGACGAAGTTTTATCCAAAAGACTACGTTTATTGATATGAAAACCGATCGCATCGCTCCACAGCCTAGGAGCGCCTGTTGCGCAATCCTCGATGTTGCACAACAGTGGAACGTCATCGAAAATGTTTAGCCGACGACAACGAAAATATTAAAACGTTAATAACTCGCAATCTAAATCATCCCGTCCAATTCTAAGAAAAGATCCTATGTTAGACGGCCCCCCCGCTGTCCAGTCGCTAGTCACGTTAGATTTAATCATGCCTCCCGTTGTTGTCGATCGCCTTTAGAGTATTTTGGCTACATTTAGCTGCTCCAGCCACATCCGGTATAACTTCCGGTCCATCGGTAAAAGTGCTCCGTTGCTATAAATCGCTTGGGCGCTATGGTTTAATGGATTAAATAACCCCGGGCGATCGGAGTGTTAATAACATACTGCAGTACTGACCTTTGGGGAGGTTGTTGAGGTCAGCCGGGGCGGAGATAGACGATAGGTTGTCTTCCCCGACCCTCAGTAGCTCCTCCCCTTCGCTGCGGGAGTGGAGACAGTGTTGCTCCAGCAGGTCCCTGGGAGCCAGGAAGGCGCTGGGGTCAAAACTACCGCGGGGAAACTTGACGATCTTCTGAGATTTGATCCAGCGACCGTTTACGAACTGGAAGCGCTTCAGGTGGACTATCTGGAATAGAGAGAGAGAGAGAGAGAGAGAGAGAGGAGAGAGAGAGGAGGCATACAGAAAGACATTATATGTGTTAACACAAAAAATGCCCATGGATTTTTTTCAGAATAAAGACGTAGAGTGCCCAGCAGATTTGGCCGATTAAAATAAAAAAATAAAAAAATGAATTCACTAAGAATTCCCATTTTTAACCCATTTAGACCTGAGGATGATTCTAAAAAGTTCTTCTAAATCCCAAGTTTTCTGAAAACCTATATTTCTATGTCGTTCTCAAATATTTTCATGTCAAAGACTCCCAAAATGATATGTAATTGGCCGCCATCTGAAAATATGTTGTTCCAGGGACCTCCCCCAGAAGCAAAGATTTGAGTTAAAAACGTCTGAAAGAATATATTCAAAGATTTGCGACACATTTTCACGATCTTTCAAAAATAGCAGACCTACAAGCTCATAGCGCGGCACTCTGTGGCTCTGTGCCACGCTATGAGCGTGTAGATCTGCTTTTTCAAAATTTTCAATAGCTAAAGTATAACATAATGCTTAAAACACCAAAAGGGGTTCCCGTTCAGAATGGTTTAAGAGTCTATGAAAACAAGCCCAAAAGAAGCGACCGGTTTCACCACTTGAGCCCCATTAAATCAGCTAATTTCAAAAAGAATCTTGAAAGCAAAAGCCCAATATAAGCAACAACACTTCAGAAATGTAGCCCAAACTAAAGCAACCCGCAACTATGAATATTTACAAGTAGTACATCACGGCAGCCCACCGCGACTCACAGGGGATACATGATTGTTTTAATTTAGTGTTAACTTCTCTGTAATGTGTTAAATTAATATACAAACATATTCCATTCATGAGGATGTGATTGGTGTCATTCATGTACTACTTGACAAAGACTGTACTGTCACGGAATCCTACTGTTGCTGCCGAGTGTGCCAAAATTCGCACACAAGTTGGGCTTGCAAGTACAGGTAGGTAGGTGTGTGTGTATGTGTGTGTTTGTGTGTGCGACTGTGCGTGCATGTGTGTGCAGATCTACAAGCTCAGAGCGCGGCACCGAGTGCCTCGCTACGAGCTTGTAGATCTGCTATTTTTGAAAAATTGTGAAAATGTGGCGCAAATCTTTGAATATAATATATTCTTTCAGAGCGAACGTGTTTAACTAAAATCTTTGCTTCTGGTTGGGTCCCTGGAACTACATATTTTCAGATGGGGGGTCGGCGGCCAAATACAGAAAATTCTGGAGGTCCTTGACATGTAAAAGGTTGAGCACCACTGACATAGAAACATGAGGGTTTCTCAGAAAACTGTCAGGATTTAGAAGGCATTTGTAGAATCGTCCTCAGGTCTAAATGGGGGTTTAAGGGCTTCTAAATATCAAGCTGGTTTGTTACACTCCATTGATAAATGAGGGGCCAGCCCAGTACGTGTGACTATACTGACCAGGACAGGGGGCAGCCTCCAGAGGTCCAGCTTCTTGGTGGCCAGTCGGTGGGTCTTACACTTGGAGCAGTAGTAGAGCTCGTCCTCGCCCAGCTCCTCCTCGCTGGTGAAGGCCTTCAGACAGCTGTCCAGACTGATGGGCTCCGCCTGCGCCCGGCGAGACTGCTCCACGCTGCCGTGTTCCTCCACGATCTGCCATGGAGAGGAACCACGTTACTTTATTTAGTTTATTTGGACAGGACAATGCATCTTAATTAATGGACGTCACATGGACGTGAATACACCGGATTTAGCAAAGATGCTAGTTTTCATCCGCAGCTCCTCACAAAGAAACACAAAAACAGAGAACAAACAGACAAACAGTTGGAATACATTTACATGACATTACATAGGGAACACAGCATAAAATATACACCTAAAACAAGATCACAAATGGTTGCAGCTTTGGTTTTCAAGCAACCATCTTTTCAGATTGAATTTATTCACCAGCACAGCGAGAGAGAGACAAGACAGACAGGTGGAGAGGACAGACAGGTGGAGAGGACAGACAGGTGGAGAGGACAGACAGGTGGAGAGGACAGACATGTGGAGAGGACAGACATGTGGAGAGGACAGACATGTGGAGAGGACAGACAGGTGGAGAGGACAGACAGGTGGAGAGGACAGACAGGTGGAGAGGACAGACAGAGTTGGGGACAACAACAGACCGGTGTTGATTTCGTCGACTAAAAAACTAAGACGAAAAATGTTCCGTTCACTACCTTTTTTCCACCGACTAAAACTAAATGGAAACTAAATGAAAACTAAGCTACGAT